>NW_021703768.1:146325326-146531011 GCF_005190385.1 Monodon monoceros | reverse complement strand
TCTCTCTCTCTCTCTCTCTCACACACACACACACACACACACACACAGAGTGAGTGACCAAATCTGGATTCCAACTTCTCTCTTTGGTTTCAAAGCCTTTGGCTTTTCTACTACATCATTCTACATCTCTTTTTTTTTTAATTTATTTTATTTTATTCATTTATTTAATTTTTGGCTGCCTTGGGTCTTTGCTGCTGTACGCGGGTTTTTTCTCTAGTTGCTGAGAGCACGGGCTACTCTTTGTTGCGGTGTGCAGGCTTCTCATTGCGGTGGCTTCTCTAGTTGTGGAGCACAGGCTCTAGGTGCGTGGGCTTCAGTGGTTGTGGCTTGCAGGCTCTAGAGTGCAGGCTCAGTAGTTGCGGCGCACGGGCTTAGTTGCTCCGCGGCGTGTGGGATCTTCCTGGACCAGGGCTCGAACCCGTGTCCCCTGCATTGGCAGGCAGATTCTTAACCACTGTGCCACTAGGGAAGCCCTCATTCTACATCTCTTATCAGAGCCTGCTGTGAGACCTGCAGAGCACTAGTGTCCAGTGGTGATTCTTCTGCCACCACCTACGTTGGGTATTTTCAAATGGAGTGTTTGGAAATACTGTATGTGCCCAAACATTTTACAACTTGACGAACATAAAGGAAAAACAGGGAAAATTTGAGAGGTAGGCTTATTCCCTATAGGCAGTAAACAAGCTCTTGTAAACACTGATAAATAGATCTATAGGATCTTTTCGACTAATACTACAGGACAAATGTTATAGTTTAAATTTTGTACCCCAATCTTGGAATTTTAGGCTTGGGAAGGAATCTTAGAGAGACTGCTATCCATAAATGAGTTATTATTCCTTTCAGAACACAACTCTCCCACTTCCCCTTCTCATTAAGTTTCCATTTAGCTATTAGGTAGGAGCTTCAAAAGGGAAAAATCCAATCATGTATAATCTCCAGTTAATGGGCATCTATTGAGCGACTAGGTCACCAGAAAGAATACACAGTGCCTCTTTGTGCAGTAAACACAAAAATCAAAAGCTAATGCATTCCCAAGGCAAGCCAGATTGTTGCTGGCTAACAGCATCCTCCTCTTAAGGGAAAAGGTTGGGGCACCCACCATGCTTGCTAGGGGAGATTGCAAAGCCATTCCAGAAAAACAAGGCCATCAAGGGAGGAAAGAGAAAGGCAGGGGGGCTTCCAGGGCTTTGTCACTTCTAATTGCTGATGGCTGGGGCGGGCCACTGAGTAGCAGACACTCTAGTAAATGTTTTGTGTAATCATCAGGGCCTTCTTTCTTCAGGTTAAAAGAGTAACGGGACGGCTGAGGCAGAGCTCCAGCCCCACGCCCATAATTTAGCCTGTTTTCTGAGTACACCCAACCTTCATAAAGACTTTATGCTTACTTTTGTCCAACCACTAACTAATGATTGATCAAAGATGAAAACACCCCTGTGGACCCAAAATGGCATGTGTTAGCCACAAGCCAAACAGCTCTGGGGTTGGTGTTGGTACACTCCAGTTTGGGTTTTCAAAACTATATTTTGGTGTAGTTATTTAGAATTTGCAAAACTCGGCATAATTCAAATAACCTGTTTTTCCCCCCTTAGAACACTTCAGTTATGGAGGATCAAAATGAAGATGAGTCCCCAAAGAAAAATACTCTTTGGCAGGTAGGAATGACGGCGCACAGATAAGATAGCAATTGACTTACTGTAGATAAGATGCTCCCTCAGCTCCTGTCCTCAGTGAAACTAAGAGCCAAGTACTTTTGTTTTCTTTTGCGCAATTCTGCTAGTTTCAGGATCCACCCTGGGACTTCCCTGGCGGTCCAGTGGTTAAGACTTCACCTTCCAATGCAGGGGGTGGGAGTTCGATCCCTGGTTGGGGAACTAAGAGCCCACATGCCTCAGGGCCAAAAAACCAAGACATAAAACAGAAGCAATATTGTAACTAATTCAATGAAGACTTTTAAAATGGTCCACATAAGAAAAAAAAAAAAAAAGAATTCACCCTAACTTATCTTCTGTTCCTTAGGGAAGTGTCATTATGAATAGTAAAGAATTTAGGAATTCTCACCAAGATTCTGAAGTTGGCTGCAGCCCAAAATATTCCGTCTCTGGGGCCACTGTCTAAGCCAAAGATGGACAGTGGTGGTGTCCTTTGTCACCAGAATGGCACCATGCCGCATACCAGTGTATGCACTGACCTTTTCTCCCAACCGTCACCCTTCTCCCCCATTTCCTATTTGTTTGCCTTTTCCTTTTAAATTCAGTTTCCTTCTCTCCTACCTCTATTTTAGTTTTCCAGTTTTCCTTCCAATCCCCCAGTTTTTTTGTAAGGCGCGGGATGGAGAGCATATAAAGTTTCATGATTTCGTGTTTTCGTCGACCATTATGGTACACATAATTTTTCCCTTCATGAAGATACAAATAAAGGCAAAACAAATCTAAATCTGAAGAGAATAATGATAAAAAAAAGTTCTCTGGGCTCACTTGATTTGAATCAAAGGAGTTAGCAAGAATAAAGTGTCCCCAACAAATTTATGATGAAAAGAAACAAAGCAGTGCAATTCCAGGAAGATCTTTCTAGGCCAAGCGGGTGGTTAGAAATAGAAATGGAAAATGTGCTGTAGAATTGGGCACATACTGTTATTTTAGGGGGAACTGTGTGCAGACTGACTGCTGTTCCCTCCACGTCTGGTATTTTGCAACAGGATTCTCTTAATTTACTATTGATTTTCAATTCACAGTGGTTCTTAACACTTTAGCTTTCAGTTTTTTTTTTTTTCATCTGCCTTTCAGTCAACTAGTTAATGGTATACCGATGCTCTAAGGAGGCTAGATGGTTAGGAAAGGAACCCTTCTGTAAATGAAATAATAACCCTTTTGCTTATCAAGTGAGATAATGGGTGTGAAAGTATTTTATAAACAATAAAGCAGTACACAAATGCAAGTTGTTACCATAATTATATTTAACCTGTTACAAAAGCAATTATTTTGGCAAGTATTATGAAAAAAATATAGAAAGAAAAGGGGAAGGAAAAAATATGTAGCTTTCTCTCTCAAGATTAGGCACTTTTAACATTTTCATTTATATTCTTTACTTTTTCTTGGCGTGTTTCCCTTCACACAGATTATTGTGATCATATGCTATATAAGATTCTTTTGTCCCTAATACTATTTCATAAACATGTTCTCTTGTTATTAAAATCTTACTTTATAAACCTAATTCTAATGGCTGCATTGTAGTACTTTGTGTAGATGTATTATATAATTCACTTTAACCAGTTGCCTGTAACTGGGTAGTTTTTTCTGAATTTTATGATAACATTATGGTGAACATCCTTATGCTTAGAAGTAGCAAAGGTGCTCCTTATGCTAGCTGATATTCACCACAGCAAAGAATGTTTACTTCGTCTGACTGTTCTTAATGCTGATGTTTTGGTTCTGTTTGATATGAATGTTTTACTACAAGCAACATCAAAAATCTCTGTTCAATGCTGCCCCCTGGTGGTGCCCGGTGTCAGTGAGCTCTCCCTCACCCAAATTATAAGGGAAAAAACGTTCTCAGACAAGGAAGTGGCAAGATAAGTGAGGTGGGAGATTAATGCCTTCCAGGTTTATACCTCTAAATGTCGACATAAGAACTCACTTCAGATATGAAGGATTTTTAAGATTTTACCAAGGAAGGCCAAAGACTCCTTTGGATATTTACAAAGGATGTCTGCTTTCTGGGATGGGTTCAGTTCACTTTAAGTTAGGGAATATACTGATTTAAAAAAAGCTCTTCATTCTTCCCATGTAAGACTTCTGAAATAAGCTCCTAATGGAATTAATGAATGTTTGTGATGCAACTCTTCAGTTTTCAAAATTCTCTTATATGTTATTCCTTCTAGTGTTACACATGAAGGGGCATTCAGAATAGTGATGGACAGATGACTTGGCAAATGTTTGACGAAAGTATTGAGGTCCTTTTGTTTGTAAACAGGGAAATTACTGAGCCTCATAATATCAGTAGCAGTTGTGGTTCAGTCTAGGGATTTAGATTTTTTTGGATATTGTTGTCCAGATGCAGTGCATGTAGTTTCAGTGTTTTTGTTTGTTTGTTTGTTTGTTTTGTTCTTTTGGCTGTGTTGGGTCTTCGTTGCTGTGCGCGGGCTTTCTCTAGTTGTGGTCAGCGGGGGCTACTCTTCGTTGCGGTGCGCAGGCTTCTCATTGCGGTGGCTTCTCCTGTTGCGGAGCACAGGCTCTAGGCGTGTGAGCTCAGTAGTTGTGGCTCACAGACTCTAGAGCGCAGGCTCAGTAGTTGTGGCGCACGGGCTTAGTTGCTCCGCGGCATGTGAGATCTTCCTGGACCAGGGCTCGAACCCGTGTCCCCGGCAGGCGGATTCTCCACCACTGTGCCACCAGGGAAGCCCTAGTTTCAGTTTTTAAAAAGTATACTGATTTTATGCAAGGACCATGTAGATTTGATGAGAGATGCAACTATTGGTCTAGGAGTCTGTGGGATATCTGTAAACCAACTAAATAAGATGAGGAACTTTTCAGGTATATGTGGTTTACCTTGGGTCACTTTCTGCGTAGGTGATTGAAAGAGAGAGTGAAAGTCTGTAAACTATTTTGTCAGCAGTTAGCAGCCCTGGAAATAATACGGAGGAGATTGAAACTGTTAGGTAAAATGAAGCTTTTCAGATTGAATTGCTCTCTGATTTCTCTGTTACATAGACCAGTAGTTTTCAGAGTGAGGTCCCTGAAGTGCAGTCTCTAGACCAGCAGCATCAGCATCACTTGGGGACTTGTTGGAAGTGCTCAGGCTGTACTCCAGACCTGTAGGATCAGAACCTCCGTGGTGGGCCTGGCAGTCTGTGTGTTAACAAGCTCTTTTGTTATTCTGATGCATGCACAAGTGTGAGAACTATTTGCATAGATGAATATAGCTTTACCTTCCAACTTTGAGGAAGGAAAACAAACCATCAATAATCAACCAGTTGCCACTTTGCCAAGTTGAACAGTTTTTCTAAGATGGTCTTCTCCAACCTTAGTTAACTGGTAACAGCACGATTTTGGAATAAGCATTGGAGAATGACGATTTAAGACACCATTTAGCTTTAGATAGAACTCTAACTTTATCATTACTTTAGTGACTAATTCGAGTACATGGGCCCTGAATGCTTTTTTAATTATTTCCTGAATTAATTAATAAAGGAATGACTTTGGCTTTAGGGTAAAACTGGCATTTTAAGAATAAATACACAGGGCAAAAAAATGTTTCTGATGATACGCTCTTAAGATTTATTTTCCTTGTCAAACTAATTACTTTTTTGTTTTTCTAAAATAGATAAGTAATGGAACATCATCAGTGATCGTCTCCAGAAAGAGGCCATCAGAAGGAAACTATCAAAAAGAAAAAGACTTGTGTATTAAATATTTTGACCAGTGGTCTGAATCAGATCAAGTGGAATTTGTGGAACACCTTATTTCACGAATGTGTCATTACCAGCATGGACATATTAACTCTTACCTGAAGCCCATGTTGCAGCGGGACTTTATTACCGCTTTACCAGGTAACCATGCTTGTCTTTTAAAAAGCTGAGAAGTGGAAGAATGCCCAGCCCAAGAGCCTAGACGGAGCCGAGTAGGTGTTTGTGAAATGAATGAATGAGTACAGCGTGAGACAGCATTTCTTTGGGACACATACTGTACTTTAATATGTGGTACTTGAAGAGGAGTTATAATTTAGCATCTATCTAGGAACTGTAGGCAGTTTCTGTGATTACTAGCGTTGATCATTGGTTAATACTATTGCTACATTAGTGAATTAATGCTGTACTTTTTATTTTGATGTGGTGTCTATAGAATCTGCATTTTGCCTTTATAAATATTTTTTTTTAATATGGGACAATTTTTCCTACAGTGTTTGGGAAGTGTCCCCAAATTTAAGATGTTCATTTATATCTGAAGTGACACTTAGGGAATGGCAGAAAAGTATTGGGGAAATTGATAGCATGTCTTACTACATTTCTTAAAACTTATTTCTGCATCCTCTCCCTCACTATCCTACCCCTGCATGAGTGTGTTCTTCTCTCCCTTTTCTCTTTCTCTCTCTCTCCCTCCCCACCCCCCAGTTAAGTTTACTTTGGTTTAAAAGAAAAAAAAGACTACTTTTACAACAGTTTTAGGTTCACAGCAAAATTGGGCAGAAAGTACAGTTTCCATATCCTCGCCCCCACCCGCAACAGCCCCCAGCACAGCCTCCCTGCTATCAACATCCTACACTACAGTGGTACATTTGTTACAATACATGAACCTACACTGACACATCACTATCACTCAAAGTACATACTTCAGGGTTCACTCTTGGTGTTGTACATTCTGTGGCTTTTGACAAATGTATAGTGACATGTATCTACCATTATAGTGTCACACAGAACAGTTTCACTGCTCTAAAAACCCGCTGTGCTCTGCCTGTTCATCCCCCTTTGATTTTTTTTTTTAAATTAATTAATTTATTTTTGGCTGCGTTGGGTCTTCGTTGCTGCGCGTGGGCTGTCTCTAGTTGCGGTGAGCGGGAGCTACTCTTCATTGCGGTGCACGGGCTTCTCATTGCGGTGGCTTCTCTTGTTGCGGAGCACAGGCTCTAGGCGCGCGGGCTTCAGTAGTTGTGGCACGTGAGCTCAGCAGTTGTGGTTTGCGGGCTCTAGAGCGCAGGCTCAGTAATTATGGCACACGGGCTTAGTTTCTCCATGGCATGTGGGATCTTCCCAGACCAGGGATTGAACCTGTGTACCCTGCATTGGCAGGCGGATTCTTAACCACTGCACCACCAGGGGAGTCCCCCTCTTTGATTTTTGGTCACTCGTTAATTCTTTTCTCTCTGTGTTCTTTTTTAAATTTTTTATTTTAAGTTTGTCTAGGTAAGATAGAGAGATTTCACTCTTGAAGAGAATGTGAGACTGTTGGCCAGAACATTCTCCTCTAACGTGGTCAGGGTAACCTGGAGGTTACAGCTGCTGTGCCAGGGTATGCCTTAGAAATAGCCAGGGATAAACCAGTAGCATTGCCACCAGCCCTACCCTTTTTTCAGAGCTTCTGGATGGCTCCTCAAAGAGTAGCTTCTCTCTTAGCCTGTCTGTGATTTACAGTGCATCACAACTCCATAGTCTAAGTATTTCCACAGTAGACAGGACCTGGGTTCATGCCTCAGGCCTGAAACCTGGGGCTGCAAAGTGACATGCCAGCCTCTGATTCCTAATCCCTCTTCTAGAACTTGTAAGTTTACTCTCTACAAAGGGAGTGTTTTAAGGATATTTGAGAGTTAGCTTAGAAAATTTTGACCCTACTGTTCTTTTTATGCTGAAATGTAGCATTATTTTCCTCATTTCTTGAATTAGTATTTCTAGAAGAGAAAAACATGAACCCTCTTTTTCTAGAATCATAGTATTTAATTGCTGAAAGGGATCTTAGCCGTCACCTAGTGCTGTTTCTCATTGGGTAGATTATGAAGCCAAGGATCAGAGAATTGGGTGAAATGCCTAAGATCATACATCTTGGTTATTGTGATTTTGCAGGTGATGGTGGGGGTTGGTGCAAAAGCTAGTACAAAAGCTGAAATCACTTCCAGTTAAGATTACTCTGGACAGTGCCTTAAACTGGCCTCAAGTATACATGGTTTACACCCCAATTCAGTAACATTTACTTTTAATTATAAGAGAGAGAGAGTGGGAGAGAAGAGCTATGCTTCTAATTGCATGAGAGAGAGAATTATAGGTGAATTTGAGTAAGATGAGTGCACATGTGCTGCAGCTTCTCTGTATGTGCAGCCCAGAACTCAGAACCCCCCTCATCCAAGACTTTCTACTGACTCATGCTACATTTCACACCAAAAAGAGACAGGGTAGTTTTTAAAGTTGACAGTTATACTTGTTCCTCTTAAGTGCTTTTAAATAAATGAAGCTATGCTCCCATTTTCTGAGGCAAATCCATTCTGTTTGCTTTCTGTTGTTTTGGTTTATTTTTATTTTTTCCCTATAATTTGCCTCTCAAACATTTTAGAGCACCAGGGAATTCAACTTATATTTACAGAATATCCACGAGGTGGCACTGTTGTAGTTCTCTTGATTTGCAGAGTATAGTTCAGAGGCAGCCCCTTCTCTTGGGGAGTGTACAGAATTGGAGAAGAGACAGAACAGATGAACATGTGTTATGTATATAAATATGGTTAGTATAATTGCATACAATTCAGTTTTCATTACAGCGAATTTTAAGGCATTGTCCATATCTCTGTTAAAGTGGAATTTTGTGGTATCGAGTATTACATGAAATGAACGGACCATTGGCTGGGACATGGAAATATTTTTGTTAAAATGCTATTTGTTTTAACAGGATTTGATCTGAACATATATACATATGTCAGTATATATCATACATATGAATCTAATAGCTGGGGACAAGCTGGCCAAGTTGATTGTGTTAGTTAGTGTCTAGTAGACTTGGATTAAATCTGGCATTAGTTCCTTAGCACAGATCTTGCCTTAAGAGCATTAGGGGAGAAACAGGTCCATGTGTTTGTTCATACTTAGATTTAATAATGTGTGGAACAACTTACTAATCATTATCCTGGTTTGGTGTTTAACTTTTACTGTAGATGATCCTTAGTTTGAATTTTTACTTTGTTGAAACTGACAGTCTACTTAAGACTTCTTTTGATTGTGAAAACCATTAATTCTATAAAAACGGTCTGTAGTTTTGACTTTTTAATGCTTACTGTGAATATCGTACCTGTCAGTATAAGGAAAATGGAAAATGTTTGTGGTCTCTGGCTCCTTTTGGTTCAGTGGAAAAAGTGATAATTATGATATGCTTTTCTAAAAATCATGGTAAATGTTTAGTCTGCAATGTCAATTTCTGCAGGCTAAGTTTGTGGTTTGTAAGAACTGTTGTTAAAGGGAAAATTTATACCATTTGAAGTAGAGACAGATTGTACTTCAAGAAGGACGATAAGCATTGGTGATCTGTTTGGTGAGGTGTCTAAGCAATTAAGAATTTTAAAAACACTTACCTTCCTGGCCATGGTTTATTCTTTTGTCTCATCCTCAAGTAAGGATGATAAACCATTATGGACTGTGAATGTGACAGAGATTAGATCAGAGGTCTTGGGAGATGTGGAAGAACCAGAGTGTAGGCTTTAGGCTGGATGCAGGGCCAGAGATCCAGCATGACAGAGTGGAAAGGTGATGGGTGTTGGATTTGACAGCCCCTCCATTTGAATCCCAGCCCCTGCCCCTAATGGTTATGTGAGCTCACTTTTTGGATCCTCAGTTTCCTTATCTGTGTGGGAATGATAATAATACTTTATAGGATATTGTGAAGATTAAAGACATTGTATATAATATGCCTAGCATCTGGTGGGTATTCTGAGGATGTCAGTTAAAAAAAAAAAAAAAGCCCAGAGAGGCAGGAAGCACCTGCAGTACGATTTATTGCCAGGAAGTTTTAATTATTCACCCACTGATTTCCGAATTGATTCATCCTGACATCATTTAGGTAGGTGTGTGTGCCACTTTGTTGGCATAGCAAAATGTTGGACTTTGTGACCTGAGCATTTGTGTCTGAATCCTTAGGTCAGTATATTCCAAGTTAAAGGCATCCACTGACAGACTTTTGCTCTCAGGAAAGAAAGTTTCTAACTTCAGATTTTACAACTAGATCTGTGACTAGGGAGGGGGAAGGGACAGCAGGGGTGGGTGGGGAAGGAAATTTCTTTGCAGCTGCTCTTTGAAATGTGTTTCTAAAATAATAAAAGTTTCTGTAATTGTATGATCTAAGCAGCTGTCTTAGAACTGGCTATAGTCAAGGGCATTGAACTGACATTACACATTTGAGTTTCATTTTGGTACAATGTTATTTACATATTGAGCTTTGAAAATTTTGCCTTTTAATTGTTTTAATTTATTATTGAAAAATTTCCAGACCTTCATCTGGTGCCTATAATTAGCAACAGCAGCACTTCTTCAGCACGATGTGTGCAGTATTCTGGACTCATTTTCTGAGGCCATAATGTGTCCTCTTATTGCCTTGGGAAGGGGGGGGTGGCAGGAGATGGGGGCGTCTCAGCACCATAGAGTAAATGAGAGCCAGACATTGATACTTAAGAAAATGCTTAGCTTTAACACCTCAGAGCACTTTCTAGCTCAGGCAAATGGACCACCTTATTCAGTAACCTCTTTGTTCTGAACAGTCTTGAAACCAGAAAGTTACAAGGTCTACATGGCTCCTGGGGCTAGTTACTCCAAGGTGCCCAAAATAGAGGTTGTGTGATTCCTATTCTTCTTTAAATATTTAAGGGGTATGAGACTTACTCCAAGCTATTAGTGAGGAATTAGCGATTTGCTAGGGGAGGTGTGTCATATTTTCTCTGCAGAAAGTAACAAGGAAGGGGAATACTGCTTAGCTTCCTTGACCAGTGATATCAGGTAAAGCGATTTCTGGAAGAGGAAAGAAGAGAGAGTGACATTTATCGAGTACCTGCTCTGTATCTGGCTCCTGAATAACCTCCTCTTATGAACCTTTCCAACAAGGTTAAGAAGTTGCTTCTCTATAAAATGAGGCTATTTATAGCCTATCTCAGAGGGTTTTATCATGCAGATTATACGAGATGATCCTTCTTAGGCATTTAATATCACTCCTATTTTATGGCAGACTGAGATCCAAAAAGGAAAACTGATTTGCTTCAACCCAGATTATATGGCTCTATAGCCAGTGCATTTTCCGAGAAGCTAAAACATGCTGCCCCCTAGAAGGATGAAGTGAATTTAAAGTATTACCAAAAGGAAATAAATCAAATCTCATAGATTTCAATGAGATGTTGCCGAATTGGACCAGTGGCATTTGAAAGAGTAGGAAGTATGTGTCTAATAATGAGCTGCTTTCTGCAGAATCTCATTGATAGCCCAGTGGTGTGAGATATTGAGGTGGCGGGAAATCAATGAGGACTAAAAGGGATATTATTGCTATGAAGCAGTAGTTCCCAGCATGTCAGAATTATCTGGTAGTAATTCTTAAGAATGTAGATTTCTGGGCCCCACCATCTAGAGGTTCTGATTCAGTGGATCAGGAGAATATTTAGGAAGCTGTTTCTGCTGCTGTTGCTTCTCAAACCAGTAACCCTAAGTGATATAACCACACAGGCTTCTGAGAACCAGCGCATAGACTACCCAGCCAGGTGGAGGATTTGGATGCAGCTTTCCCAGTTCGTATATAGACCATGGGGATGTGGCAGCCATTGAGGCCTGAAAAGACAGCTATATAATGTGTTCTTGTCTGTTCATTTCCTCTCTCAGCAGAGGATTTGAGAGGGGAGTTGGTTAGGGGTGTGTTTATAACCAATTAGGAGGACTCGGTTAGTGATTAGGATTAACATAAACCTTGGAAAGTGACTGTGTTCTCGTATTAAGTGTAGAAACTAGAAGATAGTCAGATAAAGTACCCCAGAATTAGAAGAATTCAGAGAAGAGCTAAGTTTATTAGGCCATGGCCAGAGACTGTAAAAGAAAATATGATTAAAGACGGTAGAGAGATTCTGAAATTTAAAGTTCTGATTAATAATTTGCTAATCCTATCAGTGGATAGGCACAAGTAGAATCCCATGTGATTTTCCATGAATTTCCCTGGTTTTAAATACACTTGGACAGAAGATGGAAGAAAGGGGCATGGAGATACACAAAAAGGTAGCCTGAACCTTTGAGAATGGTATCAAGAAGGCCAAGCCCCAAATAGTGTGAAATTGTCCAAAATGGTTAAGGAATTTGGGAGAGTTAAAAACAAATAATCAACTGTTTGGAGCAAGAACACAAAGAATGAAGGGACAGTGTACTTGGAATAGATGGTGTAGTGGTAATAGAAAGAAACAGCATATTTTCACTCCTCATTTAACTTATCCTTTTTTCTTTCCCCGCTAAGAAGAATGGTTTTAAAACCAGAAAGGACAGAAAAATTGTAGTCCAAGAAAGATATGAAGCTGTCTTTAACACAGCTCCTATAACAAGTAGACCTAAAAATGTTGTGTGCCGGGATAGTGGCAGAACCTAAGTCTGTGACTTTCAGAATTGTGGAACATTGAGAAGTAATTGAAAACCAGTAGGTAGAGCTACTGGGTACAGTTGTGAACATACAGCTTGTACAACTGTGTTTGGTAGTCCTGCATGATAGAACCCAGAGATGATTGATGAGCAGATTTCCTGGTCTTAAGAACGGGAGAACTGGAGAAGGTGTATATGCGAGCTATTGGCTATTGAATTTGATGTTCCATTCTAGCCTAATTCTCAAATGGATTATCAAAAGTTAATCAGCTGTTGAAAAGACTATGTAGGGTTGTGTAATCCTAGAAAGGTATAGTATGCAGAATGTTAAAAGCTATTATCTCTGAGAGGTGGGGTTTAGGGATTTAAAGGTATTTGCTTATATGCATTTTATAGTTTTTCTATAATGAACATGGGTTATATATGTTTAAAAGTGACACAAAGCAGCTAGTGCCAACTTGTAAACAAAAAATTGCAATACCAACTTTATGTAGTAAGCACCAGCAAGGGAACATGGAGAGTAACCATACCAAATTCACTTGATTTCCTTTTTGGATAAAGTTATGAGACTAGCAAGTCAGAAACATGGTATAAATAAAGATGGTAGTGTCTTCATGGGGCAGAGTTTCTCCAGATATCCTTGAGGGCTGAATAGAGAGATATGGGCTGGATAATAGTAGTATAAAATCCAGATGATTTAGAACTGGTGGCTCAGTGTTGGTACCTTGTGAGTATTTAATGAATGGGTGTATGATAGCTTGAAGGGAAATACAGAATCACGGGTGCTGTCCTTGGTTCTGACCCATTTAACATGTTTGCCAGCAACTTGGGGTAAAGAGTTACTGCATTTGCCCACCATGCAGATCTGGTGTGGAATATCCACTTTTCTGTATGACAGAATCAGAATTGTAGAGACTGACATGGAAGGGTCAGATAAAGATTTGAAGGTGAATTATAGAGAGGATAACTGTAGACTTCCGTGTGAGCTGCCCTCCCCTTCTAAACTACCCATACAAATACAGAAATTAAGGGGAATTGTTTTAATAGATGTTTTGGGGAGAAGGGCCTAAGATTTTAATTCAGCTTACTACCATCTTAGGGGTCTACTGTGATATGACTGTTAGATGAAGGCAGTATAATCTTTGACGGCCTTAACTCTTAATATAATAACATGTGCAAGAAAAGATAGTGGTCCCAGTGTAGTTAGTCTTCATTATCAGATCATAACTTGGGTATTAGACCTACTATAGAGTAGAACTAGTATATGAAGGGCCTGTAAACCATAATCAACAGTGTAAATAGTCATTCTTAGAGTTGGAAAAAACCTTAGTTCGTAAAGCATTTTTTATGCATCATCTCATTGTGATATTTTCAAAATAAGGCAGAGATTATTATCCCTGTTTTATACAGATGAGGAAATGGAGGTTCTGAAAGCTTAACGATTTACCTATACCCTGCCAAGTTAGTATGACTATACCCCTTCTATTTATCTTGAAAAAGAGAACAGATATTAACCCCGAATGGTACTTTGTTGTCTTTAAAATCTTCCTGTAGAACTTTTTTGATTCATAAAAGTCGTGTGAGAAAGGACAGTTGTTAACTGGCCATTACCATGTTATTTGGTAAAAAACCAAGGGGCAGGGATGTTTCAGTATTGTTTAAGTATTTGTTTCATGTCATAGAAGTTCTAGGTGGTGAACCCAGACTTGAAATTGGAATTTTCCGACTGTGTGTTTAGTTTTCCCACCCCAACACAGAGGAGGCCTGGGGATGAGCTTTATTTCTTGTAGTTGCAGAGGACATGCCCAAAACCACAGGATGGGAGTGTACATACAGGTGGCAACAGCATTGACCATAGTGATCTTCTTACCTTTGTGAATGTCAGGCAAAGGCTGAATCTTGGTTGTCTTTGAGAGGATACTTGCATTGTGTAGGATAAACGACTTAAGGTTCTAGAATTTTTAGGCATGTGGTTCATGGTTTTGAGGATTTTACCTCCATAAGGAGATGGAGAAATGATTGACAAAAATACATCTTAGTGCACCTGACTTAATTCTTGGATTGTCGTTTAACTTTTCATAAACTTTTCAGATAAGTCAGTGTTTCTCACCTTTTTGTCTCCTTAGCCCCAAGGGATTCACATAGGTCATGTATCAATAGGATGATTTGTTACGAGAAACAGTAAATCAGAGGGGAAAGAATGCGGACTTTGGAGCAAGAGATCAGAGTCCAGTCTTGGCTTCACTACCCTATAATTGTAAAACCTTGAATCCTTTTACCTCTTTCTGCCTCATCTGTAAAATTTGGGGTGTCGTTACCCCATAGAGTTATGTAAAAGAAATCATTTATTTTAATGTCTGACAAATATAGAGCTGTCCAGGGTTGGCTTTTACAGACAGGAACTGGTGCCATCAATTGTTTTATCTTAAAAAATCAGAACCAAAAAGAAGTGTCTATGTCTGTGTACTCATGCACTTGTATATCTGAAGAACTTTTGATATTACTCAGGTATGTTTCCTGGTTCAGGATTTCTTTATTCCTCTTATCTTTAAGGAAATGGTAACTGGTACATTTCCATCTCCCTTCCTATTCCTTCATTGCCTTTTCTATTTTGTAGAGCAAGGTTTAGATCACATAGCAGAAAACATTCTTTCCTACCTGGATGCCAGGTCTCTGTGTGCAGCAGAGCTGGTATGTAAGGAATGGCAGCGAGTGATCTCCGAAGGAATGCTTTGGAAGAAGTTGATTGAACGAATGGTGCGCACTGACCCTCTATGGAAGGGACTTTCAGAAAGAAGAGGGTGGTAAGTATTTAGGTTGGTTGTTCCCTTGAAAAAAGTGTATTTGACCTAGGGTCAGTTTGATTACTAAAAAGTGCCATTATACTTGCCAAATGTGTTGGCCTATTTTAAACAAGTGGGAAAAGATGAGTAGTCAAGAGTTGGGGGGGAGAAAAGTTAAAGCTGTTAGAATAACCCCTTCTGAAATGCATATTTCCTTTATATTTATTAACTGTTAAGATGTATTGTACAGTTTGAGCAATTTGGCTTTTCAAAGCTATGTGTTTATGCTTTTCCTTTCACATTTTCCTTAGGTGATGACACCATTACCAAAAGATAGATAAGAAAAAGGAAAATATGAGAAAGTCAAATAATGCCATTTTGCTATTAGATATTGATCCTGGTTGAAGATGAAAGGTACAGCAGGCAGGATTTTTCAGAGACAACCTGTGATCTGAAATACAGCTTTATAGCTCTGTACATGTCAGTACCCTGACAGCACAGAGAAAGAGAGTGCCACAGCTAGGACAGATAGGTGGCTGTGTGAGTGATGGTTAGGGCTGTGCTTTCTTTATGGGAAAAAGTTTGTTAATGTACTCAGTTAGCTTTTTCACAAAGCTACATTAACACTTTTTATCGCACTGTAGAATGAAAGGCTAGATTATTGTGTTGGGTATTCAGAAAGTAAAAGGTGAGGATCATGCTAAAGAACTGTAAGCTGAAGTAAAGTTGGGCCTGACATGTACATTTAATTGTCAGAAATCCCGCTTTTGAACTGTTAAAGCTCAATGCAAGTCAAAAGACTTGAAAGATACATCTTTGTAAGCACCGTGTTTAAATAAAATTCACCCTTTTATGCGCAAAAATGTAACATCTGTTTGTGTTTTTTTGCCAGGGATCAGTACCTGTTTAAAAACAGACCAACAGATGGCCCTCCCAATTCATTTTATAGGTCATTATACCCAAAGATTATCCAGGATATAGAGGTAATTTTATAATTTATCTGTTTTATGGGCTGTTTGTGTCTTGTTCTCACCTTTTTTGTTGTCTTAGTGTTCTTAGTTGTCTAGTTCTAAAATCATAGAACTGTTTTTTTTTAAGTTGAAGTCTTAGAGCAAATATGTCACAATGTGTGATCTGCAGCTATCCTTCAGAGCAGATAGCGCCTTTTTGTAAAAAATAATCTAACTTTTCTAAAACATGAACTGCTTCTGCAAGACTACCAGTTAATTAAAACCTTAATCCAAAATTAACTTTTTGTTTTAATTTGATGAAATTTCCGAAATCCAAGGCCCAATTTTTCAGGTAAGCATAGTTTTACATTTTTTGAGCCATCTCTAGAGAACTAGAGAAGGCACAGTCTCAGTTTCCTCTGTAAATTTCCCATACTTTTTCATTAGAAGGACTCAAATATGATTCTAAGCAATAGTTAAGTGGCTTTTATAGAGCAAATTATGCTCGTGGACCATTTTGGAGTTGAGTGTAACTTCCCCAGACCAGTAAAACTCTGTGAACTTGATGAGAAACATTGGAGATGTTTGATATTGTTCATGTGTTCTAATTAGTTCAGTTTTATTATTTAGCCCTTTTCCTTGAACCAAGAAAGACATGCACAGGCATTTCTGATTAACTCTTTCACATGTGTTCTTGGCAGGTCTTGGTTACTTCACTGATTTCCTCCTTGGCAAAAAAGTTCAGCCTTTGCTAGGCAATGCTGTATCACCCATAAAGTTATACTCAGTTTCCCAAACGTGAAGTAATCCTCACCCCCAGGTGATAGACATAAAAGTTATTGTGCCAAAATTCATTAATGGAGAAACATGTGCTTTTTTTGGAATCCCCTCCCCGCTGCCTTCTTTTTAAGGCAGATGTGAACTGATGGAATCGCTTTGTTAACAGTAAATCTGAATATGACTGGAATATCATTATTTCAAATGCAAGCCATTGTTTTGAATATTCTGTTCCCTAAAATGAGCTATAAGTAACCTTTTAGGGTAGGTTAAATGATTTAAAACTTCTGCCATACAAATCCTAAAGTTTAGGAATTAATTGACCCCTTGGCAGTTCAAAACTTAGAATAAATTGCTCCTACAGTTTTAGTAGCTGAAACATAGTGTTAACTTGAACCTTAGGTTGGTGTATGTGTGTTTCAGGTTAGAGGGATTGTCTTTTACCTCATGTAGTTTTACTAAGACACTGCTTATGCATAGATCTTAGAAACTATATTACTTGTTACTTTTTTCCTCCCAACTATTCTTTATAAAGTATCTCCACATTTCCTTGAATAATTTCAGCAAGTCCTTTATTATAAGAAGGATGATGTCTAAGGTCAATCATTAATAAATAGGAACTCTGGAAGAACTTTGATCAGGTTGAAGATTTGGTGACATATATTATTTTATTTAATTCCCATTAGTAGTGTTATAATTGACAGTATGAACTCAGTTTTCTGTGGCATGACAGTATGTGACACCACCTAACATAACCATTTACTCAGGCTGAAATAATATTTTAAAGTTAGGAGGAGGCAGATGTGAGGGAAAATAGAGCTATGGAGGAAAACCCTTTTTGACACAAAACCTCTATATCACGGTGGTCTACCCAGTGGTTCTTAAAGTGTGGTTTAGGAAAACCCACTGGTTGGCCACAAGAGTCTCCTCCAGATTTTTGTGGGCTAGATCTCTTAGTTTAAGGGATGATGTTTTATACTTTGGTACTTTCACTCATAGTAATAATAATAAAAATAATGTACCACGTATAGAGTGTTTACTTGTCCTAGATACTTTCAGCATGTTATAATGCATTTTCTCATTTAACACTCTGGACAATACTCGAAAGTTAGGCCCTGTCCATATTTAAAATTGAGGAACCTGAGGCTCACCCAGGTTAAATAGCTTGCCGGTGATCATACAACCGGTCAGTAGTTGAGTCTGTGATCATCCTTATATTCTTCTGCACTTAATGCAACTTTTTGTGTGCTATGGATCAATGGTACTTCATCAAAATAGAGTTCGTTACCTCTATTTTGTGAGTGTGTTTTATTCTGTCCTGGGTAGACACACAAAGCACAGAGTTGTGTCGTGATCCGTGGGTCAAACAAAGGAGAGACTCACAGGCTTGGCTGTTACCCATGTGCCTGGTACAAAACCCTCACAAGCAGATTATAATAATTACAAGTACCCTCTTTTGAGCCCTCGCAGTATACTCATGAACCATGTTGTGTGACTTACATAGATTACTAATTGCATTTAATTCTTACAACAAGCTACCTGTCATCCTCATCTGTAAGGAGGGGAAACTGAGACTAAGAGAAATTTTAGAACTTCCTACATTGTTAAGTAGAAGACAAGGGATTTTAACTGAGATCTGGCCAGCTCTAGGCTTAGTGTTGTTGTTTGTCATTTTCAAAGTAGAAAATTCCAGAAGAGAAGGAGAAAGAGGTATGTTGTTAAATGCCTACAGACTTTTCAAGGTGATCTTCTCATCTTTGTCCAATTGCTTGAAAACTCTTAGTTGAAAAAAGCGTATGAGTTAAGATAAGATTAGTTGGCCTTGTTTTAGTCCAGTTATGGCAAAGGTAGTGCTTTAGAGGGTTTTAAGCCTATTGCCAAAAGATAAATTACACCCTGAACATCAAGTGGATGTTTTTGTCCCCCTCCCTGGTTGCCCATACACACAGCCTTGGAGTCTCTTGTGGTTTTTTCTCATATGCTTTGCAGGGTTGCCAGTTCACAGCACCTTTTGCTTTCTATCCTTCTTGCTCTACCTTGACAGCTCCAGTTCATGTGCTGGCTCCTGTCATCTATCCATTCCCATATTTGGCTCTGACAAGCAGATGACCTTGCCCTTCCACACTGACCCAACAGAAATTGGCTAATTTTTAAGAAGTAGGGAACCTGGCTTAGTATGGCCAACCCCTATTATTCAGGAAATGAGAATGTGAGGAATGAAGTCTGAAGAGAATAAGAATTCTTAGTTCTCTGCAAAGGTTCATCTCTCATGGGTGCTCTTGCCATACACACACGCACACACACACAGGGGGAGAGAGAAGAAGAGGGGGTAGGGTGGGAGGGAGAGAGTTTAGAGTGCCTCTGAATTGAGAAGGAATTCCTGGAAAACCTGAGGCACAGTCCTAAAAGAAGCAGCCACATTTCCTTTGCCATCTAGAGTCTTAATTGTTATTGTCATCATCATCCTCATTATTATTAATGATGAGAGTACTGTTAGGTACTTTGCCACAGTAATTTAATTTAGTCCTCAAATTGTCAAGACTGAGACTCTTGGTCCAAAGTCCATGCTCTTTTCGCCCTACCATGCCATCAGATGTCCCTCAACAGAGAGATGGGAGTTGTTATAATAGACTCAAGCAGTCAGAGTTCTGATGTCCTGAACTTGGATTTTTCTCTTTTGCCATCTCAGATTAGTGGCAAACTCTTTCGTATAATATGCCTTTTTCCTGTTTTTATTCACTGGATTAAAGCCTTTGAAGCACTCTTCTTGGAACAGACCACTAGTAAAATGATGGTGTGTTGTATCGCACCTTATAATAAACCACATTTTATTCAGGGAAAGTGGGGAGCTTTTTTGTGGTTTGCAAACTTGATATTAACATTGTCCTAACCAGAAAATGCTGAAATTTGCCCACCCACCCAGTTGTGTTTAGGCTTCTAAAAATAATGTTATTCCTTCATGCTCAGACATCTGTTTTCACTCTATTGCCAATTTAAATGCTGCTGTATACTCTGTGTATCATGGCTACTTTCCCAGTATTTTGAAAATTTGCACAGGGTAAGGGGATTTTACAAGTTCTCAAAAACATGAAACATTCCTCTACAGTAGCCACACCACATGATGTCTAAGTGAAGTGGCAGGTATCTGCATCATTAAAGAGGTGCACCTGTGTATGCCCTGTATCCCTACTGCTGAAGTTAAGATGATGGTTGGATTGCATTTGCAGGCTGAGCCCCTTCCTGGGAATGGTTGGGGAGGGCTCAGGGCTATCAGCATTGAAGATCAGCCTAGACTGAGACAACAGTTCCCGGCAATTTGGTGAGATTTTTTTTGGTCACAGCCTGCTCCTTTTGGTCAGTGTTCTCCACAAATGAGAAAGAGCGTCACTGCTACCGTTTGTAGGCACTGTGATAAGCACTGTATGTACGTAATCTCATTTGATCCTTCCAACAGATTTGAGAACGTATATATTATCTTTTACAGAGGAGGAGACTGCAATTCAAACAGTCCAAGGCATTTGCTAAAGCTGCTAATTGACCTAGGTATCTTCTACTACAATGGGCTGCCTTCCATTTTTAAAGGTCTAGTTTTTCTGAAAAAGTCCTGGCTTATATAAGCCAGTTGAGGTCGTCAGATATGGTGGTAGGTAGTATTTTGGGCAGGCACAGTCAGCAGGAAGTGTTGCTTTCTTTTGTGGGTGGCCTTGAGAATTGAGAAGAGTAAAGTCTTAGGAATTACACCGGGTTGGTGTGTAACAAGGTAGTCAGCTCCCTGGTCTCATTTAGTGTCCCTTTCCTGGCATTTTGAAACAAA
Source organism: Monodon monoceros (assembly GCF_005190385.1). Classification (NCBI taxonomy): domain Eukaryota; kingdom Metazoa; phylum Chordata; class Mammalia; order Artiodactyla; family Monodontidae; genus Monodon; species Monodon monoceros. The sequence continues at coordinate 146,510,629 of NW_021703768.1, read as the reverse complement.
CTGTACTTGTTTGGGGATTCAGGAACCTAATAATTTTTAAAACAGCCCTAGATGGGAACTTCCTAAAATGACCCATGAAAAATGATTTGGTAAGCCTTTTTCTTTTAAAATTCAGAAATGTATTTTAGAAAATAGGCTCGTCCTAAGTGTTGAGAAGCTAAGCCATTTCCTAACTTCTACTTGACTTAGAATGAAAGCCTGTTATCTAGCAGAGCTTTTGAGAGGTCCTGGCCTCTGGCTCTTGTTTGAGGGTTGGAGATAGAGGGTATGGCTTGGCCTTTTATGTTGGGTAGTGTTCTCTGTCCAGACATCTTAGGGGGTGGTACTGTATCACAGGCTGATCGTGTTGCCTTACCCAGTTTCTGTCTGCTGTGTCCTCAGGGCTTTAGGTACAGTAATAGATTATAACCAAGTCTCTTGGTTCTCAAAAACATTTTAGAGTAGTGGGAGAGCATGTAGGAAATTCTTTTTGGCATGGGGATTCCCATACGAAAGTGAAAAAAAGTTTTCTCAAGCTCCCATGTGATAGTAAATAAATGTGCTTTTTCTATTCATTGAAATATTATACAGAGTAGCAAAGCTGCTTACTGATTCAATAACATTTTAAAGCAATTGTGTATGTTTTAAAACTAAGAATGACGATATGAATTTTGAAAATAACACCATATATATTGATAAGACAGGTTATGTATTCGTCTTTGTAATACTTTGGGTTTATGTGGAGTCACATTTAGCAGCAACCATCTGGGCCCCCAGGGTGTATGTAGCCTGAACGTTGGTAACCATTGCCAGGAGTCACTGGCCATGAATAAGACTTGTTACCAGGAGGTCTGCCTCCTAAGTCAGCATTTTCCTGGTATGCTTAGCATGCTGACGTGGCTCAGTCACTCTAAAAATACATTATTTCTCTAAATGATTCCAAGCATTGAGTTCAATTTAAGAAATTTTTTATATTCTGAATCCCTTTTTAAAAAGTTGCTTACAGACATATCTGTTGTCTACCTTGGTAGCGGTAGCCACAGTGGGGTAAATTCTTGGTTTTGTTTTGTTGTTTGGTTTTTTGTTTTTGAAATGTGGTTTTATGTCTGACATTTTACAAACTCAGTAGAGATGACGATGCTGGCTAAGAAGCTCTGATTTGGTAGCAGATGGACAGATGAGCTGTTTCTCGCTCATGGCACCTCCATGGTACCTCTTTGCATCCCCTGGATGTTGGAAATATGTGATCCTGGCCTCTCTCAAGGCTATGTATGGGAACTCTTTGAGGGCAGGGCTTATATTTCCAGGCTCCTGTGCTAAGTACTGAGGCCACAAATGAGGAAACAGTTTCCTGTTTAAGTATACATGTATCAGTGTCTCCAATCCTCCATTTCTTTTTCTGTAAAATGAGGACAATAATTTTGGCTTCAGAACTGTGATGATTAAATTAACTGTAAACTATATAAAACACATAGCATAGTGTTATGGAAGCGTGGTACCTGGCATAACATTCAGTAAATTTTAACATTTCAGAGCATACAGAAGCATGTTGCCTTCAAAATAAGAGGAAACATGGTTTGTTAGATGTCAGCAGAACCAGTAATTAAGTGCTTATTGTGAATAAAGATGAGATTTATCTCCTTTCTTCGCTAAAGCAACTAATTAAACTTTTAGCTACTCAGATAATTAGCTACTCAGACATGTCTTTTGAACTAGATCCTGAACTCTCAGGTATAGCCAATTGTAGTCCCTATTGTCCCCTAAATTCAGGGATCAGGAATTTATACTTTGGTTATTCTTAGTGTATCTTTTGATCCTGAAAATCCTTGACATCCATTACCAAAGGTTAGGTCTTCTAGTGCTCTGGGCATGACCCACTTCCTCTTTAAACTTTGCCCACTGGTCTCAGGCTGTTGCGCTGTTTAAGATCCCTTTAGTCCTGCAGCACTTACAGTTTTTAATCACTCATTTGGCACTGATATTTTATCTGGAGTTGTTACTGATCTTTTTACGTGTTCACTGCCGCAATAGCTAGGGCTGTACTTTCTTTGTAGACACTGCATATTTTAGTAGAAAAAGCATGGGCTCAGAGTCAGGAAGAACTGGGTGTGATTTCCAACTCATCCAGTTACTAGTTTTGTGGCCTCAGGCAAGTTAAACTCTTGTTTCCTTGTTTGTAAAAGGAAAGGAACTGAGGACTTCCTTCCAAGGTTAATGTGTGGATCATTTAACCAAATAAACATATGATTAGAGTATATCCAATTCCAGTTACTGCGTGCCTGTGTATTGCAGTTGCATCCTTTGAAAGCATTATGCCTTCCTGTCAGTCTTTTCATCCCCATGCCTGGCACAGTCAGTACCTGGAATATACTAACATCTCAGTAAGTGTTGTACGAATGATGAAAGAATGAGAATCCAGGGCTGAAATGTGCCATTCTTATTCTAAAGGAGCTTCAGTCTGGTAGAAGATTAAAAATGGATAATAAAATTCTTGCTATAGTAGTTGGCATGTAGTAGTTGTCAATATCGTTTCTCAATGATCAGGACAATCAGTGCCCTGGATGGTTACACAGATTGTTAGTATATGCTTAATGTTAGTGGTGGTCTTCTGCCAGATATTTTAACTGGCATTAGAGAGTGACCCAATGAGTTACTATTTATTTGTATGTTTTGGGTGCAAATGGCATTCTTTAAACGTATTGAATTCTGTCTAGGCCATTTTTTTCAAACCCAACCCAAACTCATTGGAAATCCTGTGACAGTTGCCAGATGGGCAGGGAACATTTGAGGAAAAATATTGTTGGGCTAATGTCTTACTTGGAAAAGAGTGTGATTCCTATCCACAGACAGTTATGCAAACCAAGATGGAGTATCAGTGGTATGCTGTTTCTGGAACCCCAAAGTCTGAACCCTAATAGAATAGTTGATTCACAAAAACTCATCTGTTGCCTCCTTTTTCCCTTAGACTATAGAATCTAACTGGCGGTGTGGACGACACAACTTGCAGAGGATTCAGTGCCGCTCTGAAAATAGTAAAGGTGTCTACTGTTTACAGTATGATGATGAAAAAATTATCAGTGGCCTTCGAGATAATTCTATTAAGGTGAATGACTGCATTTTGTATGTATTATTTTTAGAATTGTGGTTACATGTTAGACATTAGATGTAACGGTCTCTCCATTTCCTCCCGATTGGTTTTTATCTGTTCCAACTCAATCTTGGCAGCTGTCTGCGTGGTTCTAAAGAACTAGAGCCAGAGCGTTTCCCTCTACTAACACTGGACCCTTGGATTTTCTCGCTTCTTACCCTTCTCTAAGCACATTCACTTTCTGTATTCCGTACTTAGGTGCAAGTAGAAAATATCTCAGTATCCACAGGGCTCTTGATTTCTTGGCTAGCTGGTAAAAGTGTTGCTGACTTGCATATAAATGAAAATCATTACCTTTTATGGTTTCTGTGAAAGGCTCAATTGATAACACAAAAGAATGATAGAGCAATTTATATTGTTTTTATTTACTTTTCAATAGTAGATAAACTGGATCATTTCTCTGTGTTTAATGTTTAATGGCTCTAATAGATTTTGTTTCACATTGTTTGTAGCTTATTTTCTCATATTTAAGACAACATTGTGGGATAATTTTACTTTTAGTTATAATTTACATGCACTCTTTTTGGTGTAAAGTTCCGTGAGTTTTGACAAGCACAAAGAATTGTACAACCACAACAATTATTATCAAGATCCAGAATAGTTCCATCATCCGCCAGATTCCTTTGTCCTGCTGCTTTGCGTTTACCCATTTTTCCCCAGGGTCCTGACAACCACTGATGTTTTTTTCTGTCCCTATAATTTTGCCTTTTCAAGAATGTCCTGTAAATGGACTCACACAGTATGTAGCCTTTTGAGTCTGACTTTTTATGCTTAGCATTGTGCATTAGAGATTCTTCTACATTGTTGCACATAACGATAGTTAGTTCCTTTTTATTGGTGAGTAACATTCTGCTTTATGGTTACACCACAGTGTGTTTATCCATTTACCTATTGAAGGACATTTGTGTTTACAGTTTTTCACAATTATGAATAAAGACACTGTAAACATATGCATGCACGTTTTTGCGAGAACGTAAGTTTTCAGTTCACTTGGATAAAAACCTAGGAGTGGGATTGCTAACTGATATGGTAAGTGTACGTTTTACCTGTGAAGAAACGGCCAAGCTGTATTTTCAAGTGGCTATACCATTTTACATTCCCATCAGCGATGTATGAGAATTCCTTTTGTTCTGCATCCTGGTCAGCCCTTGGTAGTCTCAGGGTTTTTTGTTTTTTGTTTTGTTTTGTTTTGTTTTGTTTTGTTTTTTTGGATATTAGCCATTTGAATAGGTATGTAGACATATCTCATTTTGGTTTAAAGTTACATTTCTCCAGTGATCAGTGATAATGAGCATCTTTTCACATGCTTATTTGCCATCTGTATATTCATTGGTGAAGTTTCTATTCAGATCTTTTGTACAATTTTAAAATGGGTTCTCTGTTTTCATATTATTGGGTTTTGAGAGCTCTTTATATATTACGGATACAAGTCCTTTTTTAGATATGTTTTGCAAATATTTTCTTCCATTCTGTGACTTGTCTTTTCACTTTCTCAATGATATCTTAAGTAGAGCAGAAGATTTTAATTTGTCTAGTCTAGTTTGCCAGTGTTTTCTGCCTCAAACTTTTGATGTCATATCTAAGAGTTATTTCACTGAGCTTTTTGAATCTGTAAATTTGTGTCTTTCACCAGATTTCAGAAGTTTGGGCCGTTATTTATTCAATTTTGTTTCTGCACCAGTTTCTTTCTCCTCTCCTTCCGAGACTCTAATTACACAAGTATTAGATCTTTTGATATTGTCTTACTTTTTCCCAATCTTTTTTCCCTCTCTTTTCTGGGTAATCTCTCTTAGCCTGTCTTCAAATTGACTGAATTTTTTCATCTGTATTCTGCTATTTTCCCCCATTGAGTGAATTTTAAGATTTCAGATATTATATTTTATAGTTTCTATTTCTCTACTGAGAACTTCTCTCTTTTCATTCATAGCAAATGTGTTTATCTTTACTTCATGGAATATAGTTACAACAACTGCTTTGAAGTCTTTGACCATGACAACATTTGGGTAATCTCTAGCTTGTCATGTGTTGATTGTCTGTTCCCCTGAGAATTGGTCACTTTTCTTGGCTTTTGAATGTCAAGTAATTTTGGATTGTATCTTGTACATTATGGATGTTGTATTGTAAAGTCTATGGATCCTGTTATAATCCTCTGGAGAATATGTGTGAGTGAGTATTTTTTTAAGCAGGTGGTCAGCCTAGTTAGGGGGGTCGGTTCTAATCTCTTTTCTGCTTTTTGCCATGCTACTTTGGGTCTGTCTTGGGCTTGCACTACTCAGAGTTTAGTCTGAGACTTCAGTGGTAGTTTAAATATCAGGGCGCTTTTTCCGGCCTTTGATGTGTTGGCTTAGTCTGTCCTGTGCATGCACTGCTTAAGGGCAAGCCCAAAGTCATGTGTTGTGTGGGTTCTCATATACAATTAGGGAAGCCTTTTTCTTTTTTCCAGCTCTTTCCTGTTTTGGATTTCCCTAAGTCTCTACAGCCCACAAGGATCCTTTCTTCATTTTCCTTTGGCCAGAAAAATGGGGTTTCCCTTAGAATTTTAGTTACCTGTTCCACTGCTCTGCAGTACATCTCCATGACTGGGCTTGTCCTTTGGATCAAAGCCGTTTGAGAAAAGAGAAAAAGAAAATAGGGTCTTTCGCACATTCTTTGGTCCCCAAGGATTCCTTTTTCAGCCTTTCTGTCCAGAAAGACTGGTTTCTCAGATTGTAGCTGCCTGTGCTGCTGCTTCACTGTGCAGTTCCTTGATCTGGACCTGCCTTTGGGTCAAGACCACAAAAGAAGGAAATGAGAAAACAGAAAGAATGGTAAACTCACCCCATGTGGATCCTGTCTCCAGACTCTTACCCCTTGCTACAATGTATTCAATACGATACTTGCTTTCTCCTGGCTGCCCTTCCCCTCACAGTTTTCAGAGTCCTCAGCTAGTTGTTTTTGTATTTTGTCTAGAGTTTTTAGTTACAATCAACTGGGAAGATAGGTTGTAGTGGGCTTTCTCCCCTTGGCCTTGTTTTCTATATTCTTTTACTTTGGGTGAGTTAAAAGGTATTTTTGCTTGTGTGTTTTTTGTTTTATAAAATAGTGGAATTTCAATAATTCCAATAACTGGGGCAAAAAATCACTGAATTATAGAATATAAAGAAACTGTTTTGTTGGTTTCCTATATGTATTATAGTGTTTCCCAAAAGGTATTCTGTGGATGTGAACCCAAAGGATATTGCTTTGAAGAGTAATTCCCTTCAAAGAAATTTAGAAAACACTGCATGCTGTATCCCTTTCTTAGAAATTTACAGGTTACAGTAGCATATAAAGGCTCTGAGAAGACATACAGTAGAGACACCCAGAGTTTTCCAACTTTGAAAACATATTTGACCACAGAACTCTATTTTTATGTAATACTTATTGATAGTCCTAACCTGTGGCCACAGATATGCTCTTGAAAGTGTTATTATTTAATTCTGGCAGTTCTCCTTTAAGGAGTAGGTAAGAATGGTTTATAATGACCTTGTCAAAGCATGGGCTGCCCATGGGCTTGCATTTCACTTACGCTGGATGTTTCTAAAGAATTCTCTTAATAGAGGCATACCCATGCCTAAATTAGGCCTACACTTGATTTGTAAGACACGGAACAATGGAGCAAAAATACGCTTTAGAGAGCTCATCTAGACCAATGGTTGGAAACCTTCTGTACTTCATTCTGCTTCAGTCCTTGATCAGCTCACACTTTCAAAATAGCTGTGGTTCTACTAGGTCAGAAGTTAGAAGCAAGCCTTACTGTTATAGAAGGACACTTAACTGTCTGTAGTGCTTGTAATATCTTGGCCATTTGTAGTAAACTTTAGGGACACTGCAAATTATGATAGTACTTTTACAAGGGAAGAAATAGTTCCGTAGACTCTATTTTTAACAAAACAGTCTTTGAAAAAAATCACTTTCCATCCCCCCATTATTTTGGGACATTATTGAAAACTTGGAAAACACTGGAAAGATCAAAAGAGAGGAGAAAAACGGCATTCAGAGTACAAAGCCAACTATCAACACTTTACTTCCTTTTAATCTTTTTTTTTAAATATACATAATATTTATGTCACTATAGAGATGACTTTTATTCTGATTTTTTTTTAAAAAAGTAACTATAATAAAGCAGTGTGTTTTCTCATTAAAAACTCTTCATAATTTACTTTGAAGTTATTCTGAGATGCTGAACATTTTTCATCTTTAAACTTTCATAAACAAATGTAATGGGTTAAGGGATGTGCATTTTTAAAAGCTCTTAATAGATACTGTCACGTTGTTTTCCAGAGGGTGAGCCAACTGTTTTCACAGAGTTTATTTAAAAATCCTCTTTATAAAGCTGTTAAGTATAATGGGCACAGTAGTTATGGGGACAAAGTAGCATACCTATTCTGGAAGTTATTCAGTATTGCCTCTTCTTCTCCTCTTGTCATTTACCACCTGTTTGATGTTTACTGCTCTTATTTACTGTAACACAGCTTTGTTTTGTTTTATGATTCAGAAAATAAGGTATGATAAAAACATTGATCAGAATGTGATATACTAAATCACTGTTTGTGTTTGTCTCAATAGATCTGGGATAAAACCAGCTTGGAATGTTTGAAAGTGTTAACGGGACACACTGGCTCTGTCCTTTGTCTCCAGTATGATGAACGTGTCATTGTGACTGGCTCTTCTGACTCTACAGTGAGGTGAGTGATTTGATTTCACTGGCCTGGACTTCTGTACCTTCCACAAGGAGACAGATTCACCTCCTCTTCTGCGATAAAGTACACACATGCTCTGTATATGTTTGTGTATGCTATATTTCAAAACCATTTTTGGTGTAGGTACATTTGAACAAAGTAGGCAGGAAAGCTAACTTTTGTTAAGTAGGTCCTATTCCCATTACCATACATTCTAGAGATGGCAACTGCCTTCCTGTAAAAGCACAGTACCTAACGGTATCAGGGTAGCTTTGTCCTGGGAGACCACGCTCTAGAGGAGAGAGGAAGGAAGCAGGTGTTCTAGGAGTGTGGTGGACAGTAAACTACAAGTACCAAAAGAATCAGAAGCAGAGATTTGCAGCACTTTTTGAGGGACACAAATAATGTGCCCGATATTTTGTATAATGTTATTCTATTGAATTCTCACATCAACCTTTCTAAAGTAAGTAGTATCTTCTTTTTTATAGATGTAGTATTGGGAAATGGAGGCCAGAGAGGTGAATAATTTACTCAGTCACATAGTTAGTTAATTTCGAGCCTTGAATTTATAGCACTCAAGACTATCTTGATATTATGTAGCTTTTCCAGTGATGGAGACACTAGTTTTCAGATGCCACCCCAGGGGCAGAGTGATGAAGGTGGAAGTGGCAGTGTTCTACAGTAGAAGGGAAGCAGTGACTGCTGGTTGGGAATTGAGAGTAGAAAGGAAACATTACTGGGATCTACTCCTAAACCACTGGGACAAGGATGTTTTTCCATACCAGATGGCTTTGGATTTTGCTGTAGTGATGCGTTCACCAGCGCCTAGAGATAATACAGTAAAGCTTCAGCTGGACTGCTGGTAGCCTGAGGAAGGCATGTCATGGGAGGAAAGGAAATGCCTCTTCTAGAGTGAGTCAGAGATTTGAAGAGGATTGCTTTACAGGCACACCTAAGAGATTGAAATAGTCACCAGCATGCCTAGTATCCTTTCCCTGACTCAGTGCTTCCAGGCTACTGCTTCCACGATAGGTCATGTCTCGGCCTTAGAAGCCTGAGACTCTCTTCGTCTGCTCTGCACGAACTTGTCCCCTTAGGAGATGGGGTTACAGAAAAGCTATGATGTGAAAGGGCTGCCCCTAAGAAGCCTGTATCTCAAGGGTGAAGCAATTGGAGACATGTGCTTTGTCCATAAAGCGGTTGGGTAGATAGATGGGTGTGGTGATTGATGAGACCCACAGCCTCCAGTTTGCAGTGGATAAATAATAGACTCAAAAGCTTGTCAGAGGTCAAAAACAACCTTAAGCTTGGAACCCAGCCACCAAGCCATCTTCTCTCTGTCATCTCAAACTCACTGCAAAGCCCACTTCCTTGCATCATTTTTTGCCATCAGCACAAGGCTGCAAACACCATCCCTGAATACCTGGGCAGGAGTCAGAATTGGCCTTCTTTTTTCCGTGTTCGAGGTTCCAGTGGATGGGTGTTACGCAGGCTTCTCACTGCTGTGGCCTCTCCCGTTGCGGAGCGCAGGCTCAGCGGCCATGGCTCACGGGCCCAGCCGCTCCGCGGCATGTGGGATCTTCCCAGACCGGGGCACGAACCCTGCATCGGCAGGCGGACTCTCAACCACTGCGCCACCAGGGAAGCCCTGGCCTTCTTTTTTGAAACCATCTTACCATTTCTTCACAAATAGAAAAATTGCTTCTGGGGGCTCCCTTTAAGCATGGTGTCAGGTCCCAGTCACCAGATACACGTGAAGTCCACCCCTCCCCAGCCTACTACTAAAAATGGGCCCAGAGCACAGACACAGGAATCTTTTCCTGGTTGTCTCGATAATTAAGCATTGTGCTTTTCTGTTCTCTAGAGTCTGGGATGTGAACACGGGTGAAGTTCTGAACACGTTGATCCACCACAACGAGGCTGTACTGCACTTACGCTTCAGCAATGGACTGATGGTGACCTGTTCCAAGGACCGCTCCATCGCAGTGTGGGACATGGCTTCTGCCACTGATATCACTTTACGCCGTGTCCTGGTTGGCCACCGTGCTGCTGTCAATGTAGTAGACTTTGACGATAAGTACATAGTGTCTGCCTCTGGGGACAGGACCATCAAAGTAAGTGTGTCTGCAGTCATAACTCTGCTTGTTCCCATCCCTTCTAGAACATAGAGAAAGCAGAGGTGGCTTATACCAACCTCGCATCTGGCAAGATCTTTATTCTCCTCTACTTGTGCTTATGAGACCTCAAGGCATGCTCATTCTTTATGCTTCTCAAGTCGTAGGCAAGGTCGTAGAAAAGGGTCATGGGGTCCAGACCGAGAGCAGTCCTCTATTTCATGAAAGGACATTGTTGATAACCTTTTTAAAGGGAGGAGAACTAACCTATGGGACATGTACCATGTGCCAGAAGCTTCCCATTACTGCCTCACTCCACCCTCCCAGCACTCTGCTGAGCCACATTTTACAGATGTGGCACAGAGGACTGTGCTGGAGACCACATTAGCTAGTTAGTGGCAGAGTTCAGATTTGATTTATTCACCTAATCTTGAGAGCCTGCCATGCCATAGACCCTGGGCTGGATGCTAGAGATATGATGATGAACAGGACATGTCCCTGCCTCCAAGGAGCTCAACGTGTGGTGTGAGGCAGACGTGTGACAAGCACTTGTAGTCTAGGGTGATCCATCGGGTATGGTAAATGCAGTGCTGGTTCCAATGTACATGTTAACTTATTCAAATTTTAGCTTTCCTTATATTTTTATAACAGCCTTATTGAGATATAATTCACATGCCATAAGATTCATCATTTGAAAGCATACCATTCAGTGGTTTCGTATATTCACGGTGTTGTATGGTCATCACTAGTTTCAGAACATCTTTATCACCCTCTGAAAAAACCTCATACCCATTAGCAGTCAACCCCTATTCTCTCCCCCCAGTGCCTGGCAATCAGTAATCTACTTTCTATGGATTTGCCTATTTGAGACTTTTCAGATAAATGTTATCATATATATGTGGCCTTTTGTGTCTGGCTTCTTTCACTTAGTGTAGTGTTTTCAAGGGTCATCCATGTACTTTGTAGCATGAATCAGACTTCATTCCTTCTGATGACTAGAAAAATTCTGTGTGTGGATGCACCACATTTTGTTTATCCGTTCATCAGTTCACAGACATTTTGATTGTTTGCACATTCTATCTGTTATATATAATGCTGCCATAAATATTTGTGTACAGATGTTTGCGTGTACGTATACTTTTAATTCTCTTGGGATGGTAACTCTGTGTTGAACGTCTTCAGGAACTGCCAAACTGTTTTCCAAAATGGCTTCACCATTTAACAATCTCACCAGCAGTGTATGGGCTCAGAAACCTTCCTTTTATGACCCGTACTGGCCAGCATGCTAGTATCTAGCCCCACAGATCACAGACTAGATAGCATCAGACTTTTAGATTGGATAGAGTCTGGAAGCTGAAAAACTAGGATTTTTGGCACCTCACCAGTCAGTCACACCAATTTGTACGAGACCAGTGCCTGGAAGTCAAGAGGGTTTGGGCCTTTGTACAAAACAGATGTTAGGGCTTCCCTGGTGGCGCAGTGGTTGAGGGTCCGCCTGCCGATTCAGGGGACACGGGTTTGTGCCCTGGTCCGGGAAGATCCCGCATGCTGCGGAGCGGCTGGGCCCGTGAGCCATGGCCGCTGGGCCTGCGCGTCCGGAGCCTGTGCTCTGCAGCGGGAGGGGCCACAACAGTAGGAGGCCCGCGGACCCCAAAAAAAAATGACTAAAAAAAAAAAAAAAAGATGTTGCAGAATATCAGCCCAGATATTTCTCCGTATCCTTGCCAGCCCTTGTTAGTGTGTGTGTGTGTGTGTGTGTGTGTGTGTGTGTTTATTATAGCCATCCTGGTAGGTTTTCAGTGGTGTCTCTGCAGTTTTTCTTTCGATTTCCCTAATGACCAGTGATGTTGAGCATCATGTGCTTATTGGCCATTTTTATAACTTGTTTGAAGAGACATCTACTTAAATCTTTTGCTCTTTTCAAAACTTAGATTATTTGTCTCTTTATTATTTAGTTGCAAAAGTTCTTTACATGTTCTGGTTACAAGTCCCTTATCAGATAAATGATTTGCAAATATTTTCTTCCTGTGGGTTGTCTTTTCACTTTCTTGATGGTGTCCTTTGAAACACAAATAGTTTTAACTTTGTTGAAGTCAAGTTCATCAATTTTTTTTGTTACTTGTGCTTTTATTATCATATCTAAGAAACAGTTGCCTAATACAAGGTCACAAAGATTTACTCTTATGTTTTCTTCTGAGAGTTACAGTTTCAGCTGCTACGTTTAGATCATTGATCCATGTTGAATTAAATTTTTGTATACAGTGTGACACAGGGATCCAACTTCATCCTTCTGCCTCTGGATATCTGGTTGTCCCATTCAACTACAAATGCAGCTAATAAAATAATTCAGGGAACATTGGTTACTTTGTGTCTCCTTATTTGGCTGGTATTAAGTGTGTCTATGGACATCTAAGTCTTGCAGACAGCTTCACAAAAGAGGGGTTATTTATTCCACATACATAATATTAGGAGTGATGTGTCAAAACAAATGGAACTATTCGAGAAACTATGCTGGAAAGGAAGAGGATGCAAAAGGTGAAGCCCTTTCACGTCAGTTACATTGGGTTTGATGTGTCACCTGGCCTAAAAACATAAAATCTGGCCCAGACCCTTCCCTCTAGGCAAATGAATGTCCGAACCATCCAGGAGATGTTCTCTTTGTGAAGATCTCAAGGTTTGGAGACTTCACAAATTCCCTCTGTATTTCATTCCAGTTTTATCACTCAGCAGCTAAGGAAATGTTATGCTATCCAATCTGTTCCCCAACCTCCCCAGCGTATTTCATAATCAAGTACTGTGGTCATTCTTAGAAGTTCTGATTTTTTTTTTTAAAGGTACATTGTGCAAGGGCTTTTCTGCATTTATTCTTAAATATATTGCTAATTTGCTGTACAGGTCTGGAGTACGAGCACCTGTGAATTTGTTCGTACTCTGAATGGGCACAAGCGAGGCATTGCCTGTCTCCAGTACAGGGATCGGCTGGTTGTTAGTGGATCATCGGATAATACCATAAGGTGGGTAGAAGTTGGTGTGGTGACAGAGTGGGCTCATTTTTGCCATAATGTTGACTTATCTCCAGTCCTGATGCTCAAAAGACTCAGTTTTGGGGGCTGCTTCAGATAAGAAAACTTTAGGTAACTTTTATTTATCTCTCTGGTTCTGCATACTAAAGTGGGTAAATTGTGTATGCCCTGGGTATTCTTCCAAGATTCCCCCAGTGCACAAGGTTTTATAACCTCAACTCCACCCAAGATCACTTAATACCGTAGTGCCTCAGAACAGAGGATGCTCCAGCCTGATGCTCTCCTTTCCCTTACCAGTGAGCTCCTGCCTCTCTCCCTAACAGAGGGCAGTGTACTTTATTTCTCTCTCCCAACACTGTCATCAATTCCTGTTTGGTCATTTATCTTATCTCCCTTTTTTCTTCCCAACACTCATTGTCCTTGCTTTCTAATAAATATGAATGTCTTTAAACACTTTTTATCTTATTAAGAACTTCCCTTAAATATCTATTTAATTACCCCAAGTCATTTTTCCAACTGTCCCAACATATTCTAGTAGCTTTTTTATAATCAAATTGCCTGTTTGGGCAAAATAAGGATTGGGTTCAAGATTATTTTTTTAGAAAAAGAAAGAAAGAAAGCAAACACAATGTAGCTTTAACTGCCAAAAGTTTTCTTTATCATTTTAAGTCTTAAGGTATCATAAAAGTCAGTTGAGAACTTGAATCTTGGTTCTGTTGCATTCTTTATGCTTGGTATTACGTAATATTTCAGCAATAAACAATTCTTAACTTCCTCATTGGAACCTCCGAGCTTCTACCAAATAATGATGTGTACTGCTGAATAGGTTATGGAAGAGAGCCACTTTGGAGTTATAGTGGCAGCGTTCTCTTCACAGTAGATTAGAGAAGCCATCGTCACTGACACTGATGAGAACATTTGCTGAGGATAGAATATTCATTGGATGTATGATAGGTACTAGTGGGGAGGCTAAGAAAATGTCATTATAGAATTAATTTGCTAACTTTGTTTTGTACATGTTAGTTTGCTGTGGTTTCTTCTTGCAAATAATGTAGTTAAATCAGTGACAATTTTTAAAAAATCTCTTTCCAGAATTGTTACATAAATCATATACAGAGAAAAAGGCTGGATGGTAGTCACTGGGTTTATATTTCTAAGACACTGCATATGCCTAATGAGAGGCTCCCACTCTGACCTTGTAATACTGTATCTAGGAAGGGGAATCCCTAAGCCTCTTCAGGAGAGGGAGACCATTGTGCTGGTCCACCAGTTCTAACCTTGGTGGTGGAAGCCTAACCCCCTGGGCTGCATTTATTATCTTCCCCACACCTACATCCTTTTTCTTCTTTACGGCCTGCAATCCCTGTCTCCCCCCCAGAATTCTTCCTAGACCATTTGGCTACTTGGTTTCATCAACTCAGACATCAAGAGCATGCCTACAAACTAAATGTAATTGAAATTTCTTTGTTGGTATTATTTAAATAATAACAACATGCATGTGATTTTTAAAAGTTTCAAACTATGTAAAAGGAAATAAAATGAAAAGCAAGCCTTTCTCCCAAGTTAGTTCTTAAAAAACACATGAATGGTACAAAGATACACACATATCTTCACATGTGTATAATGTGAACTGGGAGTGAGATAGAAATAAAGATTCCCAGGGTAGAGAAGATCACGTATGGATAGTTTGAATCGTGTGTAGGAAGTTGATTCACAGAAATCTGTTTTTCATTCAAGACTGTGGGATATTGAATGTGGCGCCTGTTTAAGAGTCCTAGAGGGACATGAAGAATTGGTCCGATGCATCCGGTTTGATAACAAGAGGATTGTCAGTGGGGCCTATGATGGGTACGTGTTTCAAATTTTCAAATGCACGGCCATAACTCTATGAAGAGGAAAAATAAGTACTGCATATTAAGCAGCTGTGTATGTGCTAGGACCCATGCTAGGTATTTCTTATGTAATGGTGGATGGCAGGTATTACTATACCACTTGATCAAGTGGGGACACTGAGACCCAGAAGGATGAATTAATAAGCTTATGCTTTTAACCATTATTGTAAACTCAGGGAGTAGCTAGTTCCTTGTCCCAGCACTAAATTAATCCAGGCTTTTTTTTTTTTTTTTTTGGTGAGTTCAATGATAAATTTCTTTTCCCCTTTTGGTGAATTGA
This sequence comes from Monodon monoceros, assembly GCF_005190385.1. Classification (NCBI taxonomy): domain Eukaryota; kingdom Metazoa; phylum Chordata; class Mammalia; order Artiodactyla; family Monodontidae; genus Monodon; species Monodon monoceros. The sequence goes on along the minus strand of NW_021703768.1, from coordinate 146,495,493 downwards.
ACACATCCTCTTTAAAAATCCTCATGACTTTTAAAATGAGCAAATGGCAACCGTAAACCTTTCAAGATGACCTTATATATACTTCACAGACGGGTTAGTTGGTCTGTTCATACTCCTATTATTAACTTTCAGCATTTGCTTAGTTTGGAGAAAGGTATCCTTGGAATTTCACAGAGAGCCCTAGCTTCTGTCAGCAGCACCTACTCAGCCCTAGAGAGTTTCCTGATTAATGAATTTGGTGACATAGATTATCAAGTCAGGAATTGCATTTAGATAACGTGAAGCTGTTTTCTTGTCTCCCTTCAAGCAATATTTCTTCACAATTTCAGCAGTTCTGAGAATGTGTAGGTCCTTATTTTTTCCAAATCAAGTGTAATTGGTTTAAATACCTTGTCAAAACATCAGCAGGTTCCCCATTAGCTTTTAAAATAGGCAGTTCGAATGCACTCCTTTCTGTCGAGGGAATGCTTGACAATATATAAAATGTTGACTTTTCCACTAATTGTGATTTCATTTTCCTTTCTAGGAAAATCAAAGTTTGGGACTTGCAGGCTGCTCTCGACCCCCGAGCCCCAGCTAGCACGTTGTGTCTGCGCACATTGGTGGTATGTGGTCTGTTGAAAGGGAAGTGCTTCCCTGTGCTGGCGGTGGGCCACCTGCAGATAGAGCTCCCTGAGCCTATCACTGGAAAGCTTCTATACCTCACAGCATGCCTTCTGAGAAATGCGCTGTTCTGTTAATTTTGTTTATTAGTCAAAATCAGAGAATATTTGACATTCATATTTCTGTGAGCTCTTTTATAAAGAGTATTAACACAACTTAAAATATGAAAGCAGGCTTCCTCATTTGTAGGTGGACTGGTTTCCTCCTAGAACATAAAGTATTTCCTGTCTGCAAGTTTGGGAGATTTCCTAATATGGGTATCTGTGGTTGTGTTGTGTTTTATAACTCGGCACATTTTTGTACTATTATGGTGGACTTTCCCCTCAATCTGTATTCTACGGATTATTGCTTGGCATATAGGAATACTTTATTTTTATATATTAATCTTGTTTTACCAACTTTACCAAGCTCATTATTTCTAAGTCTGTTTACTTTTGTGTTTTTGAGGAGACAGTTGTTTGAAAATATTGATAGAGTTTTCTTATTTTCAGTAGTTTTACCTTCTATTTTTTCTCTCCTTTCATTGACTAGAAGAACATGCAGAACTTGAGTCAGGGCCATTCTTGTTTTCTTCTTGATTTTAATAGGAAGACTTCTGGTATTTCACCATTAATTTTGATGTTAGCTGTGGGTTGAGATAGATATGCTTGGTGGTGTTAAAAACACTATTCTTCTGGTCCTAGTTTTTACAGTGTATCAAGAATGGGTATTAAATATTGTTGCTTACCTTCTTAAGACCCTTTGTAAGATGATCACATAGTTTTTCTTCTTTGACATATTAATGGGCCAGGATCTAGGACACAAAGTTAAATTAAAGAAAAAGCCTAGAAGGGAAGGCAGAATCTGTATTCCCAGGGTGAAGGACAAAGCTCAGTAAAGCTCTGGAAAGTTATTTAGGAAGCCTGGATAAGGAGCTGTATTTTCAGCCTGTGCCAACTCCCTGGTAGTGAGATAGGAGGGATTGTAAAGAATTCGTTTTATGCATAAAGCTGTTGTGTTTCACAGGAACATTCTGGACGTGTGTTTCGGCTACAGTTTGATGAATTTCAGATCATCAGCAGCTCCCATGATGACACAATTTTGATTTGGGATTTCTTAAATGTGCCTCCCAGTGCCCAGAATGAGACCCGTTCTCCCTCCAGAACATACACTTACATCTCCAGATAACAGTCTGCACTTTACCTGTTTCAGGTGAGTACTTCCCCCACTTTTAATTTTGCTGATTGAATTCACCTTCCCTTTGGGGACATTTTTATGGTTTGAGTTCCTTTCTCAGTAATAGGAACATTAGATGCATCACCTTTGCAGAGTTCTAGCATAAGGCTAGATCTTTATGGTCACATCAAAATAAGATGTAAATCGGAATCCTGCTTATTGTGGGTTTTCATATTGGTAGACACCATGGTTCCTGTTTTTTAAAACTTTTCCCAGGTCATACCAATTTAGTACCAGTAAAGTCCTCCAAATTCTGTTTTGCGGTGCAAGGATCTCCTTTTTCTCTTTCTTTCCTGTCTTTCAGTTCTATCTTTTATTTTTTTAAAAGTCACCATCAGGCAAACACTTAAAACTACCTCCCCTCCCCCCCCCCCCATTACAATCCACCCACCGCCACCATTCCCTAGGGTAGGAATCAAAGAAGGGTGTTTGTTGAGAGAGCCCCTAAAACTCGTTCTTCATCCATTAGACACAACAGGTACCCTGGAAGCCAAGTCCTTTGCTCCGGTAACAGGAAGACTTAGGGCCATAATAACATTGATGATGGCATGTTTTGATTACTAAGGGTGTCCAGGTAGAGGATGAGAAGCCTTACTCGGCAGTGTCCTTGGGACTGATGACCATGTTCATCTGGAGCAGTGTTCCCAACTCTTGAGAATTTTGCGAGGGGGCCTGTGAATTCTGTGCACATTAAACTTCGTAGACTGAATAAATAATGTTTGTGCATATTTGTACTGTCATGTATATATGTATGTAAAGACTGTGTTAATAAAATTCATATTTATGTAAAAACATTACTTAATGCTTAGTAGCTTTTTGTCATTGTATATTTTCCTGTTCATTGAATATTAAAAATGTAAAGAAAGTCCGTGTGTAGAATCGTGAAATTTTTTGGGTGAAAAGATAGGGAATCACTGCTTTCTAGATCACTAAGTTGACATCTTTTCAGATACTCCTTATTTCTGCTCCAGGAAGTTTATCTTATTCAGGGTCGGCAGGCTACAGCTGGAGGCCAAATTTGACCCACTGCCTTATTTTTTTTTATCCTTACCATAGCAATCTAAGAATAGTTTTTTACACTTTTAAATACTTTGAACCAGTTAAAAGAAGAATATTATTTTAGAACATGTGAAAATTATATAAAATTCAAATTCCAGTGCCCATAAATAGTTTTATTGGAACACAGCCACAGCTCATCTGTTTATGTATTGTCTGTGGCTGGTTTCGTGCTTCAGTGGCAGAGCTGAGTAGTTGCAAAAGAGACTGTGTGGCCTAAAATACGTACAATCTGGCCCATTAAGAAGAAGCATGCGGACCTCTGGTCTTGCCCCTGTTCCACCTATTAGTGATAAACCAAGGATCTGCATCAGGAATGGCAAATGCATTGTTTCTTCATGCCAACTCAGTTTGATCCGTAGTGACTGGCTGGTGTACTGCCTTTGGAAGGATGATGGGACCCCACGTGGACCCAGAAGGCCTAAGTGCCTCGATGGCTTGGCTGTGCCTCCCTGGCTATAGGATCTGAGCCACAGTAGTGACCTGTAAGCCACATACATAGTTGCCGTTCCTGGTCTCAACTGTGTTCATACTGGCTCTTGTGACAGTGGCCATCTCCCTTGCTGCTTTCTCTCTGGATAGATTCTTCACAAGTCAGTTGAGAAATTCACATGGCAGAATTTTTACGTTTATTGAATTATAGGAAATTACAGAGGAAGAAGGCAAGGATCTCTTTTTTGGGGGGTGGGGTGGCGCTGCCTTTGATCTTCGTTGCGGTGCGCGGGCTTCTCATTGCGGTGGCTTCTCTTGTTACGGAGCACAGGCTCTAGGCGCGTGGGCTTCAGTAGTTGTGGCTTATCTAGAGTGCAGGCTCAGCAGTTGTGGCGCACGGGCTTAGTTGCTCCGCGGCCTGTGGGATCCTCCCGGACCAGGGCTCAAACCCGCGTCCCCTGCATTGGCAGGTGGATTCGTAACCACTGCGCCACCAGGGAAGCCCGGCAAGGATTTTTTGAGTGATTGCTCTTCCCCGTCTCAACCTCCCTTCGCCCCAAACCAAAGAAATACGTAAGGAAGGAGGAAGGGACCCAAATGAAAACTGATTTCCTCCTTCCTGGTCTCTTCTTCTCCCTCTTCAGCCCACCCTTCATCCTGTTACCAACTATGGTCATCTTAGCCCTGCCTCTCCTCTTCACTAGCTTCCTTTTGTTTTCAGGAGCAAGGCTTAGCTAAGATTAGCTAACAGAAATTTCAATATCTAGCTCTTACCTTCTGTCCTCTCTACCCTCCCCCGCCCCAGCCTTGCATTCTTCCCTCCCAAAAATCCAGGGCTCCAACCAGACTGAATTCTGTTTAATTTCCCTAATTACACTTCAGTAGTACAGACCTCTGCCACCTCCCTCCCCTTGCTTGTGTTGTTAGGGTTTTGTGGATACCACCACACCCCCACTCCTTTACTTCATCTGACTTATTATTTGGTATTGAAATAATTTGCACGCCTGTCTCTCTTACAAAGCGTGGAGCTCCTTTTATTTTGGAGCCCCAGTATCTAATAGAGCACACAGTGTATTATGAGTGCTTGTTGACATTTGTTGGTCAAGTGACACCCGGGGCCAACATGACATCTCTATGCTCTTTCTCCTGGGCCAACAAGAATTTGCCCATAAATAAATATGTGCGAAACTGCAGTGTATTCATACACCTTCCACAAACATAAAGATAATAGCTCAGTAAGAAATTGGAATAAGTTGTCTAAAGTGGCATAGTCAAGTACCAGATATATTCCTTACATATAGACAGGTACCTAGATGTACACATCTCCCTCTGCCCTGCCCCCTTCACCTTCGCTAAGCCCCATTGCTGTTTTTGAATCAATTTTATTGAGGTATGATTTTTGTAAAACAGATTGTACCCATTTAAATTATACTGTTTTGTGACAAGTTTTTACGAATATATACACCCCTGCAATTTCCTCCACACTCCAGGTAAGAATATTTTTATCACCCCCCAGAAGTTCCCTTGTGTCCTCTTTGTAGTCAGAGCCTGATCCCATCACAGCCTTAGCAAACACTGACCTGCTTCCTTTCACTAGATTAGTTTACATTTTCTACAGCTGCACTGTCCACTTTGTGATGTTCTTTTAAAAAATTTATTTATTTAATTAATTTATTTTTGGCTGTGTTGGGTCTTCGTTGCTGTGCGTGAGCTTTCTCTAGTCGCAGTGAGCCGGGGTTGCTCTTCACTGCGGTGCGCGGGCTTCTCACTGTGGTGGCTTCTCTTGTTGCGGAGAACAGGCTCTAGGCACACGGGCTTCAGTAGTTGTAGCACATGGGCTTAGTTGCTCTGCGGCATGTGGGATCTTCCCGGACCAGGGATCAAACCCGTGTCCCCTGCATTGCCGGGTATATTCTTAACCACTGCGCCACCAGGGAAGTCCCTGCACTGTCCACTTTGATAGTCACGAGCCGTATGTGGCTATTAAGCTCATGAAATGTGTCCAGTTTGATTTAGGAACTGAAGTTATAATTATATTTGAATTGAATTGAATTGGATTTTTAATTGTATTTAATTGTACTTCATTTAAACTTAAATAGCTACATGTAGCGGGCTTCCCTGGTAGTGCAGTGGTTGGGAGTCTGCCTGCCAGAGCAGGGGACGCGGGTTCGAGCCCCGGTCCGGGAAGATCCCACGTGCCATGGAGCAGCTGGGCCTGTGCGCCACGGCTGCTGGGCTTGCGCTCTGGAGCCCGCGAGCTGCGGCTGCTGGGCCTGCGTACCACAACTACTGAACCCTGTGCACCTGGAGCCTGTGCTCCGCAGTGGGAGAGGCCACCGTAGTGAGGGGCCCCCGCTCACTGCAGCTGGAGGGAGCCCGCGTGCAGCAATGGAGACCCAACGCAGCCAAAAATTTTTAAAAATAAAATATAAAAAAATAAATAGCTACGTGTAGCTAGTGACTACCGTGTTTGGACCAGTATCGTTGTAAGAGTTTTATACGCTTAGGTTTTACATTTAGGTCTTTGATCCGTTTAGAATTAATTTTGTGTATGGTGTTTTTTATACAGCCTTCTAGTTCCAGCTCTTTTGGGTTAAAAGACTGTCCTCTTCCCATCAAATTGTTATAGCACTCTGTCAAAAACTCAGTTGACCACTTGTTTGTTATACTTTTTCTGGCCTCTATTCTGTTCTGTGATCTATGGCTATCCTTTTGCCAATACTACGCTGTGTAATAAGTCAGTTTTAAAAAAATTGTTTTGACTCTTCTAGGTCCTGTTGGTTTTCATACTCATTTTTGAATGAAATCGTCAAATTCTATGCAGATTATGGGATTATGATCAGGACTGCATTGACTCTAAAGGTCACCTTGGGGAGAATTTCCATCTTTAACAAATGCTGAGTCTTCTGATCCATAAACCCAGTATATCTCTTTACTACTTAGGTCTTCTTCAGTTTCTCTTCAGCAGTGTTTTGCAGTTTTTAGTGTAGAAGTCTTGTACACCTTTTGTTAAGTTTATTCTGTTCTTAATTTTTTATTTTCTGAGCTATACATTCTCTCTGCATTGCTTTGACTATATCCCAATGCTTCTGCTTTTATTTTCCCACATAGATAAATAGATAAAATAGAACACAGACAACTACAATTGTGGCTGAGCTTCTGGAATGGATAGGGTCAGGGGAGTAGGTATATCATACAACAACTTAAGTATTGTAGTTTGGATATGTGTTTGTGTCTTTCCACTGTTAAAGAAGCACATGATAAAATCCAAGACATCTGTAGTATGTTTTCTCCCCCTCTGGCGAATTTGATAGATGAATTATAGAACATAGTAAACTTTCACAAATTGGACAACTTTTATATACTACTTTAAAATGCCGTGAAATTAGATTCCTTTGATTGAGAGATGAAATGATCACCAATGCCGTTTCTCTCATTGGCTGTGGTGGAAAGGAAACTGTAGTGTTACTTCTTCCAGGCCCTCCTCTCGCCCCCTTTTTGGGAAACTAAGAATAACTGCCTTGTTATGATCCACAATTATAAATCAGTGGAAAAATCTTATCTGCTTTTTAAGCAGCACAAGCAATGAAACCTCAAATGTGTTTGTCTCTTCAAAGTGAATTACTTTTGACAACCTTGGCAGTCAACTTTATAGATTTTATTGCTCTTTTCCAAATTCTTTTCATTTATTGTAACATGAAAAAAATTATTACCATGTGATGCTGTAAAATTTATGCATAATAAGAAACACTACCCTAATGATGATTTAACCTTGCAGTAAAATATTTACCCCTAAAATATAAGGTAGGAGTATTTCTATGTCGAGAAATTTAGCAATAGATTTTTTTGCTGAGTCATTTTTTTTAAAAAAATTACTAACTCCCAAGAGCTATGTATACAGTAGCTCTCTTTTTTATTATGAGACAATATAAGAGCACTATTAGGAAATTAGTAAAAAGTAGATAACTCCTCTTCTTGGTTCACCATTATTAACTCCTTTGTGTGTAGCCTTTCAGGCTTTTAAAAATTATGGTTGATAACTGTGCTTTTTTTTTTCTTTATTGTGAAATTGTTGCCTGTCAGTAATGTCACTATTTGTCTAAATGATTGTTCCTAATGGCAAAATCATGTTTGATTGTTTGGATATGCACCTGTTATATATTTATATCCCCCCCCAGCTTTTAATTATTATAAAACACATTGCCATGATTCTTTCAGCTTAATCTTTGCCCAACCTTTTATTACCTTTGGATAGAATTCTAGAAATGTCTGCAGTGTCTAGGTTGAAAGCTATGATGTGTAAAGAGGTTTGATACTTAGGAGTTGTGTTACCCTCCAGAAGAGTTACATCAGTTGACGTTCCCACCAGCAGCGTTTCAGAGTGCTGACTTCTTATCTCTGGGTGTTAATATTTTTAAAATAATTCAAATACTCTTACATATCCTTCATGGGAAAACAGTGGCAGATGAAATTGTGAGTCTGTCTTGCGTTCGTTTGGAAGCTTATTAGGATTCTTGTGAAATTAGGATTTTGTGGAAATTAACAACCTTTTAGGAAAATTGCTTTTAAATATATATATATATACAAGCTTTAAAAGCAAAACAAAACCAAACAACCACCCCCACCCTGACCCTTTCTTTTTCTCCCTCTCTTTTTGGCCATAGAATTTTAGACCTAAAGGTGACTTAGATCTTCCAGGCCAATGGTTTAGTGCAGCGTTTGGAAAGGGTTGTAACTTATTAGTGGTTGTGAAGTCATTTTAATGGATTTTGACTTTGGGTGAAATTTAGGACATAAAATGTCAGCCTGCATTGTCCACAGTAATGATTAGTGTTGTTTCCTGAATGTTCTGCGTAGGGGTATGTGTGTGTATTTACATACACGGATGAATGTAGAGATTGTGCTTAAAATGTGTTCCTGACTCAAGGTCATGGTCAAAAAAATATAGAACATTCAGTTGTCTTCCCCTCTACATTGTGTTGTCCTTTTATAAATGATTTATTTCAAAAAGAAGTAATTTCTGACTGTTGGCATTCTGTTTAGAAGGAGTACTCTGTTTACTAGCTTTTACATATTTTTGTTTCACAGTGATAGATGAAGACTCTTGGTCATGAGAGAGGTCCTGGTGGCCTCTGGATGGCGTAAATTTAAGATTATGCTAAATATAAAATCTAACATTAAGCATATTTTGTTACATGCATAACTTTTAGCAGCATGAAAGATGATAGGTTATAGGGTCAGTCATCTCTTAGAATCCCCTCTCTGTCACTTAACGGCTAATGCTTGCTTTTTTTTTTTTTTTTTCTGGAAGCATAGTTGATTTACAATGTTGTGTTAATTTCTGCTGTACAGCAAACTGACTCAGTAATACACACATAAATACATTCTTTTTTATACTCTTTTCCATTATGGTTTATCCCAGGATATAATGGCTAATGCTTTAAACCAAATAATGTTTCTGAGCCTCAGTTCTCTTATTTGTAAAGTACGTATAATAGTTTCTACCTTATAAAGTTCTTGAGAGGTTTAAGTAAACCTGATACCTGGTATGTAGTATGCGCAAAACAACTTGCAACTTCTATTTTGATGCTGATTATTTAAAAATCAGTGTTATGTGTGCGCAAGTACATACATGTCTGTGTGGATGTGGATGGGCTGTGGTGTATATCTCCACGTCTAACCAGAATATCCATCCATACTCCCTTTGTTTTTGTTTTTGTTTTTGTTTTTTCAGGGTTTCCTAGTCTTGAACTACTGGCTACATGGCTACCAAATGCCTAAGGGAGTTCTTCACAGCTGAGTTATGAAGCTGGAATTGGTTCTAGACGCTGGGTAGATGCAAAGCAGCCTAACTCTTCAAGTACCGACATTTCTCACCTCCGATTCCGGCCTCTACTTTGAGAAGGATACCTTAGCTTCACCGACTTTCAGTAGTACAGAAGCCCGTTTCCTCCCCCCATCAGTGAAAAGAAATCTATCGCTTCAAATGTAAATTGTTCATATAAAAGGAACGTACAGTCTGTTTTACAGAAGTAAATCGACCGTCAAGAGAAGACTTGGCCTCTAATTTATATTGCTTTGCACTTTGGTCTGATACTAAGAAACAGCATTCTTCGGTGAAATTTTGGGTGCCAAACACCTACCCAGAATGTCCAGGGCTTTCCTTTTCAGAAGTTAGCATTCTCCTTTTGACCGTCCAAGTCATTATGAATTGTGACTTGTATTAGGAACATGTTGGACAATGGAAACATTTCTCTGGGTTGTTTTAGTAATATTTTTTGGATTATACTTCCTTTCTGTACCAATTTCTTTTAATTTAAAGAACTGTAAGCCAGGTTATATTATCTCCCAACAGGTAATATAGCTCTTTTCTTTTATTAACTGTTCTCTGTACCCGCAACCATCTCCTGATATTTGGTAGAGTAACACCTTTACATGTGTGCTTGCCTCCTAATTTAAAATACTGTATCCGCATGTAGATATAATGTACATAACAGTTTAACCTCAAGGTTGCTCGAGTCAGGGCCCCCGTGCCTGAGACACTAATGCAGAGTGTGTTCGCCCTTAGCCGTGGGCTGGACTCAAGAACCTGCTACCAGGGTTGATGTGGATTACCTAGAACCCTTCCTGCAGTATTCATACGGTGTTCTTATTTTGTCATTGTCATTGTGCGTGTGGTGTGTGTGTGTGTTTTAATGGGAATCTTGTTTTAAGATGTAATTTCTAAAGTTTAACACAAAATGTTTTATTTGTTGTGCAGTATATACAGTAGAGAGGTACCTTAAATACTTTTGTTGTTCTTTTCCTCATCAGTACTCCTTAAGTACTCGTGGTCACGTCCCATAGCATTCATTTGACTCCACCGTCACGGGTCACACTCTGTGTGTTAGTAACCCTGGGAAGGGAAGAGCGAGAAGGCCCCCGCTGACTGGCTCTCCCGGCTCTGGCATTCGTGCGTCCTGCCCTTGTCAGGTGGTAGCAGGGCCCACTTGTGTGTTGGAGCCCGGGACCCGCGTCAGGCTGGTTCAAGGGCCCATCTTGAGTGGAAGGGTCCTCCCAGGTGGTGTGAAGCCTCAGGCTCATGATCCCTTCCCTGTCATCTCTGGTGTCGCCTGCTGCCGTGGCCCCGGCAAGCTCTCCTGGCTCCCGAGCGCTCCGCAGCCCGAATGTGTGAATGGCACCATCATGCTGACGTGCATGGAAAGGACTTTGGCATCTGGTTGGCACTCCTTTTCCCTTGTTCAATATTAGGTTTTGATTTGCCCCTTGCCATTGTTTCCAAAGATCAAGGAATGTTGCTAACATTTTAAAGGACCAATGAGAACTTCCTGTAACTAAACCTCTTCCCGTGGAAGCACACTCTCCCACTGAGGGGAAGGTGCCTGGGCTCTGTGTTGTCCTTTACATTGAGAATGGTGTGGGAATCAATGTGTGTGTCTGTGGTTGTTTATTGGGTTGGTTTGCTTTTTTGTTTTCCTTTGTCCTTTTTAAAAAATACATCCTTCCCTCCTACATGTTAGTAAATTAATTTCTGGGTTTGAAAAGTTGAGTCTCAAAGTGTTAAAAAAAAAGAAATCTCCGTTCAGCGGGTGGATGTTGTAACCCTGACAGCGGTTGTGAAAGTGACTTAACTTTGACCACTCTTACCTTACAGCTTTAATATCAGATTCGTTAGGAGAGCCCAGGGGGCAGGGCAGGGAGGGGCAGGGGAGGAGGCAATTCTTCTGAACGAATGGACTTTCTGTGGTTGTCTCTGCATGTTTAATATAGAAATTCTGGTTCCTTGGGAGATCATGGCCTTTGAATATGCACACAACCTTTGAATTGTGCCTACTAAATTATAGCAGGGGACTTTGGCACCCGAGGAATTCTGACGTTCTGGGATTATAGTAGTAATTCCCAGCTGTACTCTGGACTTTATTTTGCTAACCATAATTGAGAAACTGTAAATTACTGCTATATTAATGTTTTAAAGCACTGGGATAGTCTAATTCTAACTTGTAATTAATTATGTTTGCCAATAACTGTTTGAAATAAATTTGTGTCCGAACAGCTATTGAAACTGTTAAATTGTACAGATATTATTCACGACAGCTTTGTACTGTGGAATGTGCTTAATAAAAAACAAAAAGTTTGACCTTTGTCCAATAAATTGCTAAGTAATGTCAATAAATCAAGTATGAGTATTATGCAGTACACCTGATCTGGCTTCATGCAATTGTTACTTCAGCTACTAATTCAAAGCCAATACTCTTAATAAAGTGTTGCAATACTCTGATGTTCTGTTAAGAAATTTTTCAAAAAAAGCTGTTAACGTGCTGTCAGTAATTCAGTGACATACAATTAAAGTTTGTAGATTGAAAAAATCGTCTGCTCTGTACAGCGAGGTTGAAGACAAAGTGCTTTTTTTGGTGTTGGGAGAACTGGTATGAGATAATGCCAGTCCATGCCCTGGGGCTGGTTCAGAACTCCTCCCCAGCAAATCTGCTTTCCACAAGTGCTTAATTGCCTCGCAAGTTACTATGAAAATGGTCCCTTAAACGTGCCAAATGGCTCTGGGTGGGAGTAGATCCTCTGATTCTGGAAGGGGTTGGGGGGTGGGGGGGTGGGGGGGCAGTGTGAGAAGTGCAGCTGCAGCCCTCTCCCCCTTACACATCCGACATGAAATTGTTGTCTTTCCTTTTGGCAGGTTGACACATCACTGGTTGAGGACTAGAGCAGAAGGAAATACAGTATCTGCAGGATTCTGCTCAGGAGGCCTGCACAGCAGCAGAGTTTTCCTGATAACTAGATTCCGCCAGCCCATAGCCGAATTGGTAATGTAGACTTTTGAGATGAAATTAGAGTAATTCTATACAGTTTTGCCCCCACTCATTTTTCTTGTAAAAAAAAATGTTTTAGAAATAGCTAGTATGCATACGGTTATGAAAACCAATTTACAAGCCGTAAAAGATAGTGTACAAAGTGGTTCTCCCTTTCACTCTTGACCCTCCGTCCTCCAATCCTTGTTAACCAGTTTTTTGCTTATCCTCTGACGGATAATAGTCTGTGTATGGAAGGGTGTGTGTATGTATGTGTCTATGCGTATATGCCTACCTACCTGTCTACATACAAACATACATACTGTCCCCATGCCCTGTAACATTAATGGTAGCATGCTGTACTGCACCTTTCCATCTAGTCTTCTGGAGATTATATCCTATGTCAGTACATGTAATTCTTGCTGATGGCTGCCTAGTATTTGGTTATAAGGATATTCCATAAGTTATTTAGTTCCCTGAGCACCAGGTTGAAGTGGTTTCTTGTCTTTTCCTATAATGACTCTCCATTTTCACAGGTCTTTCTATCCCTGCCTATCCCTGTGCTAAACAGAATAAACTGTTCTTGGTGATTTGGGCTAATCGTTACGAAGAGCAGATGTTGGACCCAAACTGTGCTGCAGGGTGGAAAAGCCTCAGGTGTCGGCCTGGATCTTCACCCCTCCAGTCGTCTCCTGCCCTCACATATAGGTGTTCAGTCCATAACTTCAGTCAATACAAAGCAGTCAGTACTAGTTTCTCTTTTCCTTGGTAGGTGAGGTGTTACTGCAAGAAATTCACAGCTACGAATGCACAGAGATTCTCAGATTTTGGTAGAACTCCTTGGATATACAATCAGACTAAGTGGTGCTTTGCAACCTCAGCCTGTTTGGTTTCTAGTTAATAAGGAGAAGGGGGGCTTCCCTGGTGGCGCAGTGGTTGAGAGTCCGCCTGCCGATGCAGGGGACACGGGTTCGTGCCCCGGTCCGGGAGGATCCCACATGCCGCGGAGCGGCTGGGCCCGTGAGCCATGGCCGCTGAGCCTGTGCGTCCGGAGCCTGTGCTCCGCAACGGGAGAGGCCACAACAGTGAGAGGCCCGCGTACCACACAAAATAATAATAATAATAATAAGGAGAAGGGAAATTAGGGAGACTGGCTGATCATCCTGTTACTAATTAGCTGTGTGGCAATCCCCCCTTTTGGATCTCAGCTTTCCCATGTATAAGAGAAGGTTTCAAAAAAAAAGAGTAGGTTCCACTAGTCCAAGTCCTGGAGGGTGCCTGCTCTAGCTCTGGATGGTCTGTTGCTGGAATGCAGACCCAGTGATGCCAGGTGTAAATTTTCAAGAAAAGCTGAAAATCCAGTTTATGAAGAGACCCAATTTATCAAAGTTGAGAACTGATTTTTTTTTTTTTTTTTAAGTCACTTGCTAGAGTATCAGCTTGCTGTCTCTGAACCGTCTTAAGCTTTTCTAGCAGTGACCTGTTGAAGCATTGCATCCAAGATTGGCAACTGAATTCTTGAAGAATGAAAGGGATTCCAGAGAAAAGGGACAAATTAAGTGATGAGCTTTGTGGCAAAGTGACCAGCACACAGTAGTCAATACATGTTGGTTAATAAAAAATGACCCAGAAAGGGAGGTGTTTGAAAAGACAAGGAGAGGAGGAGGAAGGAATCAAGAGCTGACAGCCACTGTCTTCAGTCACATTTAACATTGAAGGTAGCGTGCTTGTACATGCTACACATTGCATGCACTTCCAGCTGGGGGAGACTCTGGGAGCTCCAAGACCTCTGAACTTCTGCTTGTCTGTTGCACAGAGCTGGGTCTAACACCTCATAGACAATCAGCATCTGTAGGATAACTGAGAACAGGGCCATATTCAGGTGTTTACCTGCCCAAATGCACTGAAATCCTCATTCAAGTGTTGTAAAATTTTTATTGGTTGTATGAAGCCATGTGGAAGAATTGTAGTGCAGATCAGCAGTAACTATTTCATCTGCGCACGCAGGGTAACCTGGAAAGCATGCTCCCATAAATGGATTTGTATTGTCCCATTGCTTTCAACTTTGTGGCCACCTACTCATCCTGTCTCCAAGGATCACTTAATTGTATATTTCTCAGAGTAGACATGTTATTGTTGGGTTGGTCTGGGAAAACAGGGAAGTGACCACGCCAAAGACTTTAAATCTGTGGCAGGGCATGCCTTAGGAACAGCAGCTCAAAGCCGATGTTCTGGGGAGGTATCAGTGACTACAACTTAAGCTCCCTCCACCCTTCACCACCATTTTTGGATCCAAGGAGCCATTCTGTGCTCATGGGCTGTGTTTGTTCTCCCGAATATCCTGCAGCTCTGGGGATTGGGAAGAAATGCTCTTAGACACCACAGCCTTTGGATCTTGATGAAGACTATCCACGGGGGTCACTGGTCTACTGGATGGCAGAGGAAAGAGCATGAACTTTGGGGCCAACAGACCTAGGTCGGTATTGGAGCTCTGCCAGCTAACTGACAGCAGGCCCTCTGGGCAAGGGCATTCCCTGCCTTGAACCTGAGCTGCTTCATCTGGGAAGTGGAGACAGTATTTTAAAATCACTGTAAGGATTAGATGACCTATTCTAAAGTGCCTAGCACAGTGCCTGGTACATAATAGGTTTTTGGTGCCAGCTCTTTTTGGTAGCTTCAACTGTGGCATTTAAACAGATGGTACAGAATTCCCAGAGCAGAGAAAAGTATAAGGGTTAGAGTTTGGGAGGGTGTGAGATGAGACAAATTTAAACGTGCGCAGGCAGACTGAAGCCTACCTGGGCCTCTTGAAGGGGAAAAACGAGGAAGCATGCTGACAGTCCCCCGTGAGGACTGGTCCCGGTGAGGACTTGAGTTTGTAACCAGTAGTCTGGGCTATTCAGTGGGTGGAACAGGGGGAGATGGACCAGGTGAATCATGTTTACACCAAGTTATTTTTGTTAATTTTTTTTTTTTAATTAAGAATAACTCCGCTTTAGGGCTTCCCTGGTGGCGCAGTGGTTGAGAGTCCGCCTGCCGATGCAGGGGACACGGGTTCGTGCCCCGGTCCGGGAGGATCCCACATGCCGCGGAGCGGCTGGGCCCGTGAGCCATGGCCGCTGAGCCTGTGCGTCCGGAGCCTGTGCTCCTCAACGGGAGAGGCCACAACAGTGAGAGGCCCGCGTACCGCAAAAAAAAAGAATAACTCCGCTTTAAAAGCAGTCAGCCTATATATCCTATCTGCAGGGGATGTTTCTGGAAAAACAAATGAGACCTCAACATGCCAGTATCCTCAGCTCGTTGTAGTGTCTCCAAGTGGACAGGAGGCAATATCAGGTCCTCAGTGTGCGTGTAGGTGGCAGGGCTGGGGGTGGTGAGTGATGCAGGGGAGAGACTGATTAACACCACTGCAACGACAGCAAGAATAGAAATAACCACCATTAGTGCGTGCCAGGACTGCTGGTAAGGGCTTTCCTCTGATCCTCACAATAACCCTGTGTGGTTATATTATTAACATTAGAGAAACCGAGGCTCAGGTGTGTCTCCCTAGCAGCCCTGGGCTTGATTCCAGTCTGCCTTGACTGCCACGGCTGAGCTCTCACCACGCTGCCTAGCCTCTCCCTCTCAGTGGGCGCCATGATGCCAGCAGTCTCCCCACGGAGCCAGGCCTCACGCTGTGCGGTCCCCCTGCATCAACAGACCCTCTGCACATCTCTTTTCCCTCCCACTCGTACCTGTGCAGCTGTTCTTCAGTCGTAACAAATGTGCGTGGTGTGCCTTCAACGAGGCACGGTGGGTGGGGGAGTGCTTGGAGCTGGACGGGATGAGTGCCAGGGGCCCAGCCGAGTAGGGGGCTGTATACTGGGGGCAGTAGGCAGCCATGGCAGGGTTTGAAACTGGTAGCGTCCAGTTAGAAGGCTAGTGTTGAGATTCAGGAGAGAAAAGTTGAGGTCTGGAATAGGGCAGAACACTGAGGGCGGTTTTGAGGGGTATTGAGACAGAAAGTACAGACCTTGGTTGGGGGGGTGGGCGCTGACAGTGACACCCCGTTCCCTGTGTGTGCCACTAAGTGCCGCTCTAATGGAAAGGAGACATGGTCCCTGCTCTCAGGAAACTTACATTCCCCAAGAAGAAACTGACAACACACAGTGAAAGCTAAGGTGCCCATATACGCATGAGTTCACAAGATAAATTCAGACCCTGATAAGTGCTCTGAAGAGATCACACAGGGCAGTGGGGGGCAGTGGCCAGGGAGACATTTGAGCCACGACCTCAACGATAAGCAGGAGCCCACCATGCAATATTCCAGGCTAGTGGGGGCAGAGGTGCAAAGGCCTTGAGGTGGGAAACCCCTGCATGTCCTGCACCAAACTAGCCGGCGGGGCGCTTGGTCCCCCAGATAAGGGAAGGAGCAGTCGGGCTGAGGGTGTGGAAGGGCATTTGGACTTGGACATTGCAGGTGCCTGGGAGATATTCAAGTGGTGCGGACTCGGGCTGTGGAGAAGAGAGAGGCCTGCCACGGAGTCCGGAAGCACATGGCAGTTAGGAGAGGGCACAGGAGGACAAGCCAGCGACCACGGTGGAGAAGAAGCCACCGGAAAGGTAGGGGCGTGATAACCAGCAGGCTTGGCAGGGCCCAGAGGACGTGCCCAGAGCTTGGAAAACCTTCTTCTCCAAACACTGCGTCCGTCCGAGCTGCCCAGGCCTCCCAAGGAACAATGCCTGTCCAGTAATCACGCCACGGGACACCTAATCCTGTTTCCTGCTCCGTCCAAGACAGCGCCGCGCTCTCCCGACGGCAAGGGCTTGGGCGGCCAGAGCCAGCGGGCACCGGGGCCTCCCACTCCGGCCCGGCCTCTCGGGGCCTTGGGAGTGTTCCCTGTGGCCCATCTGCCCAAACAGACGGGGGCCAGGTCTGCGCCTCAGGAATGAGGAGATAAAAGGGACCATCGGGGCTTTTTCCACCAAAGGCGAAAGCATTTTATAGAACGGGCTGCGAGTTTTTGTTTCAGGAAATTTCATCATGTCTCCAAGAAGGGGAGGGGAGAAAAAGAGAGAGGGAGAGGGAGAGAGAGGGAGGGAGAGAGAGAAGTTAATTGGCCTCAGATTTTCTCACTCCCTTTTCATGTTGGTAACACGAGGCAGCCCAGGTCAGCCTCAGGTCAGCGACGTTTGGGCTCTTTAGTGCCCCTCTGTGAATACCTCATTTCTGTAATAGTTTTTCCTTTAAAAACAGCTCTGCCTTCTTTGGCAGATGGTGACATTCCATTAGCATATGGAATATTTTTCAAAACACATCCGAAAGCGTGTCTCTTACGGAGGAGACTGGGCAAAAGCAAACGAATGTTTGAAAAGTATGTTGGGAGCAGCTCAACATTGAACAGAAGGCTCGCACTCCACCCGCCCCGCACCCTGCACCTCCCCACCGTGACTCCTGGATTGTTACTGTAACCAAAAAGGGGAGGGGGTTTTCCTCCAAAGCTTAGCCTGTTGGCTTTACTATGGCCATCACAGTACCCAGAGGGTAGCTAGAGAGAGCCTGAACCCAGAGGATAAAGAGCACATTCTTGGCCTGGAATGGACACTGGCGAGCCTTTGTAGAGGTGGCATTAGGGGTCGTGAAGGATGCTTCTTGTTCACTGGGCACCTATTGTGTGCCGCATGCTGTGTGTGACATACATTATTGTCTTTCCTGCTGAATTTCAGCTACCGCACAGTGGGCAGGGAGAGCTCTTGAATACGTAAGTCAGATCATGTCCCTGCCCTGTCCAGGACTCTCCAATGGCTGTCCACTGTGCTTAGTTCAGGTTCAAACTCCTTGTTACGGTCAGCAGTGATCAAGCCCCTGCCGGCCTCTCCAACACAGCTTCCCTCTGTCACTCCCACTGGAACTACATGGCTTTCTTTCCAGTCTTGATTTCTGCCCCAGGACCTTTGCACGTGCTGTTCACTCTGCCTAGCAGGCATTTCTCCAGCTTCTTCATATGGCTGTTTGCTCACCATTCAGGTCTCAGCTCAAATACCCTCTTCTCTGACCAGGTCGTCTAAGCTATCCCGTGTCACTCTCTGTCACATCCTGTATTCTATTTACTGTACAGTACTTACCATTTTATTACGTTATTTGTTCACTCGTATTTATTCAAGACTTCTTTTTTGAAGGCCTACCACGTACTAGGTACTGAGCTAGGCAGTGACAAAACAAATCTCCCCGTCCCCTGGAGCCTATAGGATGAGATGGGAAGGTAGATGATGAACAAACTGTGTATCTCCTGACTTCCCTGACCAGAAACGTAACCTTTCTGAGGCCCGCCCAGAACCTGGTTTGTCTTCTTCAGAGGCCATTTTGGGGTGTGGTCATCAGAGAGCTCAGGGACTCATAGTTCAATGAAGGACCGAGCCCTCTTTTATAAACCACGGCATTCACGCACAGAACAGGATGTGGCTTTCAAGATCACTCTGCTAATAAAACAGCAGATCAAGGATGTGACTCTCCAGTTCTGTCTGATCCTGAACTGGCTCTCCACAAGGCCTGCCCAGCCCAAGGCCTCTTGCCAGGTGCCTTGCCCCCTGCTTCCTTCTTCCAGCCCACATCTAGGTCCTCCACCCTTCGCACATCCAAGCCCACCTATCCAAGACCGTTTCCTCAGCATCGTGCTCTCTATGGGGCTACTCGCTCTCTGTTCCACTGTGGGCCATGTCCTTCAGCTCTCTGAGCCCCCGTTTCCTTGTCCAAATGAGAATTTGAACCACAGTACATCTGCTAAAGCTCTAGAGAGTCTATTACCCTGCCTTCTGATCAAGCAACCTGTAAATTGTGTTCCAGAAAAGGTTACGAAGAAGTTTTGATTTCTGCATCCCCAGCTGAATAGTAATGTCAAGGTCCAACATAGTTTCAGTGCTATTATTCTCAGACTATGATTTCTACTCTGCTCACTCTGTTGATCCAAGGATGGAAGCCCAGTTCAAACTGGTTTCCTCACAGAAGGGCATTTACTGGCTCATATACACATAAGCCCAGGGATGGGGTAGCTTCAGGCATGGCCTCAAACGATGTCACCTCCTCTTGGGACTCTCCCTACCTGCCCAGCTCTTCTCTCTCATGGTCTCATTGGAGGACAGGCTCTCTCCTCACAAGGTGGCCAGGTGGCTGCAAGCAACCCCAGGAGCACATCCCAGCCTCTTAGTATCTCTGGTGGAACAAAATCTCTCTTCCTGGCGGGCCCAGAGAGTCCTCGCATTCATCTCCTTGGCTCAGATTCGGTCATGTGCCCACCCTGAAACCCTTCACTGTGATCAGAGAAATGAGATGCTCTGATCGGCCAGGACTGGATCACGTAGCCACCCTGGAGAGAGGGGTTGGGGTCCACCCCACACAAACTACATGGACTGAGATGGGAAGGGAGGCAGATGCCCCAAGGAAGATCAGGGTGCTAAGGTCCAAAAAGAAAGGGGAATGGAGGCCGGGCAGAGAAAATCCAGTGTCCACTGCTCCTGCCACCTGGCCTGATTTTTTTGCCATGGGAAATGACTAATTTTGCACATTCTTCGAGGCTCAGCTCAGATATAACCTCCTTCCTGATCCACTGAGCAGGGAGCTAAATCCTCCATGCCTGGACTGCTCTCCTGCCTTGTCACTTTCTCCTGGGTGTTGTAGCTATTAATGTGCACGTTTGAGGACTGGGGGGTAGAGAGGGTAAAAGAGTCCACCTTGGAGTTAGGGTAAAAGAGTCCACCTTGGAGTTAGAGGGTTTGGGTTCAAATCTCCTGTCTGCTCTTTATCGGTTGGATGATCGAGGACCAGATACTTCTTTCTAAGCCCTCCTCCTTCTCGGGCCTGCTCTGAGCATTCAGTGAGATGAACCAGCCCAGTCTGGGTTCAGAGGGCTTTCGATTCCCTTCACAGCAGAATCCATCCTTGGTCATCGCTATGATCCCAGCCCTGACTGCAGGTACTGATAAATGTGTGTTGAATGAACAAACCTGTGGATTCCAGAACTGTCAGGGTGCAATAGGGTCTCCCCTTTTGCAGCCCTTGGATTCCAAAGTGAGCACTTCACGTGAAAAACCATAGAGTCAGAGACTCTTAAAAACCCTTAAAATGTGAATTCAGTGCAGGACACAGTGTGTGTGCTCTACGACCCAGTGCAGTAACTCTGACATCCGTTTAGAGTCTGAGAGCAGCCAAGCTGGTCAGAGGAGGCAAGAGAAAAGTCTAAATGCAGATACTCCATCATTCAAATGATTCTGCTCTTAAAATAACTTTCGGGAGGTGAGAGGGTAAAAGGCAAAGAGAAAATAGTAAATTCTGAATTTAAACTGCCTGCAAGGTTCACTCCATTCTGGCTTAATATGCAGCCACATCCCATAACTTTAATACGTGTCGAGAGACTTGTTTGTTACGGAGAGAACAAATGGGGTCACGTATGTGAGGGCACCGAGGACAATGTGGAGCACGAAGTGTGGGTTCAGTGAGTGTGATGGGATTGAACCAAGTCTTGCTCGGTGGGCTGACATATACGCGACCCCCTGGGTTGGTGCGGTGGAGGTCCGGCCGGCTGCCTGTATCTCCCGCTGGCTCTCACACTCCTGCCCCAAGACATTTGGTCACTGACGCTTAGGTCCTAAAGCCTGGGATGAAATTCAAGTGGCTTGTGATATAGTTCTGCTGCCACTGCTTCCTCCAGAATGCTGTTGCTGGGAGCAGAATTCAGGCAAGTGAAGTCGACCCCGGCCCCTTTTCCCTGCATCTTGGTTGGCATTACTTCATTTTCAAGACAAGTATATGGATTTGACCACCTCCTTCCCCTGCAAAAAGCCACCCAAGCTTCAAATCAAGAGCACTGTGGCGTTGTTATTCTAGGCGCGAGGTTTTGTATTGTGTTTTTGCAGTGCCTTCCGTATGATTTCTGGGACAGCCATGGCAAGCCCCTGGGTGTGACATTAGCTGTAATATGTCATGACTGCAGAATCTGTGAAGTCTCAGTGGTCCTAGACTCCAAAGGTACCTTTGGGAGGCGAAGGGGCTTCCTGCTGAGGGCTGGTCCCAGCCAGCATTTGGACTGACTGTCACTATCAAGGTCCCAGTTCTCCTAACTGCAGGCTCTAAAAACGGCGCCTTTCTTTGGGTGACGTCAGCCTGAGGCTGACACTGGCTCCTCGGAGAACAGCAGACTCCTGGGCTCCCTGTGCTGCCCCACTGATTAGGAGCCAGGACTCTGGGTCAACAGCCTGGAGCCTGGCTCCTGGCTCTGCGTGTGGGTCTCTGAGGTCAGGATTTGGGGCAGGCTCTTTGCTCTCTGATCCCTTCAGAGCAGGAGCTCACGCATCTTCATTCCATCGCTGCAGTGTCAGCCTGTTACTTGTGCATCTTTTTCTTCTGCCACCAACTTGCTGACTCACTCCATATTTTTCCTATTTAAATCTTAGAAGCACAGAACCCATCAACTCAATTACTTGAAATTACTGGGCAGGGTTTTTTGTTCTGGCCTCCTCATAGGTCACCAACCAGCCAATGGATGGGCTGCCCTTGAGTCAGGTGCCCATCTTTTGTCCAATCCGTGGCCGTCCCTTGATCAAGCACAGCCTAAAGTTATTTCCCTCTACAGCGGCCTTGGGTGGGGTGGTCTCCTTTAGGAAGGCACTTGGCTGTGCCTCACGCCACCATTCACGGGTCAGGGCACTGTTCCTCCGACCCCCTGTGTCTGCCGAGCTCCTTGTTAAACTTGGAGAGGTCAATATAACTGATATGTAGGAATTGCATGCTCCTGAAATTACTTGAAGATTTTAAGATTCAAGCGGTCAATCCCTCCATTCTCCCTCACGTGAGAAGGCTCTCCAGGAAGGCTGGCATCCACAGAGCAGCAGCATCTCTTCCATGGCAGTTTCTCCAAATCCTACCCATCACTGCAGTATCTAGTGGAGTCTGACTTTTCTCTCAATCCCACTGTCTAGCCCAGCGCCTGACAGTCGTTCAGCCCTCAAGAGCCTCTTTTGGAGTAGCCATAAAAAGGTAGGGATGCTCAAATGAAACTAGGATGAGCCATACTGAGAAGTTTAAGGCACAGTTCTCTGGCCAAAGGAACTTGGTCTGTTTCCACCATAACTTGGTTTCCCCAGATCTGCTTTTATATCTCATTAATATTTCATTTGCTCTGTAGTTCCCTTGAAATGTTTCCCAGTGGGTGTCCTGTGGGGCAATAGTTCTATGAAATATTAAATAAGTATTATAAGTGAAAAAGGATTCTGTGATCATGTGAATTTGGGAAATACCAAGTTCAAGAAAGTTAAACAGGTTTTTTTAAACTGTAGGACTTATCATAGCCTTCTGCCCACAAGGTAATGGAGGCTTTCATGTTTCCCACACTTATTTGATTTTGATATATATATATATATTTTAATCCTATGATTATCTCACAGGACTAGTGTTGGAGCAGCAACACACTAGATAGAAAGGGAATGCTATCTTTCCTCTTTATTGGATATGTGGGATTTATATAATTTGCTTATTGGTTTGATCATTACTGCCGGATGTGGGAAGCCATGCAGGTGTCACTGGATGAGACTGTCTTCAGAGAGGTTGCCTGCTCATCCTGTTGGTCCAGTAGTTATGAGGTGTGGTTATTATGGTAATGGGAGGGGATGACGCATAACCTGTGTGTAAACTCTGGGCAGCTTCTTTGAATTGGGTTTGAGTCAGTTGGGTTTGAGTCCAAGAGGACATCACGAACTAATAAAGTTCCCTAAGAGCCTGGTTTTTGTCTTCAAGTATGTTGTACTTTAAGACCCCCGGGAAGCTCTGGGTGTAGAGAAGAGCTGGTGGGAGTAAAATACTGGATGATGTATTACTTCTTCTGGATTTCTCAACCTCAGCACTGTTGACGTTTGGAGGGGATCATACTTGGTTGGGGGAGGGGCTATCTCATGCACTGTAGGATGTTTGGCGGCACCCCTGGCCTCTACCCCCTAGATGCCAGCAGCACTTCCTCCGCTTTGCCCCACTGTGACAACCAGAAATCTCTCCAGACATGCCTAATGTCCTCTGGGGGGCAAAACCGTCCTGGTTGAGAACAATTACTTTAAGGAGCGCCTGACCAAAGGCTTTCAGAGTATATTTCCATCCTCTCAGAAGAAGGAATATAGTGCTGTCGCACTCAGAGCATGATCTGAGAGCTTATAAGAACTGCCAACTGATTAAACTCCCTTTTGGGCATTTTTCTTAACTCATCTTTAAGGCTCATGTATCTGTTGAGGTTCTTGGCTGCAAGTTACAGAAGGCCCCATTCAAAATGTTCTAAGAGCAAAAAAGGGAAATTATTTTTGGCTCATGTAATGGAATAGCCCAGCATAGTGTGAGCCTCAGGCACAGCTGGATCCAGGTGCTTAAGCAGTGTTATCAAGGATCAAGAATTTTTCCAGCTCTTTGCTCTGATTTCCTCGATTTTGGCTCCATTCTTAGTTAGGCTCTTCCCATGTGGTGGTGAGATGGCTGCCAGCAGCTCCGGCCTACTCCTCACTACAACAGATCTGTGGTAAAGGGAGAGCTTCTCTGCTCTCATAGTTTGAATGAAAGCCTGGATCTCATTCCCATTGGCCCAGGAGACTATGCTACTCTCATTAGCTACGCCTGATTCACACCCCTGTCCCTCGAGCCAGGGGTGGAGCCAACACCAATTGAACTATTCAGTTGGGAATGGGGAGGGGATGGTTCCCCATAGGAAAACTAAGACAGTTACCTGAAAAGAGGTCAATGGTTGCTGGTCAGGCAAGCACCTCAACTGCCCCATTAATAATACAAACTGTAACAACAATAACCAATAATGGCAGCCCCCATTTGTGGTACATGAGCTCTGCACCAGACGCTACATTGAATTATTCCTAATCCCCACCAGTATCCTGAGAGGCTGGTATTATCATCCCATTTTACAGATGGGTAAGTGGAGTCTCAGAGGGAGAAGAAATGACACAGCCAAAATCACACAGCTGGGCAGCGACCGAGCCACAGACCTGGGGCACCACTTTGCCCCCTGCAGGGCACCCTCCCTAACCACCTTTTGCTCTACAACAATCCAGAAGTTTCACAAGATCCTCTTTGATGATGTTCTCGAAGGAGGTAGAGGAATAGTGGAGGGCCACCACCTTTCAGGTCACTGCCCAACCTGGTCAAAATTCTCTTGTCGATTTGATGCCAGTTTGTGACAATAATCTCTTAAGGGCCATTCCTGACACATCAGGACAGGAAATTGTTGTTTGGCATTTTCAGACTTGGCCCTGTTTCGCCTGCTTGATCTGTTTTCTCGGCCTCCTTCTCGGCCCATTCCTGCTGCTCAATCTTTATCCTTCTGGGTACATTATTAATAATAGCTAAAATTTCTAGAGGGCTTACCATGTGCTGGGCATTGTGCCAAGGAATTTCCATGACATAATTTCATATAATTTTCTCAAATATCATATTAGTAGATGCTACTATTATACCCATTTTACAGATGAGTTAACTGAGACTTGGAAAGGCTAGATGGCTTGCCCAAGGTCACCCCAAAGCAGATGGGAGAACTGGGGTTTGAACCCAGACAGATTCCATTGCATTTACCATGACACAGAACTTCAGAAATTGCAAACCCTTGGCCTGTGAGTCAAATTTGGCTTACTGATATATTTTGTTTGGCCCACATAGTACTTAGAGAAAAAAAACACTTGAATTAGTTGCCAATGTTTTAAAATTGAGAACCTGCACATTAAAAAACAAAATTCATTCTTTCCTACTTCTCTTGCAAAAAATCAGAAGATTGGCAACCCTGGGCCTGTATTCCTGCCTGATAGAGATTGGCTGGGGCTGACAGCTCAGTCCCAGCTGTCCCCAGCACCACAGTCCGCGTCGCTCCCAATTGCCTTCCTGAGACTGAGGCTGAGCATCAGTTGTCATGCCTCATCTTGTGTGTCTGTTGTTTTCTTTATGCTCTTCGTGCTTTACCTGCATGGCCTTGGAGGGCATTTGAGCTCGCAGGCCCGGCTCCCCATCAAGGTGCCCATCCCAGCTTCTGACCACAGTGGTTTTGGGGGGGGCTGGTAGTCCTTCTCCACAAATTTAGTGGTAAGCTCTCTCGCTGGTAAAGGTCTGACTTAGACACTAGAAGAGTTGGAAAGAGCCCCACTTTTCCTTTCCTCCTGTGCCTCAATCATTGCCCCCCATCTTTGTTTTATTGACCCTCTGGGGCCGTTTCTTGGCAATGCTTGCCTTGGGTCCGTGCCTGTTTTTTCTCCGCTCCCTTCAGAGCCCCCAACCGTTTTCTTCCTAATCCTTCTCTGGAGAACCATCGCTTGGGTTATCATGAAACCTGAGAGCACAAGCATGAGGCGCAACTCTTTACAACCAATAGACCATTTCGTTTCAGCCCAGTTCTATTTGCTTAAACTCTTTGCTGGCAGGACCCTGGCTCAGGGGCAGGGTTCCATGGCGTTCTCAGGCAGATGTGCTGGCTTGTTGCAGGGGCCACACTAAGAGCCAGGACAGGAGAGCTGCTGGCTGGAATCCAGGCTGTGTGGGTAGAGAGTACCTCACAGGTATGCTCAGGGAGCAGAGGGTTATGGGATGAAAACCACAGCTCACGGTACTTTTGTACCTGGGATTTACAGGCCCCAATTCATGCATGAAAACACTGAGACTCAGAGAGGTAGAGGCACTTATCCAATGTCACAGAGCTAGTTAAGAAGGAAAGAGAAAAGAGATATTTTATACTGCAGCATTAGGGTATGCCAAATTTCAGGCAGGTAGGTGATGATGAGAGCAACTGACAGGCACAGTGGAGGCCTGAAAGATCTTCTGGATTGCAGGCGCCGTACCTGCCCAGGTGTTACCTGGCTTCTGTTACAGCATGCCCGTCTCCCCAGGAATCACAGAAGGGTTAAGCGTGAGGACGTCGGCATCTGCATAGACTGAGTCCTACCACTGACTGGCTGAGTGACCTTA
Source organism: Monodon monoceros (assembly GCF_005190385.1). Lineage (NCBI taxonomy): Eukaryota > Metazoa > Chordata > Mammalia > Artiodactyla > Monodontidae > Monodon > Monodon monoceros. The sequence continues at coordinate 146,469,363 of NW_021703768.1, read as the reverse complement.
GGTGACTCATGTAACCTCCTCGAGCCTCAGTTTCCTCATCTGCAAAATGGGAGGAAGGGGAAGAGCAGTTCACAGGAATTTTGTGAGGAATAAATGAGACAATGCAGTCAAGTATTACATACTTTACTTCCATTACAGAGCATGGGATGTAATACTTGCTGAATAAACGTTAACTTTTTCTGTTTCATCATGAAGCCTCAGCACGAGGCCTTGCACACAGCGGGGCCTCAGTGAATCCCATCCAGAGTCCTTCTTGGGAGGCAGTGGCCAGAGGCCAGGTTCAGTCTCTGGCCCTTCAGTTTTCTACCTGTGCCATTCAGGGAACCTCACACACCCTCGCAGGGCTCCAGCATCCTCCTTGTTTATAAAGTGGGTGGGGAGGGGGCATGATACTTCCCTCGCAGGTTTGTTGCGGGGTTAGAGAGTGCGATTATGAGTGCTGAGAATTTGTCTCCTGCCCAGGCTGGGCTAACGTGTGAGGGGTTACAATCACAGACACATTCCCAGGAGATCCAGATGAATGGGACGAGTGCCCCAGCACATGTAGACCTGTGACACGGATGGAGTTCTCCACAAGCAGGAACTCATTTCACGGAGAGGTAAAGGAACAGAGAGGCAGGCAACCTCTCCTGAGAGCCTCCTGTTTCCACATGCTTTGCCTTAGTCAGTAGTATTCCTGTCTCAGTCACAGACTCGCATGCAAAAATGCAACTTTGTTTCTAGAACACAGGCTGACAACTCTGGTTTCTGAGCTCCCCTGTGTGCCTCGCAGCCCTTCACTAGTCATTTCCCGCCTTGCCTCACTCCAGTTCAGGGACTCCAGCCCTGTTGATTGGGTTTCCAGTTCAGTCCCGTTCAGATGTGATTGTCCCCCCTTCCCAGCTTCCTCTTTCCCTCTCGATGGGATGGTGGTCGGGAGTCTGTCTCTCCCCTGCCTCCCATCCACTTCTCTCCAGCCTGGCTCCCTTGGCCTGGGTGACTGTTCTACCAAACCATGGCCTAGGCCTCTGGAGCCCTGTGGGATCTCAGCCATACCCCCTGGACATGCCTAGAGGGCTGCTGGAGCCTGCTCAGGAAATATGGGGACTTGAAGCTCTCCTCTGTGCCCACAGGTGGGGACCTGTCCGCCTTCCCATATTCCAGGAATGCTGTTGCCTGTGCACCCACAATAAGATCCCATACTGGCAACAACCTTTGGGTTTGGAAACAACCATGAACCTGTTTTGCAGAACTAAGTGCTCAAGGAGATGGTTGCTTGCTTCGGGTCATTCAGTCGGGAATTCGGCATTTGAACCCAGGGCTATCTGATTCCAAAGCTTGCCCTGCTAGTTTGTAGTACAGCCTTGAACTTATTGTTAACAAGAAACCAGAGTTCTGATAGTAAGAGAACCCTGTTTGCTTAACACTTTACAATAAGGGCTCTCGGAGTCCCTCCTTTTTCATGGAGGAGACAGAGGTCCAGAGAGGGGAAGTGACTTACCCAAGGTCACACAGCTTAAGAGGTAGAATCGAGATTCGAGCTCAGCTTTGCAGTGCTCAATTCACTGCTCCCCGTTGTCCCAGCCCTGGAAGGCCTCCTGGCCAGGGGAGCCATGGCCCGAGTCTGAGGATGACGTGGATGTCCACTGGATGTCATTATTTCTCTACCAAAAGTGAGCTAGGCCTTCTCCTTGGCAGGAAGATAGGATTTTCCCCCTTCCTTGGGCAAGAAACTTGCATGTGGGATGCTCAGGTGTGGACTCTCTCCTTTTGGCCCAAAGACAGGACGTAGGACTTCCCTGGTGGTGCAGTGGTTAAGAATCCGCCTGCCGATGCAGGGGACATGGGTTCAAGCCCTGGTCCAGGAAGATCCCACATGCCACGGAGCAACTAAGCCCGTGCGCCACAACTGCTGAGCCCACGTGCCACAACTACTGAAGCCCACGTACCTAGAGCCTGTGCTCCGCAACTAGAGAAGCCACCGCAATGAGAAACCCGTGCACCACAATGAAGAGTAGCCCCCGCTCACCACAACTAGAGAAAGCCCGTGCACAGCAACAAAGACCCAACGCAGCCAAAAAAAAACCAAAACAAAACAAAAAGACAGGAGGGGAAGCCGGCTTCTTGTTTTTCTAGGATGGGGAAGGTCTGTGCACAAGCTGAATCCCCCTCCCTCCTGGACACCTGTGACCACTGAGGCCCATCTTCATCCCCTGCAGCCCCTCCCCACGGCCTTGGCCCTCAGTTAACTCTCCCTTCCCCTGATTTCTAAAATAACTAAAACGTTCGCTCCGCATGGGAACAGGCTGCCATGTCTGTCCACGGGCTTCACCTCAGTGCAGAGCCATAGTCACTGGGCAGGGACACTCTGCCCAGTCCTGTGCTGCCCAGTGCTGAGGGCACAGAAGCAACAGGAAATGCTCCTGGCCCAAGACGGAGGCCATCACCAGCAGGACTATTTTAACTCCTTGAGGTCAGGGCTATGCATTGAGATTACAGGGAGAGGGGGCGTAGGCCTTTCTGGGGGGATCATGAAGGCAGGGAGGATGTAGGGAAGGGTGGTCTCAGCGGAGGCACAGCCTGTCCAGGCGAGAGGGTGTGTGTGTGGGGAATCGTTGTGTGATTGGGCCATGAAGTGAAAGATAGGTAGGGGTGGGAGATGGCAGGGGCTGTCACAGAGCAGAGCTTCCTCGAAGAAGAGGCCTGGGGTCCTTGCCATCACCCACACCACCTTAAGATACGCCCCCCCCCCCCAACACACACACCAGGCTGTGCAGAGAAGCCAGCGCTCAGCGTCAGACACACCTGGCCCCTTGTCCTTTGATCCAACTATTAGCAAATAACCTTGGGAAAGTCAATTGACCTCTCTAGGCTTTTGTGTTCTCCCTGTGCAAAACGAGAACCACCCACGAGACAGTGGGACCATAGGTATGGAAAGTGCTTTGGAAAAAAAGTCCAAAAGGGCTATGCCAGTGTTTGTCAAATGAATGTTATGATAACAGTTATTAAAATGATCTTCATTAAACATTCCATGATTGAAGCCCAAATGACCAGAGGACATGCAGGGAATGAGGGGAAGACCCAAATTAAGCAATGAGGGATAAGTCTGGCAATAACCAGCTGTGTGTCCCTCAAACTCATACGTGGAAGCCCTAACCCCCAGTACCTCAAAATTGGACTGCATTTGGAGATAGGGCCTTTAAAGAGGCAATTAAGTTAGAATGGGGTCATTAGGGCAGGACCTAATCCAATAGGACTGATGTGCTTATAAGAAAAGGAAATTTGGACACACAGAAAGACACCAGGGAAGTGAGGACACAGAGGGTAGACCATGTGAAGACAGAGGAAGAAGGTGGCCATCTGCAAGCCAAGAAGAGAGGCCTCAGAAGAAAGCGAACTTGCAGCACCTTGATCTTGGGCTTCCAGCCTCCAGAATTGCAAGAAAATACATTTCTGTTGTTTAAGTCGCCTAGTCTGTGCTATTTTGTTTTGGCAGCCCTAGCAAACCAATATACCACTGAAACCTCATTTTATAAGAGGGGAGGAAAGGAATTTACTCCTTTGTTCAACAAAACTTTATCGGATGCCTCCCACATGTTAGGCCTGCCTCTAGAAGCCTGGGGAAGTGTAGTGAACAAGATAGGCAGGCAGCAGCCAGGCGACCAAGCGGAGAGTGGGTCCCGTGCTTTCTCATCTAGTCTCCCCCATCATCTTTACATCAATCCAGCAAGGAAACAGGGGCTTAGAGAGGTAAAAATGACTCTCCAAGAATGCATAGCAAACAAATGCTAGAGCCCAAGATGAAAGCCAAAAATCATTTTATTCCAAAGCAAGCTTTCTTTTCATGACTGCCTGTGGTCTCCCCAGGACTGAATTTTCCTATGTTGTGTATATACCTGTTGTATTAATTAGGATGTATTTGGCTGCAAGTGAGAGGATAATGAGCTAACAGTAGTATAAGCAATAAAGACATCTTCTACTAGATGTCTTCAGGGAGACAGTTGGTCCCGGGTGGGTTCAATGATTCCAAGTTAACATCCAGGACTCTCTCTCTTTATGTTGCCATCTTCCATGTATTTCCTTTAAGAGTCCAGCCTTATTACCTCGTAGTCCTAAGATGGCTGCCACAGCTCAAAGCATCATGTCTTCACACATGGTGCTCAAGGCTGAAAATAGGGGCTTTCCATTTATTAAGGAGGAAAGAACTTTCCCAGAGGCCTTAGCAGACATCTCTTTGACCAGCACTGGGTCACAGGCTCAGACTTAGCTACAAGGGATGGGAAAATAAGTCTCTAATATACGGGAATGGAGGCGTCCTAGCTTTCTTAGATCAATCATGTATCCCCTAGGGCCTGGCACACCCTACCAAGACAGGGGTTCTGTTAGCAAAGACGAAGTGGGAGGCTGGCTACTGGGGCACAGGGTGCCCCTGGGTGTGTGGGCTACCCCTGGTCCCATCTTTTCTCCAAATGATTATGTTCCGGAGGTGAGGGAGGAAGTCCCATGCAGCCCTTAGAGTAACACTGCTGATGCTGTTACTGATGGGTGGGTAAAGGTGATAACCCAAGGAGCAGGCATCCTCAGTGCTGAAGGAGGGAGTGATCCGGAAGCCTTGGGCAGCAAGGAGTGTGCCATGCCCTCTCTGCGGCCTGGGCCCAGCCAAGGGCAGGCACAGCATGCCAGCTCAGCAGGTGTTTGTTCTGAGAGTGAAAGAACCAACGTGGGGACAATGAAGCTGCAGTTACAGGGATCACCCAGCCTGTCACCCAGGGTCCTTTAAACCTGCAGCGCCCCAAGACATTCCTTCTGCAGCCTGGTTCCAGTAAAAATGTTGTCTCTGCCAAGGTTTGAACATGCTTTCTGTTGTTGGAAAATGAAAACTATGCAACCCGATGTGTTTCTCTTTCTGCCTGAGCTGCCAGAAGCTGGAGCCAAATGTGTCGCCCAAGTGCTGGGGGCCTTGCTCCCTGGTTTCTCGAGCACTGCTTTGGCTTCCTCCAGGGGGCGCTGTTCAAGTTCGCCTGCCTGGGTGAGAACCTTTGGGCACCTCCAGGCAGCCCCACGCACAGGGGCCAAATCGGAAAGAAACTCAAGGGCTGGGTTAACTCGCCGGCGGGGTCACAAAGACATCCAACCTGCTCAGGTGTCTTCTGCGGCTCTGCCCCCTCTCATCTTAGAAGAGACCAGTAGGGGAGAGGAATAGGTTCCATGTGAGCTGAAACCAAACATTCTGGCTATCTTAACGACCACTGAATCACCAAATCCACCGTATTTTTCCACTTTCAAGTTGTTTCTGGGCTGCTGTGGAGACATGCCCTTCCTGGGTTTAATGGCTTTGCTGTCAGGCGGTGGGGAGGAGGCGGTGTTTATTTTTCGCAGGGAAAATAGTCGTTAGCCGTGGGGTGGATGGACCTGATTAGTAATCGGGTGACTTATCCGATGAACGTTCTTTGGGTTTTCCTGGTGGTTTGCCCTCGAACTTGGGCTGAATGAAGTAGGGGGGGGTGGGAGGAAAGTGGCTTGGAGGAGAGGGGTAGGGTTGCCTCAGAGGTGAGAGCCATCGCAGGCCAGGTGGGGTTTGCACAGATTGCAGACCAAGGGAGGATGCTGTTCCACTCGCTGTTGGAGACTCTTTCTCTGTGTGCAGGCACTTGCTTTGCTTACTCACTCATTCCTGCATTCAGGGTTTTGAAGTTCCAAGCACCTTTTCTGTGCTGGGGAAACAGCACACCTACTGAATCCCAGGGGTCCAATGTGATAAACAGGCATTCCCTCCTTCAGAGCGGAACCCAGGCTCCGTAGGGGAAATGGACAGGTCATTCCCAATAGGGATGTGTTCAAACAACAGGAGGTAAAAAGAGAGAAAGCTTCTTAGGCATTCTCCATGTACCAGACACTGTTCCAAGTGCTTTCATGTCTTAACTCATTCATTTCTGTCGGCAATCCTAGGAGCTAGGTCCTGGGAAAATGGAGGCACAGAAATGTAAGTAACTTACCCCAAGGTCACACAGCAAACAGATTTGCACCTAAGCGGTCTGTCCAGCCTTTTACCGTCATGCTATCCAGCTGTGCTTTGGAAATGAGATGGGTCTGTTCAAAAGGGAAGGATTCCCAGAGAGAGTGATTTTTTTTTTAAGATTTTCAAATTTATTTCAGTACAATTAAAAAAAATTTTCTGTCTTTTGTGCGCTCTCATTACAGATGTTTCCCCACTTTTCCCTTGATTAAGCCAGCTAGTTTGCTTTTTAAAAAAAAAAAAATCTTTATTGGAGTATAATTGCTTTATGTTGTTGTGTTAGTTTCTGCTATACAACAAAGTGCATCAGCTCTATGTATTCGTATATCCCCATATCCCCTCCCTATTGCGTCCCCCTCCCACCCTCCCTATCCCAGCCCTCTAGGTGGTCACAAAGCCCCGAGCTGATCTCCCTGTGCTATGCGGCTGCTTCCCACTAGCTATCTATTTTACATCTGGTAGTGTATATATGTCCATGCCACTCTCTCGCTTTGTCACAGCTTACCCTTCCCCCTCCCCGTGTCCTCAAGTCCATTCTCTACGTCTGCGTCTTTATTCCTGTCCTGCCCCTAGGTTCTTCAAAAACATTTTTTTATTTTAGATTCCATATATATGTGTTAGCACACGGTATTTGTTTTTCTCTTTCTGACTTCACTCTGTATGACAGACTCTAGGTCCATCCACCTCACTACAGATAACTCAATTTCATTTCTTTTTATGGCTGAGTAATATTCCATTGTATATATGTGCCACATCTTCTTTATCCATTCATCTGTTGATGAACACTTAGGTTGCTTCCATGTCCTGGCTATTGTAAATAGTGCTGCAATGAACATTGGGTTTTGCATGTGTCTTTTTGAGTTACGGTTTTCTAAAGGTATATGCCCAGTAGTGGGATTGCTGGGTTGTATGGTAGTTCTATTTTTATTTTTAAGGAACCTCCATACTGTTCTCCATAGTGGCTGTATCAATTTACATTCCCACCAACAGTGCAAGAGGGTTCCCTTTCCTCCACACCCTCTCCAGCATTTATTGTTTGTAGATTTTTTGATCATGGCCATCCTGACCGGTGTGAGATGATATCTCATTGTAGTTTTGACTTGCATTTCTCTAATGATCAGTGATATTGAGCGTTCTTTCAGGTGTTTGTTGGCAATCTGTATATCTTCTTTGGAGAAATGTCTATTTAGGTCTTCTGCCCATTTTTGGATTGGGTTGTTTGTTTTTTTGATATTGAGCTGCATGTATATTTTGGAGATTAATCCTTTTACAGTTGCTTCGTTTGCAAATATGTGAGGGAGTGATTTTTTTTTTTTTTTTTTGCGGTACGCGGGCCTCTCACCGCTGTGGCCTCTCCCGATGCGGAGCACAGGCTCCGGACGCGCAGGCTCAGCGGCCATGGCTTATGGGGCCAGCCACTCCGCGGCATGTGGAATCTTCCCGGACCGGGGCACAAACCCGTGTCCCCTGCATCGGCAGGCGGACTCTCAACCAGTGCGCCACCAGGGAAGCTCCATGTTTTGTTTTTTTAGATCTGCTAGGGAAAAGAGACTCTTTCAGGTTGCGGAGCCGGGCAGGTAAACCCGGAACTGCAGAGGCCTTACTGTCACTATGTGAGAAGATTCTGACTGAGAATGAAGCTGTATTAGTTTGCTAGCGCTGCCATAACGAAGTACCACAGACTGGGTGGCTTACATAACAGAAATTTATTTCCTCACAGTTCTGGAAGCTGGAAGTCCAAGATCAAGGTATCATCAGGGTTGGCTTTTTCTGAGGCTTCTCTCCTTGGCTTGCAGATGGGCATCTTCTTTCAGTGTCTTCACATGGTCTTTTCTTAGTGCATATCTGTATTCTAATCTCTTCTTATAAGGACAGCAGTTGTATTGAGTTAGGGCCCACCATGTGATCTCATTTTACCTTAATTATCTCTTTAAAGACCCTCTCACAAAATACAGTCACATTCTGAGGTACTGGGGAGTTAGGACTTCAACAAATGAATTTGGTGGTGGGCAGGGGCACAATTTAGCCCATAACAGAAGCCAATACAAAAAAAAAAACAAAAACATACATAGAGAGAGACTGAGTCCTACTTTGTTTGAGCTCCTGGATCCAGCTGTGCCTGAAGCTGCACTGATACTATCCTGGACTCTTGAGTTTCATGAACCAATAAATACCTAACCCCTATTCCCCTCCTTTTTTTCCCTTAAACTTGTTGAGTTGGTTTTCTGTTACTTAACAGCTAAAATTCCTGAACAATACATAGGGGGATCAGTTAGTAACTAATAAGATTAATTAAATTACAAATTGCAAGGAGAGTGCTTATATTTGCACCCAGGTCTGTTCCATTCCAATAGCTAGAGGTAGCAAATACAGAAGTAAAATGAGGTGAGTTGGCACCAGTCTCTTCTTACTTAGGCGGCAATTCCCACCTTGCCTCCGAAGCCATGCAGGACAGAGGTGGAGAGAGCTCCTTTACCACCAATGTTCCTAGTTTTTAGAGTAGGCTGGGGTGCTGGCAGTTAAAAACAAAAGTGTAGTTTGGGTTTAAAAAGGCTTTCAAAAAGGGGAAAGATCATTTTGAAAATCCTTGGATGGGGCTGTGAAGAATGAGCTCGGCTGTCGCTTAGTAGGGTGCTCAGACAGGAACTCGAACGAGCAGCAGGTTACAGACGGGAGTCGCCGAGCACACGTGGCACTGGGTTTGGTTTCCTGAGCCCTCATGTCGGGGGCTGAGCAAGGAGGGGCCATGGCTAAGGCAGTCCCCATCAGCCATCCAAAAATGAGCAGAAAGGAGTAGAAATGAGGTGAGGACCAGTTCAGCATCTAGTTCCTTTTGACCTTGAAGTGGATGCCGTGACTTCTCCATGGTCTCTATCTCTGCCATTCTCATTACAGCTGAGTCGAGCATGGGGTCCCTTTCAATGAAAGAGGGTTTTTGAGGTGCCCGCCATGTCCCAGTCCTTGGCCTCCTCCAGGGATGCTCAGAGGTGACCTTTCTGGCAGCAAGATGAAGGCACCATGGCCTTGTGGATTCATAAACACCAGCATTTACTTGGAATTCTGGGCCTGACCAATCTGGTGGCTTGTGGTGAGTGACTTATCCTGACTCAGCCTCTTTTATCCTCATCATTGGTAAAATGGTGCCAGGTAATCTCTACTGCACAGCCTTCTCATGAAGCTTGAGTGAAACCAAGTAGTAATAAAGGGAGGGGCTCTGGAGTCTGGGTTTGACTCTTAGTCTGATTACTTACTAAGCTGAGTGATCTTGGGCAAGTCACTTACCCTCTCTGAGCCTCAATTTCCTAATCTGTAAAATGGGCATAACAGTAGTACTTACCTCATGGGGTGAATGTGAACATTGACTGAGATAAAGCATGGGAACTTCATGAGGGCAGGGTTTTTTTGTCATTTTATTTTATTTTGATCCCCACTGCAGTTCCTGGGATATAAGGTCACTAAATAAATGAGAGCGATGATTATTGTTGTCACGATTCATGGTTGTCCAGCATTGGTTGAGACTTTTCTGTGTGGCATCCTACAGGGACTCTCTGTGGCCTTGTGGTCCAGGTGGGGAAGACAAGTCCATCACAGCTGGCACGCTTAACTGACTCTGCCTCCTGGGATGGGTTACGGTTCCGATTCTGTAAGAGTGGGCCTGAGCAGAGACTAGGGGATGTCTGGCACTGTTTAAGCACCTCTCTTGCATCATTTCACTGCATCCTTACTGCAGCCCATAAGCTAGATTCATTTATTACCCCCATTTTACAGATGAGAAAGGTGAGGCTCAGAGAGGAACAGTGATAGATCATATTCAGAGAGTGGTACAGCCAGGGCTCAAACCAGAACTTGTACCGCTCCAAACCCTGTGTTTTTAAACAGGGGGATGCAGGGAAGAAAAGGCTGAAGGAGAGGTGGAGGAACAGAGTCAGTGGGTAGAGGGCAGGTCCCAGGCGGCTGTGGTGGGGCAGCCAGGAATAAGCCCAGCAGTGAGCCGTAAGGGCAGGGTCCCCTCCCTTTTTGTGGTACTGTGCCCTGCCGAATTCTTTAGTAAGTGGCTTGATGGACCAGCTCTCGGCTGAAGGAGGACCTGAGGGGCTCTTTACTGGCGGAGGATGGAGTGCAGAAACAGTCCTACTCCTGCCAGCACCGGCCTTCAGAGGCGAAGAGGGTGCAGCCGGCATTGGGATGGCAGCACCCCATTGCACTAAAATCCACTCCATAAATGGCCCCTTTCCTTGTGAACCCACAAACAGCAAAGAAGAAGGTGGGCGGGGCCAGTCAGAAGCCTTTCTGCATCCTGGCCTGGTTCTCCAAGTCAAGGGCAGCGGAGTGGCCTCCCGGGCATCCGCCCACCTGAGGGAGAAGGCGAGCCCTTTCTGAGGGGCTGGGATCAGATAGGGTGGGGTCCTGGCCCCTGTCCCTAGGGTGGGACTTCCCAGAGACAGACTGAGAGACGAGACTTTTTTTTTTTCAACTCAGAAGATACATTTAGGAAAACTACAGTTAAAAACGCATTATCAGAAAAGGAATTTCTTGGACGATTATCAGACAGCTCTGAGAATCAGGAGGAAGGTGGAAGGATGAGCCTCAGGCAGGAAGGAGGAGACTGAGGCAGGGACAAGACCTTGCCCAGTGGTGGTTCCTTTCACCTAACGCTGCTGGCACCATTGCAATGGCACATTTGCCGTCACCAATGGCACTGCCAGCTCTGGGTCTTCCTATTCCCTCCTGGACTCTTAACCCCACTGGAGCCATGGTGAGCCATCTCTTACTCTGTGTCTTTGGGTCATTCCTTCCAGGCATTGTTGGGGAAAAATCACGGGATGCCCAGTTACGTATGAATTTTAGATAATAAAATTTTTTTAGCAGACCTTTATCTGAGGTTCAAATGTAACTGGGCATCCTGTATTTTTACTTGCTAACTCTGGTCAACCCACCCAGAGGGCTGTGCTCTGCTTTAGGTTGGTGGGAGGGGACATCTGCCCCTTCCACTTCTGTGGTGACAATGACAATCTTGGGGCATTGGACTGATCACATTATTGAATGTAGAATAGCCAAAAAAGCAAATATCAACTGCAGCTTCTCAAAACCTCTCTTTTTTATTTTTATTATTATTATTTTTAAAACATCTCTTTTTTAAAAAGTCACCTGCCTGAATGTTTTTCAAAGCTGCCTTCACCCAGAGAAGACCTGGGTGGTAGGAATGACTCCCATGGTCATTCCTTTTCTGTGCCCACTTTTCAAAACACAGAAGATGCCTCCTCTCCATCCTCCACCCACTAGGTCATCCTGGAAGCAGAGAACGTAAGGATCTTTCTGGAAGGGCCCCAAAGTCCTTACCAATGAGTCCCCATGGCTCCAGAGCAGGTGAAGGAAGCAACTGAGCTGAAATGGAAATAATCTATGGGGTTGACTGTCTAGACAGAGCTCTGGCTGGGGAGGAAACAGGCAGAAGCAGGCCTTGGCCAAAGCTGAAACTCAAGCCATCACCACCGGTCCTTCTCAAGCCATCCTCAGACTGGGCTGTCTGGGCCATCCCCAGAATTGGCCTGGGGCTGTTGCTCGCTCTAGTTTCAAAGGATTCGTGCTTCCACTGAGGGAAAATCTTGAAATATCACAGTGAGAAAGTTAATGAAAGGTAAGGAACATTGGATGCTTGCTTCTTTTTCTTATCTGTTTGTTTGGGGGAGGGCTGTGAGAGAAAATGAATAACTATAAAGCTTTGGCCTGAGATCAAGTTTAGAAAGAAAGGCATCTACTAATTGAAAACATCATTTTGGGGGCCTTTAAATCAGGGGAAACAGGTGCAGGTTTGTGGTTTTAGAGAGAGTATTTCTTTTGGAAAAAAGAAGGAAAAGTGCCCCAGATAGGGTCCATCCAAGGCCAGCAGACCTTTACTTTTCAGCCCCTAATTACTTAGAAGGTGAATAAAAAGATTAACTGAAAAGTTAAAAGAAAAATCAACTCTCAGCCTTCTAGGTAACACTCCAAATCCTTCTCTCTCTCTTTCTTCCTTTCCAAGGCTGATCAGAGGGCAAGTGTATCTCAGCCATTTTGATAACATTCTCTTACAGTACTGTCCATTCCTGAATAGGTTCTCACACCTCATCCACTTTTATTCTTAATCCTGTGAAGGAAAGCCTGAACCTCCCTTCTCTTTTCATACAAGCTCAACAGAGCTGGAATTTCTCCTTGACCATTTCAGTGGCATATTTTCCAGTGTTTTCTCTGCTTGTGAAGGGGCAAATATTTCAAGGTCAAAAAGTCTTGGAAGAAGAGAGTAATATTTCCGTGTCACTGTGTGTTGGCTTCTTGGGTATGTCGTGTATCTTTGCATCCGCACAATAAAAGAGGTGGGGAGGTTGCTTTCTTTTTTAAACCTCTTTTGATGGTTGAGGAAATGGAGGCTCAGAGAGGAGAATTGACATGCCTGAGGTGGCCCAGCGAGGAAGCAGCAGAGTTGAACTTGAAAGCCAGGTCCATCTGACTGTCAAACCCTTGCTCCTTCTGTCACAGTGCATCGCCTCCCACCTTCATAAGCACAGGGTGGCAAATCAAGCTAACAGCTATGAAAATACCCGGAAGCTTTTGCCTTTGAAATAACTCACAACATCTTCCTGTCTTAGAGAACTATTCAACAGGTTTATTTGCAGTCAAATGGACATTTTTTGCCATGTTTTTAGGAGAGATTCTGGGTTTCATGCTGCTGACCAAGAAAGGCAGTCCTCAAGAAACTAATATCGTGTATCAGTTATCTGCTGCTACGTAACGAATTACCCCCAAACTCAATGTCTTGAAATCACAGCATTTACTACCACCCCACAGTTTCTGCAGGTCAGGAGTCTGGGTGCGGCTTAGCTGGGTGCTCTGGCTCAGGGTCCCTCACAGGCTGCAGTCAAGGTGTCACCCAGGGCTGTAGTCATCAGGAGGGATGGCTGGGGAAGGGTTGGCTTCCAAGCTCACTGACATGGTTCTTGGCAGCTTTCAGTTCCCCGTGGGATGTTGGCCTCAGTTTCTCACTGGCTGAGAGCTGAAGGGTGCCCTTAGTCCTTGCCATGTGGGCCCCTCCAGCACGGCTGCTTCCTTCATCAAGGTGTACAAACCAAGAAGGCAATAGGAGTATGTCAGCAAGATGGAAGCCACAGTCTTTTACAGCCTAATCATGGAAGTGATATCCCATCACTTTTGCTGTAATCTTTGCATTAAGTGGGTCACTAGGTTCAACACACACTCAAGAGGAGGAGATTGCACCAGGGGGTGAATACCAGGAGGGGGGGGTATACTGGGAGCTGCCGTGTCAGCAGCTTCCTGTCGCATTTCAGGAAAGTAGAGATGGTGGTCATAATAATAATAATAATGATAGCTGCTATTTACTGGATGCTTTTGCTGTGCCAAGCACTGGGCTAAATCCCTTCTGTGCATTGTCTCATTTAATAGCCATGCTGCTCTGTGAGCCAGGAAGGTTCAGTAACTTCCCTGAGTTCCTGTAGCAAAGACATGAGAACCTGATTCTGGTGGTTCCCACTCCAGAGACCCTTCCTTTACATAATGTAGATCCTTGACCTGAACCCACTGAGCTGCTGGGGCCAAAACAAGCCCCTGCTGAGATAAAAATTGGGAAAATGAAGCTGAACTCACTACTCTTTAGAAAATTGCAAGGGGACACATCAGAAGCCATTTCTTACCCGTCAGATTAGAAAAAAAAAAAAAAATCAAGTTATTGAGAGTGTGGGGAATTCTCATGCACTGCTGAGAGACTATAAATTTGTACTGCCACTTTGGAGGGAAATTTGGCAGGATCTATTAAAATTTTAAAAGGACATAAAAATAAAAAATGTGCCTAGCCTATGACCCAGCAATTACACTTCTGAGCATCTACCCTAGAGAAATACTTGCACATGTGTACGAAGAGCCTTGGACAAGAATTCTCATTCCAGTGTTATTTCTGAGAATAAGAAATAAATAGTGAAATTGGAAACGGTCTCAATGTCCGTCAATAAAAAAAAATGGCTAAATAAATTGCAGAGCATCCGTACTATGGAAAATCATGAAGCAGGTAAAGAGAATGAGGTAGATCCTATAAGTATGGCATGGAAATACCTCTAAGATATATTGTTGAATGAGAAAGTCATGTTGCACAGTGATACCCTCAATATGATACCATATATGTAACCCCAGCAATATTATATATCATATACACACTGTTTTATGCACACACACACACACACACACACACACACACACACATATATTGGCTGTATACAAATACAAATATATTCAAATGCGTGGGGTTGGTCTGGCAGGGGACATACCAACCTGATAACAGGAGAGGAGGGGAGGGTAAGAGGAAAAAATTGAGGGGTGGTCAAAGGACACTTCAACTTTGTATGTAATATTTTTGATTTTTTTCAAAGAAAAAGTTTAATTGCCTTACTTATGTCAGCTGAGCCTATCTCTTTTAAAAAAGCATTCCTGGAAGCCTCCCTAATGATTTCCCTTACATTGTACTGGCCATTGTATTGGGTCACGTGGCCACCCTTAGCTGCAAAGGAGTCTGGAAAGGTGAATAGTTTTCAGCTGTGCTGGTAGAGGGAAGTGAGGAAGGAGAGAATTGTCAGTGGCTGTTGGGAACCAATTAAAAATGTCTGCTGTAGTTCATCCTTTTATTTACCCAACCTCCACACACGCCTTTCTTTCTGGATATATACTCAACGTATTACCCAAAGTCAATTACTGCATCCATCTCCAAGTCCAGGAATCTGAGTGATGATGTGCAGCCCACTCATCTGGTCCAGATGTGAGAGGATGATACCTATCTAGTATCTCAGTTACATCTGAGACGGTTATTGGGATGGGTGTCTTTTCTGGGGGCTGCACAGCTTTAGTGGCTTATTTCTTCTTGGTGAGAGTTTGACCCCCAAAGATTATTTTCAGGGTTTAACAGTCACAGGCTATCATAGGCCAGGCTCAGATCGTTTTGAAAATAATACATCCCTCAAAAATGTAATAGAGATTCAGTCTTTGATTTCGGGGACTTCCATGTGTAAGTAACCACAACAAAGATTTCATCTAGAGGTAGCATGGAAGTCTAAATAGTCCCATCTCTTACCTACTCTTTCTCTGTGCTCTGCCCAACCCTCTCGTCCTTGTTTATTGGGTGATTCTTTGGAGCAGTTAAAAACAGTAACCTTGGGTGGAGAAACACCTCCTTTCGTTGGATCTTTGCATGTTGGCTGATGCTCCTCCTTTATTTGACAATTTATTTATTTTTGGCTGCAGTGGGTCTTCGTTGCTCTGCGTGGGCTTTCTCTAGTTGCAGCGAGCAGGGGCTACTCATCCTTGTGGTGTGCGGGCTTCTCATTGCAGTGGCTTCTCTCGTTGCGGAGCACGGGCTGTAGCATGAGCTTCAGTAGTTGCGGCACGTGGGCTCAGTAGTTGTGGTGCACAGGCTTAGCCGCTCCACGGCATGTGGGATCTTCCCGGACCAGGGCTCGAACCCGTGTCCCCTGCATTGGCAGGCGGATTCTTAACCACTGCGCCACGAGGGCAGTCCCTTGACCGAGAACTCTTAAGGGGAGGTTCTAAACCATAAACTGAGGCACTGATCTAATTTCCTGCTAATGCTTTAGCTTCATTGCTGTTACTTGGGCTTTTTCCATTTATGTAGCTTCAAATTATGGGATTCTCCGTCAATTGAGAAAGTGGGCTGCAGTCAGATACAGTAGTGCCTCTCTCAGGAAAGCTGTATCCCTTTCACCTGCTTGCAGGCTGGCTAGCTCTTGTCTGAGATCATCTCTCTCTTTTAGAATTTTATTAAAAATGGCAAGAAGTAGCCAGCATGGACTAATATTCTGGAATTTTCCTATCATTTCTTCTGACTCTATAACCTCAATTGGCATGAAGTCTTATGGTAGAGCAGACGATTTGACCAAATATTTGCCACTGCATAAAAAGTCATCTGCTTCAGCCGTTAATGATCAGGTCCTTCTTCTCCTAAGTTTTAAGTTCTGTTACTGTCGTTACCCGACTCGCGGTACCAATATTTTTTTAAAAAACAGGGAGGAATTTCAGATGTGTGCAACAGAAATCAAATCCAGCTTATTAAGCAGAAAAGGAGATTAATGAAAGGGTATTGGGTAATTTAGAATTGTCGCAAGGGCCGAAGAATCAGGGTCAAGGCTAAGTTTCCAGAAATAATGTCCCCCAAAATGTTGGGGAATCAATATGATGAGAAAACCGTTGCCACTGTGATGACCAAGCAGTGAACGCTATAGCTTGCGTTGCTGTCAGGAAGTCAACTTCAGTGCAACTAATACTTCTGCCAACACTGATGCTCGTCCAGTGCCAGTAATGTGACTTTTCAACCACCCTTGCAACCAGAGGCCTCTGCTGCTACCTTCACCAGAAACGTGTGTTTTGAGCAATGACTCCTTGCCCACCTTGGCTACTTTATATTCAAAATCTGCATAAATACATTTTATTGGTGGCACCCAGAATACAGGCCTGTGGCTAGGTGCAAAGAGGCTAGAGAAACAAAGTTTCTGAATTCTCCTGTAGGAAGAATTCATAAGGATGAAGAGTCTATAAACATACTGTGATCTATAATAAGAAATGTGTTTTGGGTCTGCCTCCCCATTTCTGGCACAGAGCTCCTAAAACCCTTGGAATTTCCTAAGTGATAAACAAGAAAGGTGTCTTCTGTTATGTTAATGAGTGACTTTTGGAAAGGCCCTAGGTCAACTAAGCATGGGGACCGCTTGCCCAGGGGAACTTACCATGAGATTAAATGGTTGGAACTTTCCTACCCTCCTACCTCCAAGGAATGGAGAGGGGCTGAAGATTTAGTTCAATCACCAATAGCCAACAATTCAATCAAACCTGTGTAATTTAATCGAATGCCTATATAATGAAGCATCCATAAAACCCCGAAAGGATGGGTTCGGAGAGCTTCTGGGTCGGTGAACTTGTGGAGATGCTGAGAGAGTGGTGCACTCCGAGAGGGCGTGGAAGGACAGTGCCCTTCCCACATACAAACCTTGTTCTATGCGTCTCTTCCATCTGACTGTTCCTGAGTTATATCCTTGTATAATAAACTGGTAGATGCAAGTAAATATTTCTCTGAGTTCTGTGAACCACTCTAGACAATCAATGGAACTTGAGGAGGGGGTCACGGGACCCCCTGATCTATAGCCAGTTAATTAGAAGCACAGGTGACAACCTGGACTTGAGAATGACATCTGAAGTGGCACGGTTTTGTAGGACTGAGCCCTTCACCTGTGGGATCTAATGCTCTCACCGGGTAGATAGTGTCAGGATTGAATTGAGTTAATTGCTTGGTGGCGTGGAAAAAACACACATACATATCAAGGATGCTCACAAGTCACTGGGCATCCAGACAACATGACACCATTCATTCACAGGTTCAGCATGGTGTCCCCAGGAGTTCCGGGATCTTCCTTTATGGTGACAAGATGGCTGAGCAGCTCTAAAGTCACACCCTTTCAAATTCAAGCCCAATGGGAAAAAGTAAAGTTTTTTTTTTCTCACGAAACTTTTGAGGTTCACTTTGGTTGGAAAGGCTAGGTCAAGTGCCCATCTCCGAACTAGTTTCAATGGCCAAAAGCATGGCCTGCTTTGATGGACCAGGAGTGCTTCGTGTGTTGTTCCACATCTGAAGCAGAGATTCTCATCCAGACCTCACGGCCTGAGGAAGGAGGCGGGAACCATAAATAAATATTGGGAAATGGGGAATAGTTTCTTAAAAACAAACAAACCAAAAAGAGGTCCTATCTTCCATCCTCTACGTAGAGTAGAGCATACATCTTTTGCCTGTTTGTGTACTTAAATCAGTATGAAGTCATGGCTTCCTGTCTTGTTCAATAGTTTATAATCTGTTACTATCATTATTTATTTTGATGTTCAGATTGTCCCAGATTTGGCCAATGAGAGCTCCTTCAAGCTGCATTTTATATCCTTTTGATGTGTTGCCATCTTTCTCAGCAATTTCTCATTTTCTCTGGTAAAGGATATTCCAGGCATGTCTCATACTTTTCCTGGCCCAGACTTGGAATCAGTAATCATTGGTTCTGGGATTTGATTTTACCTTACTTTCAAGCTAATAAGAACCTTTTACTCTTTCATGGATGCTGGCAGAATCCATGAGACTCCTGAATCAGAGACAAAGGACTTTATTACTTATGACACAGGAAGAAACATGAGCATCAGCATACTTAAATCAGTTTTCCTGCCCCCACGTCCGGCTGAAGCAACGTGAAATGGCCCAGATGGATGCGTGGCAGTGCATTTGCATTACAGCTGAAGAACACTGAGCTTGGGAAATCCACTGCTTTTATAGCAGGTACTAAGCAAGCCTTCTCTTCATCCTGGAGGGAGACATTATTCATCCTGAAAATTGCTCACTGCAAACACAGCTCTGAGACAGGCCCAGAAAGGAGTGGTCAGATCCTTCCATTCTTAGCACAGCAAGTAAGAATATCCAGGCATGCTTAGGCCTATAGCAAATTACCTCTCCTAACAGCCATTTCTCCACAGACCCCTGGTTCCGTTTAATGGAAAGTGGTGTTTAGAAACCAAGATCTCCTTGCTAGGTGTGCTCATGGCCTTGAGCTCTTTTTGCTCATAGATGCTCTCAGAAGACAGTTGGGAATTCACACACACACACACAGACACACACACACACTCTTACGTTTAATTATCTATCTATCCTGCCTCTCTATCTATCTCTCTATCTACCTTTCTTTCTCCATAAATTCACACTGATATCTCCAATCCAATACGACAGATCGATTCTAGTTTTCTGCCTTTCCATACTTCTAACACTCTTCTCTGGTAATGAGAAACCTAAAATACATTTACTTATTTGCTTAATGCTCCTGCAATCTCATCACTGCCACTGCTACCCACCCTCAATCATGTGTGTGACCTCCTGATCACTTGGGCTCTAACCTGACGTGCTGGGGTGTATCTCCCTCCCCCTGCAACTCTGCTCATGCTCCAACACTCCGTACTGGCCCACTGCACCTGCCACTGCTCATGAAGACTCTCTCCTCCACTCACCCGGGCTCTGAACCCCACGCCAGGCTGCCACCACTCCTCACCTGCCTGGTGAGACACCTGTGCCAGGCCACCCTCCTACATGGACACTCAGGCTTCAACATGCTGGGCCGGGCCACCCCTGCCACTGCCACCACTCTGTGTAGACACACCCCTTACCTCGCTCAGGCTCTGGAACTCGCCACTCTCACCTTCTGAAGATGCCTACCTTGTTCAGCTGCACCTAATGGCTTCTAGACAGAGTTTATCAGGGAGGGAAGAAAAGGGGAGAGGACCAAATGACCATTTGTAATGGCTGCAAAACACTACAGTATCTAGTATGCTCAACCACCCCCCCCACAGTATTAAGTAGAGGCCATTTGTATTTTTTTTTCTAGCTACCATCCCAGGAATCGAACTATGAACATAAATCTTTGTGCATCTCTCTCTGCACCTCCCTGATGATTTTATTAGGACAGATTCCTAGAAGGGGAATGATTCCTGGGTCAGAGGGGAGGACCATCTCTGCAGCTCCTGGTCTTTATAGCACAGCTTCAGTGTACATCTTACAATCCATACGGCCTTGAATAAATGAACAAGCGTAACTCTTTCCCAGAGGCTCCCTAATACTTTCTACAGATGATAGTTGCTTCACTGCTTGATGACATCATCTTTTTTTACACCAAGATTGATGTGGGAAACTCTGTATAAATACCCTACACCAACAAGGCATTGTGTCACCAGGCCCCTTAAAGATGGGCAGCTCGCTGCAGTGCGGCTGGCTTAGCCTGTGCGGGACAGGCGCCTGTGATTTATAAGGTCCAAACCTGAAGTCTTCAGGAAAGTTGGTGAAGTACTTTATGGGTCACCTGTATTCTTCCTACCATGGATGTTTTGACTCACCGGTTTCCTTTATGTCCCTCTGTCCATAGTCTAGGTATTATTAAAATGGAATAAAGAGCTTTTATTGTAGCAGAAGCTGAGTAACATACAGGAAGCAGTTTGTGATTCTAAATGAGAGAAGAAAGAAAGAACAGGCAAGGGAATCAACGAAGATGAACATTGGCAGCCAGGAAACCAGTTATTTGTTGCATGAGGACCACTGGCCTAGCTTTGGGCTGGGAGCTGTTGGGAAGTTCATTTTTCCTTCAATAAACACTGACCAGTCCCTGACTCCATCCAGGCCCTGTCCCAGGTGCTGGGGACCCAAGAGAAAAGACACTTTGTCCCCACTCTTGAGTGACTCACAGTCTAGAAAAGGAGAAGCCAAATCGATAGTCTAATGTCTGCTGGAGCTTCTTCTTTTCTTGTGTCTTTTTCTGTGGTTGATTTCTAGTTTCACGCCATTGTGGTCAGAAAAGACGCTTGAAATAAGTTTTATACTCTTAAATTTGTTGAGGCTTGTTTTGGGCCCTAGTATGTGGTCAATCCTAGAGCATGTTCCACATGCACTTGTCTGCTGGAGCTTCTAATCCAGCTTGGGGAAGGTCCTGTGAAGGTTCTGAGCAGAGTTCTTGGGGTAGAAAAAAAACGTATCTGTTAGGTGGCTGAGATGGACAGAGTTTTCCCAGGCAGAGGAACCTGCATAAACCAAAGCTCATGAGCCTGTCAGCTTATCAGCAAGGATTTAGTGTGTATGTTCTACAGGTCCAGCACTGCTCCAGAGACTGAGTAGGGAGTGAATTTCATACTCCAGATTTTAGCTGGGAAGGTTGTGAGAGGACCATCAGCATAAGATTATTAAATGACTTGTGCATCTAAGGTAGATTCCAAATGTCCTCCCTAAGCACACAAGGCTGAATCAGTTAGCAATTGCTGTGTAACAAATAACCACAGACACTCAGTGGCATACCACGGTAAGCATTTATTGGTCTTGCTCATGCATCTGTGGGTGGGCTAGGATGTGGCTGATGTTGACTGGGCCCAACTGGGCTTGACTCCAGGCTGTGTGTTGAGTCCCGGGTCTGCCCCATATGTCTCAGCCTCCTTGGATCAGTGATTGTTTAGAGCATGTTCTTGTCATGGCGACAGGCCAGAGTACAAGGGGACAGTCCTAATCTTGGAAGCACATGCCTCACCTTTGCTCTCTTCATGTCTGCTAGCATCCACAGGTCAAATCAAGTCACCTGGTTAAACCCAAAGTGAAGGGATGGGAATGCACGTTCTGAGGGCTATGGCAAACGTGGGGTTTAAAGTATATCCTCTGTAATCTGGCCCCTGCAGACCTCCCGCGTCTCATCTCTTTCTTCCTGTCTCTGGCACCTCTGCTGCAGCCACCCAAGACCACTTGAGTCTCCCGCACCTGCCTTGATTTTTCACCCTCTGTATCTGTACACATGCTGTTCTGTGAGCCTAGAATGCTCTCCACTGCCCCATCCACCTGGTCAACCCCATCACATCATTTCTGAATAAGCAAGGCTTGGCTCGCAGGGTCGGCGATGTTCTTATTTGTCTTTCTTTTCCTCTCCATCCTTGTGGGTGGTAAGGGGACTTCGGGGTCCCTCTTGGTGCCTGGTTGTCTCTCATGGTTGCTGCCTTTCTCTCCCTCCCCCCATCTTCCCCTCTCTT
Source organism: Monodon monoceros (assembly GCF_005190385.1). NCBI lineage: Eukaryota > Metazoa > Chordata > Mammalia > Artiodactyla > Monodontidae > Monodon > Monodon monoceros. The sequence goes on along the minus strand of NW_021703768.1, from coordinate 146,447,747 downwards.
TCTTGCACTTATTCTCAGCGTGCGTTGGTATGACAATTTTAAGATTAAGATTTGGAGTAGAGATCGGTGGCCTTACTTTGACCTTGAACTTTGTCTAGGGTGCTCTGCCTTTTATAAGGGTCACCTGAGGTGCTGTTTCTGAAATTGTTCCTTGGTTTCTCTTCTGCTCTTGCTCCTTGGGTTCCCTCAGGGGGAGGGTGGTGATGGTGGTGGTAAAAGACAGGATCCAAGCATTCCTGGGTCCCCCACGGTGATACCGTCAAATAGTTCCCAGTTCACCACTCCCTCAACCTCAGGCCTGGGGCAGGCTGCCCAGAGTAGCTGTCAGCAGTTTTGGGTGAATGAATGAGTGAGTCAGTGAATGGCTAGATGCATTTCCTTGAGGCAGCTTTCTGCTCATTGTCAGGGCCTTGGTTGAGCCTAGCAGCCGGGCTTCCAAAGGCAGGAGGTTGGAGCAGCAAAGAGAAGACCCAGGCCTGCACATCTTAGCTTTCAGAGTTGCTTTCAGCAGCGGCCGCAGAAGGCAGTTCCGAGGGGCAGGTGTGTTTGTAAGTGGACCCAGCTTTGGAGTACGGTCTTAGCTTTAAGCATCCTGTTTGGAGAGGCTCTAGAAAGTTATGGAGCTCTGGGGAACCAGCCTGGGGCCACTCGTGGTCCACTTAGTGCAAGTGTTGTCTTTAAGAGCCTCTAATTCCCTTTATAAAGAGCTTTGGAAAAAAATGGATACAGCCTGGATACAGTTAACATGAATGTTGAGCAGGTCAAGCATTTCCAGCCACTATGGATAATAAGAAGAGAGGGTTTGCAAATGTAACAGTCAACCCAGTGACCCAACAGGCAGCATTTTTGTTGGTCCAAATTGTGGCTTGTTCTTGCAATTTAATAGAGAAGAAAACTGAGGCTGGGAGAGGTAAAGTGATCTCCCCAAGGTGACGCAGCTAGGATGTGGCAGAGGCAGGCTAGTTCTGGTTAGTCAAGTGACAGTGCTGACTGTGTGTAGGCGGTGCCAATGTGACATAGAAGGTTCTAGGGGTTGGCTCAGAGCCACAGGGGAAGTAAATCTCAGGGACATGCTCTGACGACTGAGGTCACACACAATCAGGAAACTGAGCTCTTGAAGGCAGAGGCTGGAAGGCTTTGGTATTTACATTAGGATGTGGGACAGGGTCAAAGGCCAAGGTCAAGGCTGCAATAATATTGGGTACCAGAGACCCATTTTAAGGTAGTGCCAGGGTTATATGTGTGAGCTTAAAATAGAAGAGGGGGATCCAGAGCCTGGCCTGTTCAGCATTCTCCATCCACAGTCACCCCCTTTCTGTTGCAATTACAATGCCCTCTGAGACAGCTCCATGGACAAAAGTGCTCCTTGGTAAAAATTTGGAAACCAGTGATTTCAGGGAGTTGGGCAACCATGGGCTTTTTCCACTAAGACATTAGTCAGTCAAGGAGCCACGTCTATACTGGAGAGAGACGATCCGGTCAGATTTGCTCATCGTCTTTGGGAGGATAGAGACCGGGGACGCAGTGGAAGAATCAGAGCTGATGCCTGTCTGGGGTAGGCAAAGCTTTTGATGGTGTCCTGCACATTTGCTGCCATTGGCTTCCCAGCGTCCACTCCCCCTTTATCTTGTTTTCACCAATTTTCAGTTGGGTGCTGTCCCCACGTAGCTCTTGTATCTCAAGAGAAAGCAGGCCCAAGTCCTAGCTCCCGGAGGTGGACCCTAGCTGGCCTCGGCAAGTGCTCACAGCTCAATACCCTGGCCTTCGTGACTGGCAAGTGTCCCAGGGAAGCATTTGCTGGGGACTTCTGAGAAGGAAGCCTTTCCCCACCTTTCTTTGTTCCTTCACTGAAGCCCTTTTGAAGGAGCTCTCTTTTCTCACTGGACTAGGATGTCCTTGCCGCTGCTGGCAGCCGTCTTGTGGCCAAGAGGGGAGGCAGCCTTGGGCAGAAGGCAGAGGGAAGAGATGGAAAGAAACAAACTTCTTGGATTCCCCACTGAGCTGCTGACTAAGCTTTGCTGAAACCTATCCTGCCTCTGGACTTCTCAGTTGCAGGGGTCAATACAGTCTCTTAATTCATTAGTTTTGTATTACTTGAGAATGAGCTGTTCCTAATAGAGAGCTACCGCCCCCGCCACATTCTTCTCGTTGGAAGCATTTCCAGGCCATCTTGCAGATGCAGCCGTTGAGTTATACCCCTTCACCAGGCTCAGGGGACAACACGTTGGGGAGGTCATGGATCCCTGCTTGGCTGCCCAGGACAAGCCTCTCCATCCCTCCTTTGTCACGCTCTCCTGCCATGGTCCATATATCAGACTCACACAGCAAGCACGGATGGTGGCAAGATCTCAGAAACCGGGGTGGGAGAAGACACCTTTAAATATTTTTCTTTCTAATAAAATGTTGTCTTGGTTTCTTTTCTTGAGACCTCTCTACCTCTCTGTTTTGGGTGAGGTCAACCATAAGACAGAAGCCCCAGGGGCTGTAAGACTTGAATATTCAACTGAAGCTTGGACACGACGCTCTCTCTGGTCCTTTCCAACTCTGACAAGCTCTGATTCTGTGAAAGCTGATCCAATTATGGTAAAGCGACTCCAAGACCATCCACTGCATGCCAGGCACCTCACAGCTGCACTCTCCTTTGATCCGTGTGAGAAGTCAGTTAATATTCCCACTTTACAGATGCGGAAACCAAGGCTCCGAGAGGCTGTAGCTCAAGACCACACAGAGGCAGAGCTAGGATTTGAATTTGGCTCCTTCTGACACCAAAGCCTCTGTACTTTCCATGATACCACAAGGGGTGCCCTTGCTTTGGGGCATTTTACTCTATAAAGATGGTTACCCTACTTTGGAAAAGGTCAGATAGAGTGACACACTGCAACCCAATGGGAATGTTTTTTGGAGCAGTTGTTCCATGTTTTGTTTTGTTTTTTTTTTCTTTTCATGAACTCACTCAGTTCAGCCAAGGGTGCTTCAAGAGACCAGTTTCCAGCCTCTGTCCCCACTAAAGCCTGGAAGAACGTGGACTGGCGCCAGTAAGCTTGCTGGATAATTTTGGAAGCAGCAGAGCTCCGTCGGAGTTGGCCTGTCTCTAGCTCACTGTGTACAAGCTGAGGGATGTTTGTTGTTTCAGTGGCCTCCGGGCAGAACGCAGGGAGTGGGTGCGGAGCGCTCGGGGGCCGGACATTCTGAGAGGGTAGGGCGTGTGCACACCACAAGCCAGCTTCAAAAACCCCAACCTGACTTCATAAGCTCTTGTGATTAATACACAGATCCCCCTGAGGAAACCCTCTGTCCTTCAAGACAGTCTGGATTTTTATTGAGCATTCACTGTGTTTCCAGGAGGGAGTTTTGAAGAGAGTAGGTAACTAAAAGAATTTGGAGAAGGATAGGTGGCCTCACTTTGACCTTGAACTTTGTGTCTCAAATGGTTTCTCTGTTCTCCTCTACCCTTGCTCCTTGGGTTCCTTCTGGGGGATGGTGGTGGCGGTCATAAAAGACAGGATCCAGGCATCCCTGGTTCCCTTGTGGTGACACCATCCAACAGTTCCCAATCCACTCCATCTCAACCTCAGGCATAGGGCAGGCTGCCCAGAGTAGCTGTCAACAAATTTTTGGTGGACGAATGAATAAATAAGTGAATGAGTGAATGGCTGGACGCATTTCCTTGATGCAGCTTTCTGCTCACTGCCAGGGGCTCAGGTGAGCTTAGCAGCCATCTTTCGTTTTGGACGGGATGTCCCCTTATATAGTGTATCTACTCTTCCATGCTTCAAGCCACAGTACGTGACAATTGCAACGATGTAGAACGTCTCTCAATTTTCGCAAGGTTATTTTCCCAGCCTCTGGAGCTCTTTTCCTATCAAGGCCTCCAACATACTTGCCACTTCTTACTCATCCAATTTGATTAACATGATGTCATTGATGTAGTGATATCTGCCATGTCTGTCATTGATAAATGGGATGCTCTGCAGAATGTCCAGATGGCCCAGATCCCTTTGGACTGTATTATGAAAAAGGATGAGAGAGTTAATATAGCCCTAGAGTAAGCCTGTAAATTTATACTGTTGACTGTTCCATGGCAATGCAGACTGCTTTTGGTACTCTTTCTTGACAGGGAGAGAAAAGAATACATTTACCAGAGCCAGGTCGCATACCACGTATCAGAGCTGTGTCAGTCTTCTCTAGCAAAGATACCACATCTGGACCAGTGCCTGTGATAGCTACTACTTGATTGAGTTCGTGGTGGTCCACCGTCATCCTCCAGAGTCTATCTGGTTTCTGTAGGGGTCAGATGGGTGGATTAAATGGGGCTATTTAATGACTTGCCCTTTTAGGTCATTAAGGGTATCTCCTTAAAGATTCTGCTTGAGATGTGATAGTGTTTGTGATTTAATATCTTGGCTGAGGTATGGGGGCATTTTTAGAGGCTTTCTCCACTAGGATGGCTCCACATGTCAAGGACTGTGGCTCCACCTAATGTGGGTGTTCTCCTAACTGCAGTGAGTATCCATTCCACTTGACATTTGAGGACCAGGGAAACGACCACTAGGTGGGTTCACTGTGAGCCCAGCCTGGGCCAGGCCTCCACTGATGACCTGGCTCCCTTCTGCTTCTACTCTTGCAGGAGACTGTGATGCTGCTGCAACTCAGATCTAGTGTCTCACAGTCTTTGAAATGTCTGGATACTTTACCAAGTAAATGGCTACAGTTCCCTTTGGGGAATGGTTGGGCAATTCATTACTGTCTATACTCGTTGCCGTGTCCCGGGGTCCTTCCTCATGAGGACCTGGACTCTCCTTTAGTTGACAGATTTCAGGTCTGAAGACTGGGCATGATCGTGGCTTCTTATTGATGCAGCTTCTCTCAGTTTCCTGATCAATCATCCTTACTTTCTTTTAATTATATAGTTTGAGAAATACCCTTTGGGGGATCTATCTCTTTTGCCCCCGGGGCGCTGTATTCTCTTCTCCATTTCTATAGGTCTTTGTGGGCCAGTCCCCTTGGCTGCCCCACCACATCCTGCCACTCATTATTATGTTGCTCTGACCTGGCTTTTGTTGGTTCAGCACCATAACCTGGCCTCGATTATTTTGTGACCCACTTGCTCTCGCGGAGCCCTGCGACACCATCTCCTACCATCAGCCCTGGCCCTGGGGAGAACAGCCACCCTGAAGTTCAGTGATACCACTGTCCCCGTCACCAGCACATTACTTATTGCATCAGTAGGTGCAGCATCCTCTAGGCCCACCTGCAGAAGGCAGTTGGAGAATATATCCAGCGCATGTTTCCAAGTCCTTTGATCCCTTTTTCCATCATCTATGATGACAGCTCTGGCATTTCTACTTTACTAAGTGTCAGCCATTCTAAAGCCATCAAGCAGCATGTTTAGTGCATTCTCCTGGGGTCCTTGCCAGGTGTCAAATCCTGTATCCTAAGGACATGTGCCCGTATTTATAAACTCTCCCTTTTCCAATTATATCCTGTCCCCTTTATCCAGCATCTGATCCCTTCTGGTCCATGTTGGCTCCTTCAGGGTATTGTTCCTTTCTACCCTTAGCGGGCACCTGTATAGAGAGGGAAGCAGGACTATACAGATGAACAGCTGAACTGTGATGCATGTGCAACAGAGGATTCAGCTGATCCCTCTGGGAACTCTGAAGCTGAGATGACCCTTCGGAGATATCCTGAATTGAGGCAAGGAGGTTGGGCCTTTGTAGCCCTGCACCAACCAACCATTTGATGTGGGCTTCTGTGCAGAGGGGGTATAACTGTGGATGAGACAGTTTCCTTTAGCTGAAGGTGGTAAAGGAAAACCTTATCCTGACACTTTTTAAAAAGGCAAGGAAGGCTTTATTCAAGACTAATTGCAGTAGGAGAGAGATCAGGCTTAACTCTGAATATAAGGACAAATGAGGGTTTATAGCCAAGGAGAAGGTGGGGGATTAGTGGATGAAAAGTTACCAGAAGGAGACATCAAGGGTAAGGAGATTCTTGCTAAACTGGCCTAAAAGGATCCTTGCTAAAGGCAGGCCAAGGACTTATATACATCAAAAGGTGAAGGGTGAGGAACTTGATCAGATATCAAGGGTGACTGGGTATTGAGTGTGTGTGGGAGGGGATTCTCACTAACTAAATTAGCAGGATTCTTGCTAAGACTAGACTTAGCGAGGATGGACATGGATGCCCAAAGCTTAGGTCTAGTCTAGAAGGGGGCTCAGGGGAGCTAACTAAAGTTTGGTCAGGGAAAGAGTCTTTGTCAAGGGCAACTCCCAGGGTGGATCTCAGCTGTGAGCCATCAACAAGTGTGGAAGTGAGCTCCTTGGTCTTGCAGATGGCAACAGATCTACCAATGTCTGATGTTAAGGTTCTTCTTACCTGTTGACTGGTTGTCTGTCAAGAGACATGCAGGGAGACGGGCATGTTTTGAGGACAAGTGTCATTTTCTGGGCTTCACTTTTCCCTAATAAATGCTACCTGGGTAGATCCAAGCAGAGGACTATTAGGCTGAAGGTAGAAGAACAGGGTTATTGGAATGATTGGAGCCAGACTGGAAACTTGTTTACTTAAGCCAACTTCCTTTTACACTACTTGGGCTGTTCAAGTTAATGAATAAATTGAGTTGGTTGGTGTCTGAGCCTCTCCTCTGAGTGGGCAGCCAAGATAATTGGCCATCTGGAACACGTCATGCCAGCTGAGGGTATCTCTTACCCCCTGCTCTGATGCAAAGAGCCAGAGGGGACCAATATGTCTGGGAGAGGGCTGAGGGTCAGGTAGAGGTACAAGTGGCTCCAAAAGGGTCATTCAAGCAAATGGAGCCTAATTATTCCCCAGGGCTTTCCAGTTTCATGGTGCAAATGCATTCAACGTTCACAGACTTTTATTGCAATTCACACAGTGTAGGACATTGGGCTCCCCTATGTCTCCCTGGTTATTTCTGGGAATCCCTGGGGGTGTCTTCTGTGAACCCACAAATGGTCCTTTTAGATGATTCTTTTGTCCCCTTATAATGTTTGCTGCCCAAAAACCTACTCGAGGGCAGTGCATTACCAATGTCAGCACGCCCGTCACCTGTGAACTCTGTGAGATCAAGATGTTTGGATGATGACGTAGCATCTTGAGAGCTCCCGTAGCTGCAACCCTTCAAGGGGCCAATCCAGGCAGCGTTCCTCGGGGGCTCCTGTGTTGGGGTCAGGATGAGTTCCAGGCAGAGTGGGGAGAGTGTGTTCTGGGAAAGGGTTTCTCACTGTTTTGAGGGGGCCACGGGAGCCAGGCTCTCTTCCTTTCCTAGCAAACCTAGTGAGGGTACAACAGCCATGCCTGCTGCTGACACCCGTCTCACAGACACAAGGGGAACCAGCCTGGGGATGAAGTTGACACCGCGGATGGAAAGACAGAAAGACCCCAAGCCCTTGATGATACGTTGAGTCACGGGATCAGTTGAACTTGAAGCCTCCCCCATCCTCCACCCCCGCCGCAACACTTGCTCTTATGTGAACAGATAAAATGACTACCTCAAGCCACTCTGAATTGGGTTTTCTTTTATTCTGCTCTGGAATCCATAAAACTCAGTGGTGGTGATGGGGTAGCACAGGAGGAGGGTAAGTGGTTGATTGGCATTTCTAAGAATACGCCCCTTCCTTCTTCTGTGTGAGGAACTATTCTGCATTTGAGTGTTCCGAAGCCCTCAGAAGGTGGCTCACCACAGCTTGAAACTTTATCTTTGTTGGCCCCTGTTGCAACTTTCTTGGGTTTGTAAATTCTTTTTTCCCCTTTCTTTTAAAAATCACTGTGTATTTGTAGAGCCACTAGTTTTAAAACTTGTGAAATATCTTAAATGTCATTTTTGCCCTGGTCTGCTCATAACGCATGAGCTGGTTGGTGCCTCTTACATAATGAACTTTGAAAATAATGATCATCAAGCCGATCTAGTCTTTTACAGTTGAGGAGGTGCGGGCCACATATAGACCTTGCCAACAGAACTGATTAATTCAAATGGGTCAGCCTGAGTCTTCCAAGGGACTTAAGGTGACCTGATACAACCAAATTTGCTGGTCAGTGTGGTGAATTAACCAGCCAGATTCAGTCCTCAACTGGGTCATCTCTCTCAGATGACTGGCTTTGTTTATTTTCTCTTTCCACTGTATTGGCCAATGGAATTGGATTAATTGGCCTGTTGCCTTGGCATCAGGTGCAGACACAGTTACAGTCAAATCATGGGCCAATTCAGTGGGGAAAACATCTGTCAAGCTTGTTGTTCCTCTAGCTGATCTGGAAGCCCTATGGAGACACAACAGCGGTGAAGATCAGATGAGAAATATAAGCGCAAGGAATGGTGGTTAGATGCACCTTTTCCCTTTTCACATGCTGTGTCATGTTTGTGGCCTGACACCCACTCTTCCTGCATGACGCCTCAATTTTGCTAATTCATTCCGGATGACTGACTGGTTGTTTACATGGTCGATTGCAGAGGCCTTGCTGAGGGATGGGAGTGCTCTAGAGTCAGAGGGGATGTTGGTTTGTATCTTGGCTCCTCTGCTAATTACTTGTGTGACCTTTGTCAGTCAATTTCCCTTTCTGAGCCTCAGTTGCCTCATCTGTAAAATGGGAGCAATACCCGCCTCATGTCATTGTTACGAGGTGTGGGGACCAACCAACTCTCCTTGTTTGTCCAGGACTGAGGGAGTTCCTGAGATGCAGGACTTTTAGTTCTAAACCTGGGACATCCCTGGCAAAACCAGGATGAGCTGGTCACCTAGGTTGTGAGGACTAAATGAGACAGGGCCTGCAGAGTATTTAAGGCATGTGGAAAATATTTCATAAAGGTTGAATATATTATTTACTGTCTAGTTTTTGACCAAGTACCTGTTGACTGGGACTAGTAAAAAAGAGGTGCTCCTTCCTCCAAGATAGCATGAGTTTCCCTGGCATAGGACAGGCCCCTCTCTTCTCCCACATGTGGTACTTTCTCCCTCAATTCTCCATCCACATGAGATGAAGTTGACAGGCATACTGAGTTTCAGGGACAGTCAACCTAAGAAGGGTCCAGCTTTTTATCATGGTCCAGAACCCACTGGTTTTAAAGCCCGGAAGCCTGCATTCTATGTCTTGCTCTATCACTTGCTAGTTATGTGTATTGGAGAGTAGCACTTTACTTCTGTGAGTCTCTGCTTCTTCAAAGGAAGAGAACAATACAGCTGTCTCCTGGGGCTCTCGTGAGGCTCGTATGAAATCATCCGTGTAGAAGGGCTTTCTGAACTGCAAGACGTCGTCCAGATATGAAGGGTTTTTTGAAGGGCCTAACTCAGTAGCACTCGCTTAGCCTCAGGAAAGAGATGGCAACAGAGACTTGGACTTGGCACTTTAGGCCCCAAATTCAAGTTTGCCACCCTCCCACTGGGCATCCCTAGAGCACCAGGCCCCAGCTACGTGATGTATTAACTAGTTCTGCCCTCAAGGTGCTCGAATTCTGTAAATAGGTAAGTTCAAGGTCATGTGTTGAGATAAGAGAGGAGCTGGGTCTGGGCTCTGCGGGAAACCCAAGGAGATGGAACTTTGGTCTGGGTGCAACAAGAGAGCGGCAGACAGCCTGGCCTGAGAGGTCGGAGAAAGACTAGATAATGGAGATGAGGAGTTAAGGAAGTGGGTTCCAGGCAGAGGGAACAGCTTGAGCACATGTGGAGGTGGGGAGCTACAGAGTGCATACAGGGAAGTCTGAGTGTTTCTGTGTCGTGGGATGTAACTTCTGAAATAGGAACATGAGAGTAAGTAAGGGAGATGGGGACCAGCCCAGGTAGAGCCTCCTATGCCATGTTAGTCTGGACTCTTCGTTGTAAGAGGCAAGAAAGAGTGTTTTTTGAAGGATTCTGGAGACTTGAGGGCAGAGGTAAAGAAAAACCAGACTTAACAGTTCCTGGCCTGTCTTCCTCTTGCACTCTCCCATCCTCAGTTACATCCTCTCCTACCACAGGTGGCCAACATAGCAAGGAACATGGTCCTCGGCAGCCCAGAGTCACATCCTTCCAAGTCCTTCCCCCAAATTCAAGACTCTTCCCTCTTAGAAGAAAACTAGTAGAAAAAATCCCGGGACAGGGCTCTGATTGGCTGTGCTTGGCTCATGTGCCAATCTATGGACCAATCACTGCAGCCAAGAGCATAGGCCACTGGGATTGGCTCTGTGTGGTCGTGTGCCCACCCTGAGTGGTCACTCTGCTCCCAGATGGAAGCAGGACAAAGAGGTGCTGGGCAGGCAATGGTAATAAATACGGTTCATCTCCGTTATTTGCAGATTTTGTATTTGCAAATTCACTTACTCATTAAAATTTATTTGCAACTTCAAAATCAATACTCACAGTGCTTTTGTGGTCATTCGTGGACATGTGGAGGGCAATGAAAAATGTGAGTCATCCAATGGCCATGTTCCCAGCTGAGAACTAATAAGGTGGCACTCTGCCTTCCTCTTTCAGCTCTCATACTATTATAAACAAGTGCTCTTTCCTCAGTCTATTTAGTGCTATGTTTGTCCCATTTTTGTGCTTTTATTTATTTATTTATTTAGGCTGCGTTTGGTCTTCGTTGCTGCTCGCAGGCTTTTCTCTAGTTGCGGTGAGCGGGGGCTACTCTTCGTTGAGGTGCACGGGCTTCTCATTGTGGTGGCTTCTCTTGTTGCAGAGCACGGGCTCTAGGCACGCAGGCTTCAGTAGTTGTGGCTCGCGGGCTCAGTAGTTGTGGCTCGCGGGCTGTAGAGCACAGGCTCAGTAGTTGTGGCGCACGGGCTTAGTTGCTCCGCAGCATGTGGGATCTTCCCAGACCAGGACTCGAAGCTGTGTCCCCTGCATTGGCAGGCAGATTCTTAACCACTGCACCGCCAGTGAAGTCCCATTTTTGTGCTTTTTGATGGTGATTTCGCTGTTTCAGATGGCCCCCAAGCATAGTGCTGTAGTGCTGTCTACTTTTCCTAACCTCAAGAAGGATGATCACATCCTGTGCCTTACGCAGAAAATACTTGCTTTGGAAAAGCTTCGTTGAGGCATGAGTTACAGTCCTGTTGGCCATGAGTTCAATGTTAATGAATCAGCAATATATGTTAAATATATATTAAAATTAAACAGAAAGACACATACAACAAGGTTATTTATTGATTGGTTAACAACAACAAAAGGCTCACAGGACCCTAACTCTGTATTTCCCCTAAGAGCAATGGTTCCATGTTTGTGAATCCACTGTTGGTGGTGAGTATAGAATAGGCCTTCTGTGAATGACAAGAATGGACTGCACCAGCAAAGGAGTTTAGGCTTTATTCTGGAAGCAATAGGGAGCCATTGAAGGTTTTAACCAGGAGAGAGACTGATATGATTTGTGTTTGAGAAAGTCCCTCTGGCTACTGAGTGGATTGGAGGAACCAAGACTGAAGGCAGGAAGAAGAGTCAGAAGGTGGTTATAGACTCCGAGGGAGAGACGATGAGGCCCAACCCAGGAAATGGTACTGAGGATGCCGAGAAAGCAATGAATTTGAGACTGGTATTTAATGGGCCAAGTTAGCAAGAATGAGAACTCACTGATGATGGGGGCAGGGAAGGAGAACCCCAGACATCGCGGTGCTTTTAAAATGCCTACATCTGATTTTTTTTTTAAATGAAAGCAATGTCTCATTGGTCTGAGCCATGTGTTTCCTTCCATGAGAGGTGGTGGAGACCCTCAGCCTTGTGGGGGGGCCTGAGCAGCTGTAAGGCTGGCGTCTGGGGACAGGCACACTTTCTCCCCGCGCCCTCTTTGTAAACTGCATGCCAGACCAGCTGTGTTTTCTCTGACTCCTTACATCATCACCAGTCATAAAAACCCTACCAGGGGGAATTGTGCTGACAATCTGGGCTGGGATGTGGGAGACAAAGGAGTCCAGGGGGCTGATCTCAGTTTGCACAGTTCAGATTCCTGCTGGTTGGGAGAGGAGGCAGGTTGGAGCCGACACGCATTGCGTCTGATGACCGTCTACGGTTGCTCTCCAGGTCAGTAATTTCCTGGCTTTAAGTTTAAACTCTGGCTGTTTAGTTCCACCCTGGTCTTTTCACACAGCTGGTGTGCCCTGGCAAGGTGCTACGGCTGGGGTGGAGCCCCCCCCCCCCCCCCCCCCCCCCCCTCCCTATGCTCCTCTGCAAACCTCGAGGTCCCGGCGCCCAGATGACAGATGATTTGCTCTCCTGGCCTTTGGAGTTCTGCTCGGTGCCTTCCTCTGGCTCTGCTGTCTGCTCTTGGCCCTCTGGGTGACCTGTTGGAATACCTCACCTGAGGCATGCTGGAGTTCTACATATCTTGGGTCTCTCCCGACAGAGTAAAGACCTCTCTGATGGGTGTGAAAGGACCCAGGCCTACGCCCTTCACACACGGGGTGCTTGAGTGGTCCTACTCTGCCAGTGGCAATACCCGTATCCTTATCTTAAGGGGAAATGTTTATCCGTTGAATTGGACCCCATCAGGTACTCATTTAGAACATATAAATGTAAGAAGAAACTTTATGATGTGTCCAATCTCGATAAGAACTCCCATTTTAGAGTGTTCACTGTGCTCCAGGCCCTGTGCTAAATGCTATCACTTGATTTACCTATTCTAATCCCCACGACCACTTTATCAGATACCTTCTATTCTCCTCCCCATTTTATGGCTAAGAAAGTGAGGCACAGAGAGGGGTTAAGGAAGGTGTCGTAAGTCCTATTGCTTGTAAGTGGCCGAGTCAGGGTGTCAATCCAGGATGGTGGACCTTAGCACTTTTATCCTCACTGTGCCCTTAGATACACTCTCACTGTTGATGAAGAGTTTCCGTGACCTGTGTGCTTCCCAAGTGCATTGCTGGCCAGTGTTTGACCCAGCCAGGGTGTAAGAAAATCCAGCAATGCCCCGGGCCCATCACACACTTGGAGATGTGAATTCTTCAGCTTTCGGAATTTAGGAACTCAGCGGGAATGCTGAGGCACTGCCCGCCGACACACACTTTTTGTATTTTTTTTTATTGAAGTAGAGTCGATTTACAATGTCGTGTTAGTTTCAGGTGTACAGCAAAGTGATTCAGTTATACATACATATACATCTACTTTTTTCCAGATTCTCTTCCCTTATTGGTTATTACAAAATACTGAGTATAGTTCCCTGTGCTATACAGTAGGTCCTTGTTGGTTATCTATTTTATATATAGTAGTGTGTATATGTACTTTTTGTATTATTTTATTAAGGACATCCTCTTTATACCAGTAATACATGACTCCATTCTCATCGTAACCATTTCAAGCACATTCTGAATGAAAGCCCCCTCATCTCTCCCGCCCCCATCCCCATTCCCTCCCCAGTGGTGGTCACTGTTAATAGTTTACTGTCTCTTCTCCTGGTCCACTTTCTATGCATTTTCTGGCATGTGTGTATTTCATGTGTATGTCTTTGCCCCCACCCCCCAAGTCCCCTTTTAAATAAATGGGATCATCTTATCTCTGTTGTTTTACAACTTGATTTTTTTCACTTAGTACACCTTGGAGGTCTTTCCACAAGAATCCCCATCATTCACCCTGACTCACTGGAATGGTTATGTAATATTCCACGTTGTGGATTTACCATAATTTTATTCAACTCACTTGACCAGGCACTTTCTAAGCAACGCAGATCATTTGAAAAAGTAAATTATTCATATTAGTTACTGAAATAATAAATAATAAAGTCTACACCAGGAGAGGGTTGTCAAGGGCAGAATGTCAGTTAGGGTTTTGGGGAAAGGTAAGAGGGCTGGGGTGACCTAGAGCATCACCTGCCTTCGTCTGTCTGCTCCATTCAACTCCCCGCCTGGCTGTGGGCTCTGCTCTCTTCTCTAATTTTAGCATTTCCCAGAGAGTGAGGACACGCTCCTACTCCAACCGGGCCCTTCAAGCCTCCCTGACCACGTAACCCCCATGTGTCTCCCCCTGCACCCAACGGAGGTTCGGACGCAAGTTGCCTATGTGCCAGGACCCTCTTGACACTGCCAAGTGCTGCAGGGACAGAGCTGGTTAAAACTTGTCTCTTCAAAGGTGCCAGAAAGTCAGTCTGTAGCAACTCAAATTCCACACGGGCATCTCACCCAGTTTTACTTAGTGAAACCCAAACACCCTTTTCTGTTGAGACTCTGACGAGCCCTGGAAACCGCCAAGGGCCCGGCTCGCCTCGGCACACGTCTGAAATATGTCAGGCAGGTGTTTCCAAAGAACTTATGCTACAGGAAAATATACCCTGATGTAATCTGACTAATTTGGCTTTTGCCTTACTTTCAAGAGAACCGGCTATTTGTAATGGAAACAGTTCTCGGGCCACTTCAGACAGGGCTTTGTAATGTGAGCTGGTAAAACCCTGCAGGTGCTACGGGGGCCCCTGTTTTCATTTTACATCTCAAGTTTGTTTACTTTAATGTGTTTCTCTGGGAGGAGAGAAAAAAAGGGGACCCGAGAGGGGTTTAACAAGTCATTTTTCATTTCAAAAAAAGGAATGGTTTTGTACTAAGAAAATTAGCGTCTAGCGGGTCTCGGGAGCCCTGCGGGCGACAGGAAGCGCACATGGCCTCGGAGGATATGTTTCCTAAGACTAATTCCCCAAAGGCACGTGTTCAGGAGCCGACATACCTGGGGCCCTTGGCAGACGCATCAATTAGAAAGTGGGAAGCAGTATTTTCCTTGCTAATTCTTGGCTACCGGCTAGGGGTTACTGAAAACTCCCTTTTCCCCCTCGGAGTTAGGCAGTTTTGAAAAATTGTAAAATTATGAATTCAACCTTGTTTTCAACCAAGGGAGGGGGGGAAATGGTTTCCAGCGTGCAAAGCCTGTGCGACGGGTAGCGAGGACCGTGTTTGCAGAGCACCCACTGCCAACCATGGGTACTCGCCCATCCCAGGTGAGGGTGCCCTGGAACAAGAGGGCGCTAGGGGTGAGGGTATCAGTGACGCAGCTGCTGCGAGACAGTCCCAGCCCCAGAACAGGGACTCCAGTTAGAAAGGAGGGAAGAGCCCTGTCTGTCCCCCAAGGTTATTTCATGCAGGTTGAGGGCAGTGGATAGCAGTCTTCCACATAGAAGATGTGAGGTGTTTGTCAGCTAAGGCTCTCCTGCACCCTGGAGGCTGGGTTCAACGAAACTGAAACCCCCCGTTGCCTGCCCTGGGTGTGTAAGCTGAGTGCATGCTCCCTGATATGCCAGCCCCTGTGCAGAATGTTTCCACGCTTCCCTCTCCCTCCTGGCCCCTGCATTTGCGTGTGCTGCCTTGGGACTGGCCCATGTGGATCTGTGCAGGGAGCTCAAGCCTTTCACCAGCTTTCACAAGAAAATCTGCCTCCAAGCATGTCATGCATTTAGCGATGTTACTGACGATTGGCGAGGCTATGGGAAACGGTTGCTTTATAGACACACAGAGCCTTCCAGCATCTTGTGGGTCTATCAGGGCTTCTCTTTCCTCTTCCCTCTGGAGATATAAGCAAAGTTATCCCCTTTCCTCCTACAGGAGAACCCCTTCCTTGCACACTTGGGTGCCCATGGAGGCTCACATCCTCACATCCCCTAACAAATACATTTCTCTTCCTAATGAGAATTCTGGTGAACACAATGTTCAGCTCATACATAAATGTACACATAGGTGCCTCACAGAGCACTTAAAACAGTGTTATGTAGACTCACAGAATCATATGTGGTCATAGCCAATTCTAACTGGAAAAGTGCTCAGAGACCTGCCAATCTAACTGTTTATTTACAATTGAGGAAACAGATACCCAGAGGGGGAAAGGACTGCCCAAAGTCACCATGAACTAGTGGGAGAGCTGCGCTAAGAACCAAGACCCCCTGACTCCTGTCCCAGACTCTTTCCTCCAGGCCGCCTGTCTTTAGGAGCCCCCATCACCAATTTCTCTAAAGGCTGCTTTTGGGAAGGGATTTGAGCAACATGCAGGCACACTCCATGGTAAGTCCTGTTGATACAGTCAGCCCCGCAATATCCACACGTCCTGCATCCACGGATATGGTGGGCCAACTCTACTATGTCATTTTATATTGTAAGGGACTTGAGCATCCTTGGATTTTAGTATCTGCAGGGGCGTCCTGGAACCAATCCCCCGCAGACACGGAGGAATGATTTACTCCCTATCATATCTTGCTCAAGTTCATCCCTTCCCATCCTTTCCTACTGCGTTGGTGGGGGTGAGGAGGGAGTAGAGAGATAGAAAGTGAAACAGTTTGATCCGGATTCATTGTAGCTTGAGCTGTTGTAACTATTTGCTGACTTGTTGGATAAAGTCAAATTAAAATGAAGCTAAAGAACGTTCTTTGAAGATTTTAATGCTCAGTATTTGGAAGGCTTTGGTTGGGACACAACAAGGCTGGTGGGAATTGGTACAAAGTTACTCAAAAGTAATTTGGCAATAGGTATTGTAAACTTTAGTACTCTTCATATACTACGTTTTGCTAAACTTAAACTGAAGGATAATGTGATATAGCTTCATGTTGTATCACTATAGATTAGTTTTGCCTGATTCTGAAGTTCATGTGAATGGGTCACAGAGAACCATATCTGACTTTCAGTCACATTATATCTGTGAGACTTATTCATGGTCTTGCGTGTATTGATTTGTTCTTTCTCACGGCTGGATAGTATTGCATTGTATGAATGGAAAACTATTTATCCATTCTACCAGTGATGAACCCTTGAATGGTTTCTAGTTTCTAAGTATTAAAAATAATGTTGCTATGTTATTTTGGGACGTGACTTTCGATACACACACACCTGCACACGCACATACACACACATACTTCTGAGAGTCTACGTTTGGAGTAGAATTTTGGGTTCATAAAACATAGTGTATGTTCAGCTTCACTAGGTCCTGCTAACAGTTTTCCAAAACAGTTGTACGAATTTACACTCCTGCAGAAGTATGTGAGAGCGCCAGGAGCTCTTGGCAACACTTGGTATCAGTTCAAAAAAATGTAAACATTCTGATTTTAGGTGATGGTATCTCATTGTGGTTTTAATTAGGTTTTCATGAATAACTAATTGGCCCCTTGGGCATGCCCTTTTGTGAAGTGCCTGTTCAATGTTTTTCCCATGGGGAGGGGGGTGGTGTCTGTCTTTTTCTTATTGATTTGTAGAAGTTCTTTATATATTCAGTATACAGGTTCTTTGTAGGAGACATGCATTGCAAATATCTTCTCCCCTTCTGTTTGTTCATTTAATCTTCTAATGATGTCTTTTGATGAACAGTTTTTCTTAATTTTAAAATAGTCTAATTTACTAATCTTTTCCTTTATGTTTAGTGTTTATGTTTAGTTGAATAAATCTTTGTCTATCCATAGCCATAAATATATACCCATGTTTTATTCTAGAAGCTTTATTGTTTTACTTTTCATATGTAGGTCCATGATTCACCTGAAATAGAATCTTGGGTGTGGTATGAGGTCAGAGTCAACGTCCATATTTTCCATAAGTTTGTGCAGTTTATCTAGCACCACTTATTAGCAAGAGCGTTTGCCCCTGCTACACTGTAGTGGTATGTTTGCCATAAACTAGGTGACTGAATAGGTTTGGGTCTGATCAAATTTGTTATTCATGTCACTAAATCTTAATATATCTATATTAATTTTATATCTGTATTATCAGTTACTGAGAGACATGTTTCTAAACATTGTGCTATGATTATGGATGTGGTTTTTTCTCCTTTTAATTCTTACTGTGTTTGAGGCTCCATTACTAAACTCATTTGAATTTAGGATTGTTACATGTTCCTGTTGAATTGACCCCTCTATAATTATGAATTGTTATTCTTTATGTCTAATAATACTTCTGGTCTTAATGTCTATTTGATCTGATATTAGTAGACCTATACCTGCTTTTTAACATACCTATTTATTTTTTTAGTATTTTTATAGATACGTTTTCTCATCCTTTTATTTTCCACCTTTCTGGGTCCTTATATTTGTGTCTCTTGTAAGCAACATGCATTTAAAAAAATTGAGATTAATCATCTTTCTGTTTTAATTGGAATATTTAATCCATTTACAGTTTTTGGCTCTTATGGATAAAGTTGCAATGAATATTTTTATACGAGACTTTTTGTGAGTACATGCTCTTTTCTTGGGTAAACATCTAGGAATGAAACTGTTGAGTCATAGAGTTGGCATATAATTTTATTATTTTTAATGATATTGAGGCATAAGTTATATACAATAAAATAGATTTGAAGTACACTGTTCGATGAATTGCAACAAATGCAAACACCCATGTAACCACCACCTCATATTAAGATATAGATTATTCCCAACACTCCAGCAGGTTTCCTTGTACACCTTGCCTGAGATACCAACCTGATCTCTATCACCATAGTCTAGTTATTCATGGAATCCGACAATATATAGTCTTATATCTTGTTTATCTCAAGCAAGATAATGCTTCTGAGACTCACCCATGCTGTTCTATGTATGAGTAGTTCATTCTTTTATTTATGAATAGTATTCTGCTGTATGAATATAATCACAATTTATTTATGGGCATTTGAGTTATTTCCAGTTGCTATCTTTTATGAATAAAGCTGCTACGCACATTTTTGTGCAAGGTTTTGTTTTTGTTTTTGTGTTTGACTTTGTGGTTTTGTGTGTGTTTGGCCTCATTCATTTCATTCTCTTGGGTAAATACTTAGAATGGAATCATTAGGGCACAGTGTATTATATGTGTATTTATAATAAACTGCCAAACTGATTTCCAAAGTGGTTTGCATAATATTATATCAGCAATGTATGAGATTTGCAGCTCCCTCCCCTCCTCTCCAACGTGGTATATCCCCCTGGTGTCTCACTGTGATTTTCATACACATGTCTCTGATGAGCAGTGATGTTGAGCACCTTCCTCATGCTTATTGTCCGTTCATAAATCTTCTTTTTGAAGTGTCTTTTCAAACCTATGAAAAAAAATTGGGTGGTTTATATTTTTCGTATTGATTTGTAGTTCTTTATATATTCTGGATATAAGTCTTTTGTCAGGTATAGTATTGTGAATAATTTCTCCCCATCTATGGCTTTCCTTTCATTTTCTGAGTGCATTTGTTAATAATAGTGAATAGTTCTTTGAAGAAAAGAACTCCCTAAATGCCCAACAATGTTATGCAGGACATGGGAATAACGCTGATGACGTATGGCTGGATTTAAAAAGGAGGATACAGAATTATACTTGCAGTATGACTTTAACTATTTAAAAATATGCATTGAAAAAAAGGTGGAGGGAAACCCACAAAACATTGCTTTGGCTGACTCTGGGTAGTGAGGTTATGCTCTCCAGCATTTTTTTTTTTTTTTTATTGTGGCAAATACACGGAACATAAAATTTACCATTTTCACCATTTTAAAGTGTACAATACAGTGACATTAAGTACACTTACAGTGTTGTGCAACCATCACCACTGTCTAATTCCATAACTTTTTCATCACCCCAAGTGGAAACCCTGTGCCTATTAGGCATTCACTCCCAGTTCCCTCCTCCCACCGGCCCCTGGAAACCACCAATCTGCTTTCTGTCTCTATACGCCTGTTATTTTTAAAAAATGTACATTTGTTTTACTTTTTTCTGAATTTCTGCTAATGAGTGTGTGTTTTGATATGAGAAATAAAGCAGAAACCAAGAATAACAAAGGATGTCTAGAGAGGGGAACAAGTAAGTTGTACTGAGTGAGTCCTAAGCTCTGTGTCAGAGGGAGTGAGGCAGTAGAATTCATTTTGTGACAATAGCTAAGTGTGTTCAGCTCTGACTGTGCTGGGTACCCTTCTTGCCTGATTCCTCTCGCGTATATGTTGCCACCACCCTGACAGCCAGGTTCTAATATTATGTCCAATTTATCCGTGAAGCTGAGTCTCCTCCCCTGGCTCCATTTTCTGTGACTGCTCCACCATACTGGGAGCTCCGTGTGGGCAGAGACCGTATTGGTTCTTGTTCTGTCCAGTATGGCTGCAGCTCATCGTTGTGGTCATTAAGAGTTGTGGAGGAAATGAATGCCTGTGTGCAAAAAGCGTCTTTGCTGAGACTGGAGAATGAAACGAATCAGATGGATCTCGAGGGGTAGCCTCAGAGTCAAAGGCAGGCTGGGAGGAAGTGCAGCTCAGGGACCAAGTCTAGCACGGTGAGAAAATATCTGAACGGTAGATTCATGAGGTCCCTCGTGGCCTTAATGACCAGGGCGGGAGGAAAGAAGTAATAGCAAGTGACATTTATACAACGTGTCACAGTTTACATAGCTCTTGCATGCGCATTACCTCATCTAATCCGGAAGGAGCATAGGGTGGGGTTTCAGCACGTGGCCCCGGAATTTCCTTGTCTGAGTTTGCGTCCTGGCTCTACCACTTACTGTGTGACCCTGGAAGAGTTATGTACCCCGTGTTCCAGTTACCTTACGTGTGCAGTGAAGACATTGATAGTACCTGATGCATAGATTTTTGATGATTAAATAAGGTAGATGCTGCCCATAATGCATTTAGAATTGTGCCTGGAGCCTAGTAAACACTGATTAAAAGTTGGCTGTTATTACTTAATCCTCTAAGTAGGCCCTGGAGATATGTAGACAAACCCCACTTTATGGGCAGCTCAGAAGGATGGAGTGACCTGTCTGAGGGCACAGTGCCGAGGTGGGAGTGGAGAGGCAGGGTTTGGACCACATCTGTTTTACCCCAAAGCCCTGACCTTTCAGCTTCTTCATTTCACCTCCGTTGATGTGCACTTTGCCTGGGCTCACAGGCAAGAGAAGTAAATTCTGCTGTAGCTGGCCATGCGCCAGGGTGTTAAAAAAGATCGCTTGTCTTGTCTAGAGCTCAGATCCACGTGAGGCAGGATAGCTGAGAAAGCACTTTACACCCTGCTGGAGTGTGATGAAAATGAATTGCTGTTATCGGTACTTTAACAAAGTATTTAAAAATTTTTTCCTAGCACTGGTTTCCCCCATTCTGCTAACAGTACCCCGATTTCCCTTGGGGAACCACGGCTCCCCACCCCTCAGTCTGTGCTTAGGATTATCCCTGGCTAGAGGGATGGGTGTGTGAGCAGGTCTGGCCAATGTGAGCATTGCATCACTTCAGCTACGAGGAGTAGCTCAGGAATGGTATGTGATCCAAACCGAGGGCCACCAGGTTCAAATGCAGGACTTCGAGTACAGCTCTCGGGGAAGAGGCATTTCTTTTCCTCCGGGGAGAAGGAGAGGATGTGATCTAGCCTGGAACTCCAGAAGCCATGCTGCCTCCACTGTGGGGACAGCATGCCTGAGAATGGGGCCAGCCCAGAGGCAAACGGGGCGGGGGGGGGCGGGGGGGGAGAGAGGGAGAGGGGGGGGGGGGGGGGGGGCGGAGGGGGGGGGGGGGGGGAGAGAGCCCAATGTCCCTGGATTTACCTGAGCCTGTGTTTGGATCTACCTGGACTTTTCTGTTATGCTTCCTTTTCTAAGCACCTACTAGCTTTCCTAGCACTGTGCTTTACTGTCATCATGTCCTCTTAGTGTCTCAACAGCTGCTCAGAAAAGTGTAGCAGCACTGTATGACAGGGAGGGAAACCGAGGCTCTGAGTGATGAAGTGATTTGGCCCAAGCACTCAGGTAACTTGGGGCCTTCTGCTGAAGGCCCAGCCACTGGGCTAAGAAGGCCAGCAGCACTGCTGGACTAAAGCGCTGGCCCTGCCCTAAGGCAAGAATGCTCCTCCTCCTGGAAATGTCACAACGATGCCCCAAAAGGCGTCTTCTCTGGTTTCATCCCTCAATTATCCTTCTGACAGCCAGATTTGAACCAAATTGGATTTAGTGCTTTTCACAATTTTGTTGAACAAATTTGTGGATTAAGGGAACAGATTAACTCCACTTTTTTATTTGACATCATCAAAAATATGACATGAAGACTGGAAATGAACCTTCCTGGTCTTGGAATAATTTCAAGGGAGCCTGAGTCCCTCCTTCTTAAGGGTTTTTTTTTTTAAACCTTATTCTCACAAAGACCTTTGGGAAGCTGGTTCCAAATCTTACCTGAGACCTCAGATCTGACCCTTGGGTTTAGTTTGGGCCGCAGTACCCATACCTGACATGTGATTCTAGCAGGAAGGGCCCCTCTCTGCCCCCGCCCATCATTCATCTTTTCTTCCATTTCTCCCACGATTTCCTCTTGGCCATGGCCTAATTCAAATTTCAGCATTTTTCTGTAACTGGACTAACAGATTTTCATGTTAGTGCCAATTCAAGCGCCCTATCCCTTCTCTGAACTCTTAGTTAAGTCAATAAATATTTTACTCATTTGTCAATTAGTTAGGTGCCTTTGGCACTTCACCCAATGACTTTTAAAACAAGCTAGAGATTTCTTTTTTTCCATCTTTGTTTCTTGGCTTCATGGTAGACAGACCAGCTATAATGTGGGCAGGAAATATGATTTCTACTTCTCTATATATGTACCTGACATGTAGTATTTACTGCCTTCTAAATTTAATTGGCATATGATTCCTTAACAATAAAAGGACAACATTTTAAAGAGAGAAAGAGATTATCTTGGCTGGACTTAACGGAGGGGAGGCTGTAAAGCACATTGGGTTAGTGTGAGGGCTTTGATGCCAGACAGTGTGGGTTTGAATCCTGGCTCCCCATTTATTGATGATATGATTTTAACCATGATATACTGTCTCCCTGCCTCAGTTTCCCCTCCCATAGCACTTGACCGAGCCCCTAAAACAGAAATGCAGGAAGCATTTTCTAAATGTCAGCTATCACAATTTTATTATTTCTTCCCGATAATCACAGTATGCTCATGAACTACTTAACAGCTAACATACAAGTGGGCTTTACCTTACCTAGGTTTTGTCTAGATTATCAGGTTCTTATCTTTAAACCTTGAATTATCTGAATGATTGTGGGTTTTTCCCCCATTATATAATATATATAAGGTGAAAGAACAGAAAGGCAGCTGACCAAATGCAATAAGACGAGCAAATTAAAAAGTAGAATGAATCAGTGTTAGCCAAAGAGAAGAGCCCGAGGGAGCATTAGGAAGGCTGCCACATCTATTAAGTAAAAGAGAGATAAGGGAGAGAACCATCAATTACAATTCATTAAAAGTTTTTAACTGTTGTAATGCTGATCTCATGCTCCAGGTGCCTGAGACAAAGGAAAGAAATGTGGATACTTGAGTGGTCATGACATTTTTCCAGCTGGCCACTTTCCCTTTAACCAGACCAAACCTCTCTCTTCCATCTTGCCCTCTTGGGCTACCTGGGTCAAAACCTGACTCATGGCTCAGGTTCCTCCTTGCTGAAAAGAGAGGAAGTCCTGAGGGCTGGCAAACAGTTTTCTAGACTCTTCTCCCACATTCTCATCCATCAGCAGGTCCCACTGAATACATTTTCAGAATGTCTCCTGATTCTGGGCACTTTTCCCCCACGCCAAGCCTCCATTTCTACCTGGAGCTACAGTGATTTGCTAAGTGGTCTCGTTTCTACTCTTTTAGTTATTATTCTCTGAAATTGCCTTGTCCTGACTTTTCTACTTGTTTCTTTCATTTGTTTTCACCATTAGCCTATAAACATCTCATTCATCGGTGGCTGGTACATGCGTGGTCCAATCGATACTTCTTTCTTTTTTAAAAAATTTTTATTGGAGTATGGTTGATTTACAATGTTGTGTTAGTTTCAGGTGCACAGCAAAGTGAATCAGTTATACATGCACATATATCCATTCTTTTGTAGATTCTTTTCCCATATAGGTTATTACAGAATATTGAGTAGAGTTCCTTGTGCTCTACAGTAGGTCCTTGTTGGTTATCTGTTTTATATATAGTAGTGTGTATATGTTAATCCAAAACTCCTAATTTACCCCTCCTCCCATTTCACCTTTGGTAACCATAAGTTTGTTTTCTATGTCTGTGGGTATATTTCTGTTTTGTGAATAAGTTTGTATCATTTTTTTTAAGATTCTGCATATAAGCGATATCATGATATTTGTCTTTGTCTAACTGACTTCACTCAGTATGGTAATCTCTAGCTCCATCCATGTTGCTGCAAATGGCATTATTTCATTCTTTTTTATAGCTGAGTAATATTCTACTGTCTATATATATGTATATGTATACACACACACACACACACACACACACACACACACACACACATACACATACACTACATTTTCTTTATCCATTCATCTGTTGAGGGACATTTAGGTTGCTTCCATATCTCGGCTATTGTAAATAGGGTTGCCGCGAACACTGGGGTATATGTATCTTTTCGAATTATGGTTTTCTCTGGATATATGCCTAGGGGTGGGATTATTGGATCATATGCTAACTCTATTCTTAGTTTTTTAAGGAATCTCCATACTGTTCTCCATAGTGGCTGCACCAATTTACATTCCCACTAACAGTGCAAGAGGGTTCCCTTTTCTCCACACCCTCTCCAGCCTTTATTATTTGTAGACTTTTTGACGATGGCCATTCTGACCAGTGTGAGGTGGTACCTCACTGTAGTTTTGATTTGCATTTCCCTAATAATTAGTGATGTTGAGAATTTTCTCATGTGACTGTTGGCCATCTGTGTGTCTTCTTTGGAGAAATGTAGAGTTGCCTTCTTAAGCAAAAGCCTTTTTCTCTTCTCAAGGGAAATCCACTCTGTAGATATGAAAGTGGGCCCCTTAATAGGTTTACTGGGCAACATTTTGCTAAAATCATTCAAATTATAAGACTTCAAAGTTATAGAAGGTAGTCATACTCTTATTTTGAAGTGTGTCATTTGTATTTTTCACACCCAGGAAGTGAAGGCAGAGAGTTAAATCTTCTCTGTTTGGGCTGCCCCATGCATCTATGTGGTTCCGGTGGTCAAGCCCCTCCCACCTCATTCTCAGCAATTGTGTTCAGCCTTTGAATGTTTGTCTCACATAATTCTGCTTTGCTGATATAGACTCTTGGGGCTCCAGGTACAAGGGTTGCTGTCACTCTCTCTGCCACGTTTTGACCCCATTGGGAAATGTAAATCAGGTCATCACATGTGGTCCAAAGCCTCTTGTCAGGAAGGGGCCCAGGCTGTTTCTTGTATGAGCAGCTCTGTCCTGGAGCACCTGATCCTCCCCAAGCTCACTCAATCCAAAGGCTGCCTGGCACAGAGCCTGGCTCAGCACCAGAAACTCCAGTGAATGAGATGGGCCAATTGTATCCCATCCACTCCCCCTAGAGTTTGACCTGGGAACTACGGGCAGAATCATATAGTCAATAGAAGTTAGAAGGTCGTGAGGAAGAGAGAGGCCTGTGAGACTAGGACTGAATCAGAGTTACGAGGATTCAGAAGCAGAAGCATGGAGCTCAAGAAGGGATACACAGAGTGGAGGGCAAGGAAGCCACTGGAAGCAGACGAGATGGAGCCGTCACACAAAGGGAAGCAGAGACCCGGAGAAAGGCAACGTAAAGGTGGAACACTGGAGAGAACCCAGATTCTTGCAGCGAGGGCTCCTGGAGTGCCTTGGTGGATACCTTCGGTTCATAAAGACCTTCCTGTTCCAGTCTCCACCATCCCATGTCGTGATATGCTCTCAATTCCTGTGAGATCCCGGTTCCCTTGTTGGGCCTCATGGCCTGAGCCACCCTGAAGGGCTCGCTGTTCTTTATGGGCTCACAAGGCAGGAAACCAACAGAAACCACCGTCAGTGGGTCCCTATTAGGCACTTTTTGTGTGTGTGTGGGGAAGATGAGTGGCATCCAAGAGCTTTCAGGGGACTACCTCCTCAAAGGCTCTGGTAATGTCCACGGGGGTGGTCCTATTCCTCAAGGATCTAGGCTCTGCCTTCTTTTTTTTCATGTATCCCCCAAATTACATATATAAACATCTAAACTGTCTTTTACATATAACAAAATATATAAGTACATATAATATATAAGTGTTATATAAGCACATACATATATATTACAGATACAGTAGAATTACAACTTGGTTTAAAGTCTAAAGTGTGTCTTAGGCTTAATTGTGTATTGTATATTGTCATATTTATGCCTGAGAACCCTTTAAAGTACCCATAGAACATACATGATATACATGATTTTGGATTTATAACTACAACTTGTATGGTAATAGTAAACATGAACACCAGGAAATATCAGTCAACCTCTTCCTGTAGAACTCTTGCTGAAATAACTGCAAATGAGAAAAAACAGATTCTGGTTCCCACCCCCAGGCAAACTGTGACCATAACTTGCAAAGACTTTTTCCAACCCAAATGACAATTGATTCATTCCTTCTGGCAAATGGATCGCTGTGACGTTCCCTGTAAGTCAGATATCCTCTGAGATTATTTTAACTGGAACCCTCATGACTTTTCAAAGATTGGAGGTGGTCCTAATAATTGGCAGATATATAACAATTCCATTAAAATAAAAAACAAAAAAGTCATAAGAAGGGGAAATAAATAACCTAAAGAAGTGAGGCCAATATAATTCCTGTAATGGACAGCTGAACTCTGAGTTTCCTGGAAGTCAAGGGAAAAAGGGAAAATCCTAGACAAGCATTCTCATTGCTTAATAAAAATAATCAAAAGAGAGAGGTTTTCTCTTGGCACTATTTTTAAAAAATTAGGGAATTCCCTGGTGGTTCAGTGGTTAGGACTCTGTGCTTCCACTGCAGGGGGCACAGCTTCGATCCCTGGTTAGGGAACTAAGATCCCACAAGCTGTGCCGTGCAGCATGGCCAAAAAGAAAAAAATTAAAAGTCACTCATAATTTCATCATAGTGATATTGTTATTTTTGCTTGTATACACTAGTCCAGTCCTTGTCTGCAAGCAAAATAATAGGTAATTTTATTTAAAAAAATATTTGAATAGGCAAAACATTCACATAGTTTGAAAATAGGAAAGTGTGAAAAGTAAACAATGGAAAGTTTCCCTCCCGTCCTTGTCATAAATTTGCCCCAGTTCAGCTCCCTTCAAGCTCCCCCTGTTTTGTATCCATCTAGAGTTTTTATGCGTATTCAATCACAACTTCGTCATCAACAGTAAAATATGGACTCATTTCTTTCATTTAACAACATATCCTTCAGGCTTTTCCATATCAGTAGGAAAGCCTCCTCTTCTTTCTCTTTCACAGCTACAGGGTATCTCATTGTTTGGATGTACTTACCAGTGCCCTACTGATGTCATTTTCATTTGGATTGTTCCTTTTTTTTTTTTTTTGCTATTAGAAGCAAAGTGTGTAACTTCACAATGTGCATACATTGATACATATGACAAATCGCTGAAGTTGATTGCTGGGTCAAGGGATAAATGCATTTGTGAATTTGATAGCTCTCACCAAATTGCCCTCCAGAAGGGTTCTGGAAACTTACGCTTCTACCAGCAGTGTCAGAAGGTTGAGTTGCCACATACTATCTGTATACTCTAGACCCAGCATCCTCCTGCTGACTTCCAAGGAGGAAGGAAAAGGGAGTGTGAAAAAGGAAGAACTGTCTATCAGGTACCTACTATATGCCAGACATACACGATATATACACGTTTGATCCTCAGTGTAACCCTGTGAGGCAAAGTTTGTTTCCCTGATTCTTATTAATGAGATATCTTGTTGTAGAGAGGTTGAGGAATTTTGCACAGTGACTCAAGTCAAGTGGAAGAGAGGGGTCCTGACCCTGTGGCTGGCTCTGAGGCTGGTGTTGGTTCCTGTGCACCAGAGTCCTGCTACAAGTGATGGTATCTCAGCAGAGCCTGGTGTCTTCCTGACCTGCGTTCAGCTTTCATGGACCAGCAGTGGTGACAGCTAGAGTTCTCAGTGTCTCAACTACTTTATTTTCTTGGCTGCCTTAAACTTCAAGTGTCACAGCTCAGCCCTACTTAGAGGAACCCCTGGGAATCTTTGCCCCCTTCCACTTGGCCTCCTGCCCAGGTCCCAGCTCTGGCCCCTCACAAGTGATTTTTGAGGGTGGCACCGGGCTCCCCTGGGTACCCGTCTCCCAGGAGGGCATCCAGCCACTCCTCTAGGTCTCGCACCAGCTGTTCCAGGTCTCGCACCTCTTTCTCTAGCTTCTCCACGAAAACATGCAAGTTCTCCTTCCACCAGGTCCTGATTACCTTGATTGGCTCTTCTGAGGGGTCATTGGTCTGGTATTCAAACACCTGAAAGGCAGACACTCACATTGCATCTTGAGCCTTTTCATGTAGACCCTCCCTTGCCACTGGTTTCTAAAAGTTCCCCAAGCCTTTGCAATGCTTTCCTTCTGCCCATCCCCACCTTCTCCACCTGGCCGAGACCCATCAATGACACCTCTGGGAAGCCTTCTCAGATTTCCTCAGCCAAGCTTGACGTCCCTCAGTACCTTCTTGAATCTGTTACCTGGGAAGTCATAGGATTCTGGACGTAGTTACATTCTCTGATTCTTTCTGACACCTCCCAACTTCTTCCTGAAACAGGCACAAACACCACCTCTTAATAAGGGAAAGGAGAGTGAGTTGGAATAAACTCGGTTGATCATCCCAATGGGATGAAGAGGATGGGAGAAGGCAAGCTGTGGAGGCCCCCTTGGCATGCAGCCATCTCCAGAATATGCTCCTGACTCTGTGTGGACATGGCTCCTTCCTCCTCAGATTCCAGAATGCTCACCTGATATTCCTGTGCCCACATATAGCACCAAGATCAGCAACGCCAACAGTGTCTGGGGGCAAGAAGAGGAGGAGGGAGGAGATGAATTTCTGGAGGGAATACGTGCATCCCTGCTTCCCTCACAGAGGGCTAGGCGTGGGGCTGCTATAAGGTCATGGTTAGAGCTGAACTTTTTTCTGATTATCTAAGTCACGTGTACTTACTACAAAACCCGCAAATATTGCAGAATTAGATAACATGGCAACTTACTGACATTTCATTGGTGTTTTCCCTTTCTCCCTAGAAAGTTCCTGTATGTGCTTTTGCGGCCAACCCCCTCTTTACCCCCGCCCCTGCCATAGGGAACCGCTCATCTGCTCTCTGTCACTGTGGAGCCGTTTTGCCTGTTCTGTAACTTCACATCAATGAAACCATATATTATATACTGTTTTGTTGAGCTATTCTTACTCCACATAATGCTTCTGAGATGTCTCCAGGTTTTCATGTTCGAGGTTATTGATGAGTAATATTATATTGTATGAATATAGAATATATATGTGTGTGTGTGTGTGTCTGTACATATATGTGTGCTCTCAAATGGATGCCTGGGATCTTAAGGGGTTTCATGGTTCCAGCTGGATCAGAATTCCATCCACCTCCAGCACTGCTGGACTTCCAGTATCTCTGCTCTAAACCCCATAGCAGCTGCTGTCTGGTAAGCCGTGGGTAATCTAATCCTTTGCATGCAGCCCACAGCCAAGAAGTCATGGAGATCCCCCGCCTGGGCTTTCGGGGTCCTCTCGACACACAGCTCTTCTTCCTCTCCAATGCCTTGTCCTACGGAGTGCAGCTGCTTCAGTTGCGCAGACTCTCTGCAGCTCAGCAGGACTGCTGGGCTCTGTTCGCCCTCTAACTCTTGGTGCAGCCGTCGTTGGGAAAGAGATGAGGCAATCACCAGTTTTCTTTTCTCAGGGATTGCACTTTTGTGCTGTCTGCTGCCCTCACCGGAAAATAGTTGCTTCATTTATTTTGTCAATTTCATGGCCGCTTACAATGAATGGGAGGGCTAGTTTAGCCCCAGTTACTGTGTTAAGGCTGCAATTGGAAGTCTACCTCTTGGGGTTTGGGCGCAGGAATGAAACGGCTGCCTGAAGACAACATTGCTCCCTGGAACTTGGGTCAGTCCAAGACCATTTAGGAGATTCTGATGGGTGTGCCAGGATCAGAATGGGAGAAAACTGAGAGCCTTTTGGAGAGGTGGGAGAAGATAGAGGGGGAATCTGAGTCTGGGAGGGGCCCACTTCCCTCTCCTGGGTGGCCCTCGTAGTGTGGCTGGGAGGTCTTAGCACAGGGAATTCAGAGACAACTGCTTTCAACAGACAATGTGAGTTGGGACAGTGATGGTGTCAGGGGCAAACAAAAGTGGAGAGAGGATTAAGGTGGACACAGTAGTGACCGACATTGACTTTCCCCCCAGCTCACTGGATGTGGGCTGAGCCAGATTTAATCTGACTTGAAATAATACATTTCTTATGTACCTGTCTTTGTGAAGCAAGATTTAGACTGGCTACCACAAACAAAGAAGATAAGAGATTTGCATAATTTGTCTCTTCCCTGGATAGCTTTTCAAAAATATATACTAGCAACTATATTATTATTAACTGTAAAAAAAAGTAAACATTAATTACGTAGCAGCAACGTGACTGAGTCTGTCACACACACTAGGAGTGAAAAAAGCCAGTCATGAAGGGACACACTGTTTGATTCCATTCCCATGAAATTCAGGGACGTACAAAACTCGTCTGGGATGATAGAACTCAGAATCGTGGTTATGGAGTGTGAGCTGGGAGGGGCCTTGGAGGAAACTTGGACATGCTCTATAGCTTGATCTGGGTAGCAACTGCCTAGGTGTGGACACCCAAGGTGAAATCATTGTACACTTCAGATTAGGGCACTTTTTAAATTTCTTAACAATATTCCCTGAGACTCTCTTTATCTAAGACACATAGAACTGACTCATTCTTTATAACGGCTGATGAACATTCTGTGGTCTGAAAGCTCTTCTATTTCTTTAACCACTCCTCTGTCAATGTGCTTTACAGGATGGTGTCTTCACCAGCATACTTGCTGCTATATTTTGTGTGTGTGTGTGCAGGGTGGAGACAAAGGCAGGGAACGGGGACTAAAACTGAGCTTTCGTCCTTCTCTTGTGCTGTTGTGGGGCCTGAGCCAGATCATTTCTTCTCTCTGAGCCTCAGTTTCTTCACCTGTAAAGTGGATTTTGATATATGCTGAAAGGTCTTTCAAAAAGGCAAGGTGGGGACTCTGTCATCAAATTGATTTGGGAAATGCTGTGGTAAACAAAGTTATGTGGATTTCCTTGCTGCAGGACTTGTCAGAGCCTTCATTATGTGAACGAGCTGTGTAAATCTCCAGGAAGGGAACGAGGGTATCAGCATTCCCCAAACCACAGAACCTTTTAAATGACTTTTCTAAAAGGAGCATTCCTGGGGTTTGAGATTCGTGGGACACTTTTTTAGCAAAAGCTGCAGCATAATGGGAGCCCCGCCAAGTCCAGCATAAAGGAAGCGTTGGAATGTGTATTAAACGTATGAGTGAACAAATCTTTTGAAAACATATATAGGTCAGTCATGTATCGCTCTGCTTAAAACCCTTCAATGGCTTCTTACTAATCTCAGAATAAAATCCCACTCCTTTCCACAGTGTGCAAGGCCCAGATGACCTTCCCAGCCTCCTTTTACATCCTTCCCTCAGTTCTCCACCTGGGAGGCGGTGGAGTGCAGGGTCACCTTGCTAAGGGTTCTGGAATCAGATGGCCCTGGCTTCAAATCCCAGTCTGTCCCTGCTGTCTGGCCTTTTGCCTTTCCAACCTCAGCTTACCCATTTGCTAATAATTGCTTCTCGGGAATGTCATGAAAGAGAGAGGGGTAGAAGCACCAGGCTGTGCACATTAAGTGCTAACATTTTCCATTTTGACAAAATCCTATGTTAGGTTTGAATTTCAGCCCTAAGAACAAAAGCTCCACGACCTCTCCAATTCAGGTGTATTATCCTATTTATTTCGGTTCATTCATTCATTCATTCATTCAGCACCTGTTATGTACCAACCACTATTCTAGGCACTAGGAATACAGCAGGAAGCTAAATAAAAATCCCAGCCCTCCTGGAGCATAGCTTCTGCTGGCAGTGTGGAGAATTAAATAAGAGTGTCAGTAATGACTTCTAGAGGAAGCTCCTGAGCCCTGCTGTGTTCCACCAGGTTGGGCTCTAGGGAGAGTCGGGCTGAAAGCCCGTTCCTGACTTTGAGGGCCTTACAGTCTTCCTGGAGTGTCAAATGGAGTCCAGATGGGAGGAAAGCCATGTACACCTGGTC
Organism: Monodon monoceros; assembly: GCF_005190385.1. Classification (NCBI taxonomy): domain Eukaryota; kingdom Metazoa; phylum Chordata; class Mammalia; order Artiodactyla; family Monodontidae; genus Monodon; species Monodon monoceros. Next base: position 146,415,768 of record NW_021703768.1, on the reverse strand, counting down.
TGGCCTCACCTGTTTCTTGTCCTCAGAGTGACCTCCCCTTCTCTCAGCTGCCACTCGCCCCCTGCTGTGCACCTGTTGGATCACCATGATCTCAGGTCAGGCTGCCTGGGTGGAACAGGGTACCCTCACCTCCCCGGCCTCTGGTCACCAAGCATCTCTCAAGCCATGAATTCTGATGTCACAGAAGGTGGGGACAGTCAGGCCCCCACTCTTCACCATCCTGGTGTTTAGCCCCAACTTGTTTTTCATATAAATGTAAAAAACAAAGACCAGAAAGAAATACACCTAAAGATTTTATTTCAGGATGGTGATTTTTCTGATCCTTTTTCTTCTCTTTTCAATTGTTTTTATAAGATGCAAGTCTTTAAATAAAAAAACAATAAAATATTTTTAGCTGAATTTATTGAGATAATTGTAGATTCACATGCAATTGTAAGAAATGGTATAGGAGATCCTGGGTACCCTTTACTCAGTTTCCACTGATGGTAACATAGGCTCTTGCCATGGATACAATCTATCAATCTTATTAAAATCTCCCCAGTTCCACTTGTATTCATTTGTGCGTGTATTTAATTCTAAATAATTCTGTCACATGGCTAGATTTGGGTTTCCACCACTACAGTCATGATACAGAAGAATTCCCAAACCACAGGGTTCTGTGTTGCGTTTGATCCGCACCCCCTCCCTTCCACGCCCCCCCCCCAACTGTCTCTAATTCCTAGCAACCACTGATCTGTTCTCTATTTCTAAAATTTTATCTTTTCAAAAATGTCGTATCAATGGAATCAAATAGTCTGTGACCTTTGGAGACTGGCTTTTTGGTACTTAGCATAATCCCCTGGAAATTCACCCCGATTATCCTGCATCGGTAGTTTGTCCCTCTCTTTTTGTGTGTAGCATTTCATGGCAGGGATGTGCCACAGTTTACCAGCCACCCACTGAAAGACATCTGGGCTGTTTCCAGGTTTTGGCTTTTATGAGTAAAGCTAATATGGGCTTTCTTGTATAGGCATACCTTGTTTTATTGCACTTCGTAGATACTGCATTTTTTACAAATTGAAGTTTTGTGGTAACCCTGCATGGAGCAACAGCACTTGCTCATTTCATGTCTTTGTGTCACATTTTGGTAATTCTTGCCATATTTCAAATTTTTTCACTATTATTATGTTTGTTATGGTGATCTGTGATCAGTGATCTTTGATATTACTACCACAACTCCCTGAAGGCTCAGATGATGGTTAGCATTTTTGGCAGTAAAGTATTTTTAATTAGAGTATGCACATCATTTTAGACATAATGCTGTTGCACATTTAATAGACTACAGTATAGTGTAAACATAACTTTTATGTGTGCTGAGAAAGCAAAAAAAACTGTGTGACTCGCTTTATTATGATATTCACTTTATTGTGGTGGTCTGGAACCAATATCTCCGAGGTATGCCAATACAGGTTTTTGTGTGAACCTAAGTTTTTATTTCTCTGGGATGTGTAAGAGGACAATTGCTGGATTATGTGGTAATTGCATGATAATTTTATAAGACACTGTCAAACTATTTCCTAGAGTGGCTGTACCATTTTACATTCTCATCAGCAATATAGGAACAATACAGTCTCTCCTCATACTCCCTAGCATTGGTGCTTTCATTATTTATTTTAGACATTTTAGTAGGTATATAGTGATAGCTCGTTGTGGTTTGGATTTGCATTTTTTTTAAGGTTTCCCTTTTTTTTCTTTTTAAGATGTTGAAGGTAGGAGTTTATTAATTAACTAATTTATTTTTGCTGTGTTGGGTCTTCGTTTCTGTGCGAGGGCTTTCTCTAGTTGTGGCAAGCGGGGGCCACTCTTCATCGCGGTGCGCGGGCCTCTCACTATCGCAGCCTCTCTTGCTGCGGAGCACAGGCTCCGGACGCGCAGGCTCAGTAGTTGTGGCTCACCGGCCTAGTTGCTCCGCGGCATGTGGGATCCTCCCAGACCAGGGCTTGAACCCGTGTCCCCTGAATTAGCAGGCAGATTCTCAACCACTGCGCCACCAGGGAAGCCCGGATTTGCATTTTTTTGATATCTAATTATGTTGAACATCTTCTCATGTGCTTTTTTGCCATCTGTATCTCCTCCTCAGTGAAACGTCTGTTCACATCTTCTGCTCATTTTCTAATTGGAATGGTTTTTTTACAGTTAAGTGTTGAGAGTTCTTTGTATATTTCAGATACTAGACGGATGTATGGTTTGTAAATATTTTCTCCCAGTCTGTAGCTTGTCTCTTCATCTGCTTCACATGGACTTTTGCAGAGAAAAAGGTTTTAATTTTGCTGATGTTCAACTTATCAATTTTTTTCTTTTGTGAGTCATGGGTTTTGGCGTCAAATCTAAGAACTCTTCACTAGCCCTAGAAGCAGGAGATTTTCTTCTATTTTTAAAAAGTTTTATAGTTTTATGCTTCACCTTCCAGTCCATGATATGTTTGGAGTTAATTTTTGTATAAGGTGTCAAGTTTGGATCAAGGTTCATTTTTTTGCCTGTGGATGTCCATTTGCTCCAGCACCATTTGTTGAAAATGGTTTCATTTCTCCTTTGAATTTCTTTTGCATCTGTGAAAAATAAGCTGAACATATTTGAGTGGGGCTATTTCTGGTTCTCTACTCTGTTTCATTGATCTATGTATTGATCCCCACACCAACACCAACTGTCCTGATTATAACTATACAGTAAGCCTTAATATTGAGTAGAGTGATTTCTCCCACTTTGTTCTTTGTCAAGATTATTTTCAGCACTTCTAGGGCCTAAGCCTTTCCATATAAACTTTAGAATAAGATGTCTATGTCTACAAAAACAAAACAAAACAAAACCTTGCTAGCTGGAATTTTGACAGGAATTGCATTAAACCTACAGATCTCTTGGGGGAGAACTGTCATCTTTATTATGTTGTGTCTTCCAATCCATGAATGTGGTATGCCTTACCATTGATTTAGGTTTTCTCTGATCAGCATTTTGTAGTTTTCAGCATACAGATCCTATACATGTTTTAAGTGTATATTTAAATATTTCATTTACTTTGCACTCCCCTCATATTTTAAAAGCCTCCATCTACCAAAGAAATTTCATGTGTTAAGAAATCATTAATTTTCAACATTTTGGTGATCTAAGTTTCCCGAAGTGACACATACAAAGTTCCTGATTAGCACCCAGATAACTTTTATTAATTGAGCACCTACTGTATGCTAGGCATTTCACTACTTTATTTATTACATCTTCTCCAGGCTATAATTCTGTAGATAGTTGGGGATTAAGTCTGTTTTACTAGCCATTGTATCTCTAAATCCCATTATGCAGCCTGTTACATACTAAATGTTCAGTAAAACTATTTGCTGAATGGATGAATAATGAGCAACTTCAAAATGTGGGTTCTGAGAGGCCCTGAACTATGTCTGGTGAATACGTTTTTGTATTTATAGTACTTGGATCAGAAAATATTTGTTGAATGAGGAAAGCAGGTGGTATGATTTTAATTTTACCAATGAAGAAGCTGAGGCCCAGGGTAGCCGAGGAAGGATATTCGCCACAGTAGTTATCAACTCTGTTCCAGACCCCTGTTAAGTGTGTTCCATACATTATCTCATCTAATCCTCATAACTGCCCTGCAAGATCGGGGCTGTCTGTCTGTCTGGACGTTACTCTCCTTATTCAAGATCATACACTCTGCTAGGGGTCTGAGTGCAGGTCTATTTAACTCCAAAGCCTTTTAGTTTACCCCAAGGGGTTAATGTAATTTCAGCCAAAAGCAAAGAAAATTGCCATTCTCATTATCCTTTGTGGCTTTATTGTGGGTGAGTAGATGTGTCCTCATTAAGCTTTTTGAAATATCAAAAGTAGCTATATTCCCTCTTTCCTCTTCAACTTCATGACGACCCCAGTTTGGCACCCAGGAATGTCAAACAATCTCCATCCCTTCTTCTTCCCCTTTCTCCTGCATATCCTTATTATTATTATCATCCACAGCTAAGATACATCAAGAAATTACTGAGCACAGGGCTCTATGCAAAGTGCTTTATATGTATTGACTCACTGTATTATTATTTCAACTCTGGATGGCAAATTATATTATTATCTCCATTTTACAGATGAGGAGACTGAGGCTCACAATGGTTAAGTCACTTTCCTAAAGTTACAGAGAAGCAGGGCCGAGATCTGAACTCCGTGGGTCTGATTCCAGCACCCAGGGTCTTGACTGCCATGAGATACTGCCCCTTCCATGGGAAAACTCAAGACCAGAAAAAGAAAGGGATCTCCCCAAGCCATTCGGAAAAAAGAGACCAGATCTCAAGTCTCTTGCTCCCACCCGGGGACTCTTCACAAGGCCATCTGCGTCATCTCCATGGTCTTGCACATGGGCAGCTACTGGCTTCTTGGGTTTTACCTCCAGGAAACGTTTCAAATGTGAAATGCAGATACTCCAGGACTGCCCATTAAACTAATTGTGGCATATCGAAAGTAATGAATTACAGCCACGGAAAGAGAAGACAACCGGAAACATTTTCCTAGAAACCCAATGAATTCTTCCAGGAAACTGCTCTGAAGAGCATTGATGAGTTGGGGAGCTTCTGTGATTAGTTCTGAGGGCCAGTTCCTGGGGCAGGAAACTGAGGGAAGCCAAGCATCCCTGCCCGGCCCTCAGAGCGCCTGCCCAGAAGCCGGTGTGGGCTGCGGGCTGGGGCAGGGTAGGTGCTAGGAGCTGGGGCTCTGGGCGGGGTGCCTCCCAACCTCCCCTGCCAGCCAGCACTCCACTACCCAGTACAGGAAGAGGGAGGGGATGAGAAAGGAGGGAGGGACCGCGGACTAGGGAATTAGGCTTCCTGAGTGAACGTGGGAGTGAATGGGGGAGTGGGGGGATGAATGGAAAATGTGTGGGTGAAAAAAGAGTTCCAGGCAAATCACTAATGGAAAAATTATACCGTTTGCAGGGAGCAGTCTGCCCATACCTACCAGGCGGAGACCAAGCAGTACTCTGTGCTTGAGTTCTGTCTCCCAAACACATGTGGGTTCGAATCCTTGTGTCACGGTGTTTCTGAGTCTCAGTTATCTGAAAAATGAGACCAGTAATAACGTACGCCTTGTGGGGATACTGGGAGGGCCAACTGGGATGATCTAACTGGATAGGGTCTTGTTCAAAGTAGGAACCCAATTAGCCCCCCTCCCTCTCCCCTTCCCTCTCTCCCTCCCTCTCTCTCTCCTTTCCCCCCTCCTTTTTCTTCCTTGCTTCTCCAGTCTTTATAGACTGGCTGCTCCAGTGCCAACTCAATGCAAAAGTCTCGCCCAGTAAATTTAAGAAGGCAAAGACTTGCTATGAAAAATCTATCCAGAAAACTGATACACGTGGTCTAATAGGCAAGCCTGGATAAGAATGGGTGGGGCCTAATGGGGTATGGAGAAAGGAGGCTGGGATGGCTCCGTAAAGGAGGCAGTTTTGGCTAGCTGGAGGGGAGAAGAAAGGGAATCTGGGGAGACTGAGCATCCTGGGCAAAGACCTCCCAACCTGGGTCTTACACTGGAACCCAGTCCTAACCTGGGTCTGACTTGCATGTGTAACAAGGATTACAAACTCAAATGCATAGAGGTACTGAACAATTAATAAAATGAGAGGAGTGGGCTGGGTGTACGACAAAAAGGCCTGGTGGGGACTGTGGCAAATTATAACATGCATGTCTGGAAAGGCCAGCCAATTGTTGCCGTGAGAATGTAAGATCCGGTGTCATAAGGTCTTCTGACTTTTTTCAAGAGAAGCTAGAAATTCAGTCTTTTATGTGAAATCTCCTGACTCGTAAATGTTGGTAACGAATTCAACTTTAGGAAAAAAACAAAAAACGCACTGTATGGGTGAAGTGCAGCCCACTGGTTTATGAACTCTGATTTATTGTGTGTCTGCTGTGGGATGGGCGCTGTGCTGGGCTCCAACACGGCTTGTCCCTAATTTTCATAACAGCCTGGCCGTGTGGGGCTTCTTACCGACGATGGCAGGCAACAGAAGTCCTTATCGTTCGCTAAATTTAGAAAAAGTAAGTTTTGGAGGGAGGTCCAAAGGGAGCTCCTGGAAAAATAGATGGAGGGGCTGGAGATCCAGAGAGAGGAACCACAGGCCAGGGCGTGTCACAGGAACATTCTGAACCCAGAATTGTATGAGGGCAAATGTTGGATCCCAAGACATGAAAGAATTCCAAATTCTCTTGGTGTCTGCATTAGCTACCTATGTCTTCTATAACAAATTGCTACAAACTAAGTGACTTAAAACAACAGAAGTTAACTTTCACACAGTTCTGGAGACCAGAAGTCCAAAGTCAGTATCTCTGGGCTGAAACCAAGGCATCAGGCTGACTGCATGCCCTCTGGAGGCTCTAGAGGAGAATCCCTTCCTTGTCTCTTCCAACTTCTGGTGGCCGCCAGCATTCCTTGGCTTGTGGCCCCATCACTCCAGTCTCTGCCTCCATGGTCACATTGCTTCCTCTTCTGTGTGTGTGAAATCTTCCTCTCGTAAGGATACATGGATTGCATTGGGGCCCACCCAGATAACTGAGGTTCAAAATCCTGAATTTAATGACACCTGTAAAGTCCTTTTCTGCAATATAAAGTAACAGTCACAGATTCCAGGAATTAGGACATAGATATCTTTGGGGGACTTGTTCCAGCCCACCACAGTATCTGGGACATTCCCGGAAGATTCAAAGCTCTGGACTGGGGCAATGGCTAGACTGAGCCTTGTCACAGGCCTGGCCCCTGGCCACCCCCAAGGTAGGGAGGAGAATCTGGGCTTCTGTTGCTTCTGCAGAGTGGGAGACAGGGCTGTGTCTGGCCCCCACTCCTCCCAAGCCTCACATCTTGGGGATTACCTTCGAGGAAAAGAGGGATTTGGGACGCAGAGCAACCCATTGCTTGCTGTCCCCATCTCCCATCTGCTCCAAGATGGAGACCCAGCTCAGATCGACTGGGACGTGTCTGAGTTACCAGCACCCTGAGGACACGGACCATCTCCCTGTCATCCTCTGTGGCATCCCCAGAACTTAGCACAATGCCTGGCACTTAGTAGGAGCTCAGTATTTGTTAACAGCTTGCTACCTCCAAAGTCTGTGTCTCTCCCTGCCCCTGTTACTGCAGCAAGTGGTACCTGGGATGCCAGACGAATGAGGGGACAAATGTATACAAATGCACACAGCTTTGGCATATGCTTGCCTGCTGGGGACGCGGGCCACACCAAAAATACCTTTCTGCATACCCCATTAACCAGAGGGCTAGAAGAACTGTGAATAGTGGACCAAAAATGAAAAAAAAAAGCAGGATTAATTTATGAGGCGTTCTGCTGCCTGGATGGCTCATTGCATACCCGTTTTGGCAACATAGCCCTGTAATGTGCTTCTAGACTTACTGTACTTTGACATCCAGGGGTTCTTTTGTAATATGCCAAATATTCCGCTGTTATTGTTCTAGGCACCTCCTGTTGGTCATTGGGCTAATTTATTTCAGTCGGAATTTTAGGACCAGACACAACTCTTATTACTCACTGCTTCGAAGAGGGAATAAAATAGCAATTGATATTTGGAAAAATGAAAAATATGTCCAGAAGACTTTGGGCGCTGAGGCCAAGAAGTAAAAAAAGGGGGGAAGCTGGAGGGAAAACTAAGGCGGGCTCACCTCGTAATGCACTCTGTCGTGGCCTGTCTCGGAGACGTGCAGTCTAGATAATGTCTGCAGACAAATGGATCGAGGACAGGGCTCTGAGAATTCCTCAGACACCTGGGTCCTTATGCACATGACTTCAGCTGCCACCTGCAGGAGCAGGGCTGGGAAAGATCGTAGTATGGAGGACACACTTCAGTTAGTTGTGTGTTAAATCGGGACTTGGGTGGAAGGGTGAGGGAGAAATCCCAGGGTGGCTGTGGAATTCCCAAGGCCACGGGCTCCCGAGTCCATGCAAAGTTGACCTAGGAATAGAATTCTGAGATGTGATAGCCCAGCCACTCACCTGATGCTGGATGTGAGAAGGGCCCTGCTGACGGGTGTAGAGATGATCAAGAGGCATCCCCCCGAACTCCCATAAGTGGTCTTGCTGGGGCCGGAAGGGTGAATATCTCCTTTGCCATGGGAGACGCCAGTGTGTGTCAGTGTAAAATCTGTGACTTGGCTCTTCCTGGAAGTCCTCCCAGTTGAACCTGGGTTTTCGGCAGACAGAGGGGCTTCTGCAGATGCAGGAAAGAGGGGGATGGGTTTGGCTCTGCTCCGGCCAAAAAAAGCTGCATAGAATGATGACATATGTGAACATGAAGGGGCGTCTGTGCTCAGCTTTGGATTCCCTTAAAGAAGCTGTGATGGAATAGTGGTTAGGGTCCCGGGCTGTAGAGCCAAGGGGTCCTGAGAACAGATGTCACCCTTGTCATTCATTCACTGGGAGACCTTGGGCTGCACACTCTACCTTGTAGGCTTCAGTGTCCTCTTGATCCGTGGTGATAATAATTGCTCCCTTTTGTTGCACATCTACTGTCAGCTGTTGAATTAAGCGCTTTGCATCTGTTCTCATGGATCCTCGCAGCAACCCTGTAGAAACATACTATCTCTGTTTTACAGATTGGTAAACTGAGGTTGAGGGAGATCAAGGGCCTCACCCAAGATCATACAAATAGGATATGAATTAAGGCCTATTCACCTCCAGAGCCCAAGTTCTTAACATCTACTGTCTTACAGGAAGATTTGGGTCTTAAAGAGAAGCACTTATAGCAAAAAGCATACGTTGTCCAGTAAGAAGAATCACAGGATCTTGAAAAGTCCAGTGCAGTCTCCTTTCCTTGCGGCAATGGGAAAGACCACTGTGTCTTCATCTGAGCATAAGTTGAAATTGTTACAGGAACATATGGGACTAAAAGATCCTTTTCAACAGTAGAGTTACCCTCAGAGGGGCAGTCCCTGGTGCTGAGTTGGGAGGGCAGCACTGTTTGGATACATTCCGGAGGTTTCTTCTTCTCTGACTGTTCATATTTGAATTTGAGTAAGGTCGATGGCCAAGGGCCCGTGGATGCAAAGACCCTGTACAGATGCTGCAAATACATGGCACTCCTGGCGTGCAGTGTCTGTCAAACGAACGTGGCCGAGGGTGAGTGTCTGGGGTTGGCAACCGGCCCCCTGAACCCCGCCTTGGCTGGAAATGGCTTCAAGATGAGACCAAAACATCCGTGTCTGGGACATTTGTGGACTGAGAGTCCTGCCCCAGTACGGACTGCCCTCGCTCCCTGACCCCACTGCCCCGGCGTCCCCTCCCCAGTGGGGTCCTGAGGAGAGCTGTGCCTGCTCTTGGGAGACCTGCCCCAGACCTGCGGGTTGGGAGCCACAAGCCAAGTTAATAAAAACGGAGTGAGCGTGTAGACACGGACCTGCAGACCAGGAGCCAGTTTCTTTTTGTTTTAAGCTGTTTGGGGCTTTTGGCAATTGGGAAATAGAGGGATCATTGACACAACAGCTGCATGTCAGGTTGTGCTTTTATAAGGAACACCAGGAAACTCTTTTCTGCGTCCAAGATGCTTCCTGGGCTTTGTGTACGAGCCTTACAACCCAATTCAAAGGAGCCTATGATGGGGTTGGGTGGTGGGGCCGGGCAAGGTGAGGACGGTTTGTCATGGGCCTACTTGAGATGAACCCACAAGACGCTTAACGGGCGTGGGGCTCGTGGAATCCAGGACACACTCCGTGGAGCAGGTCCTGTGGGCGTGGGTGGAGCAGATGGAAGGTGAGCTGTGGAGCCGAGGAGACCTGGGTTCCCGTCTTTCCTCCAGAAGCTTACTTTCTGTGTAACCCTCGTGGGTTCTTCACTTTTCTGTGCTGCCTCCGTTTCCTCATCTGTAAAATGGGGGTATCGTCTCTTTCACTGGACCATTGCGTCAAAGCAGTGGAAGCGTGGGCTCTCCAAATGGGGTGAGCTAGGGTGAAGAGTGGCAGAGCTGTACATGCCACCTGTCTCTGCTCTCGATAACAATAGCAATGACAACAGCCAAGATAATTGGGATAACAATGGCTAATACAACCAAGCTCTTGATTGTGCAGAATCTAACGTGCTTGATCTCACTTGATGCTCACTATCGCTCTCCGAACAGACTTCACTTTTCTTATTTTGCATATGAGGAATCAGACACCCAGTCCATAACCACCTAGCCATACCACCTCCCAAGAAGTGTCCACGTGGTACACGCAAATAAGCCATAAATCTAAATTCCACTCCCCATTCAAGACCTGGCATGAGCCCCACCTTCTTGGTGAAGCCCTCAAACCACAGCCATCTCTCCCTACCCATCTGGCCTGCAGACAGATGTTCACATTTAAAAAAACCTGTCAATATTAAAAAATTAGAAGCTTGTACATCCAGATTTCTGTCTTTTCTTGAAGGCCACACTGACTCACGTTCCTGGATGACGACACTTCCCTGGTACTGGCAGCTGCCTTCAGATGGGGCCTGGGTTCTCCTGCTGTTACCAGACGTGGTTATGCTACCTGTCTGGCCCTGAGGCATGTGGCTTGGTGATTCTTACTCTCTATTTAGTTGTCTAATTGAGTTATTAGCAAATACTTCCCATGCATTTTTTGGTCCACCTCTTCTTGGCACCAGCTCCAAGGGGAGATATCTTCCTCTCCATCTTTAGAATCCCTCCTGTTTGGGGCCTTATACCAGCCCCAGGGTTTATGAGCCTGTTAATTGCATTAATGAAAGCAGGTAAAAAACTCTGTTTTCTTTGAAGACCCCACATGGAGGTCTTGGAAGGGATTCAGTGACCTCAGAGAGGTTTCGCGTCTCCATCACTCTACTGGAATGGTGGGGAGGTGGATTTCAAACCAATGCTTAGTAAGGCCCTGCTGCATGGTGGAAGGAATCACACAAATGTCATCTCCCTGAGCCTCCACCTTTCCCGAGACTGAGGGCAATGCCCCCATTTTACACAGGAGGAAAGTCAGACTCAGGACAAGTGAAGAGGCCCACCTAAGGTCAGACTGGCTTGCTGGTGGAAGAGTCCGGATTCGAACCTGTTGACTCCCACGTCTGACTCTTTCCACACACACCCTGGGCCAACTCTTCATGCCAGGCCCTTCTCTGCCAAAGAGAAGACCTTTGTAATGTTTTATGTCCTTGAAGGCAGACCAGAAGAATTCCCTACAACTCATTGCTGGCATTTCAAGTATTGGTTTATGGGTTTTTTGGTGAGAATACATCCAGGGGCCTATCACCCTTAGTGAAATAGATACTTTTCCAATCAAAGAGTCAAACCAGAACTTGGCTTCTTAGAAAACCACTTGTCTGGAATGCTTGCCAGAGACCAGATGGTCCCACAGTTCAGATTTTAAAAACCGTCTCAAATGTATGGAGAGACCTTTAGGGTGGAGGGTGGGAAAGCACATACCTTGCTACGGAAATATATAGACCTTCAAGTCCTCAGGACTCCTCAGCTGGCCAGAGTCAAGCCAGCCTTTTTTTGTGGCATTTTCAGGAGTCTCGCTGCTTCGCTGAACCAGGGACTTTTATGGGACTTTTCTTTCATGAAACAGAAACAGCAATTAAAGAGAAAAACCTTCTATAAACAAGTGTCTATAGTTCTCGTTTGCTTAACTTTTTCCAACCTTATGAAAAATTGGAACTGAAATCGCCTTCTGAAAGAAGCTTCGGGAAGTATTTTCTTTCAGGTTCATTCAAAATAGTCACACCCCCTTCTCCACCCCTTCCCGAATTCTGATGTTTCCAATGGTCTCCACCATATCCTGGAGACTAATCGTGTGGTGTGTTTTCATTATCTCTTGCCACAATTATAGGCACATGCAAATGACTTTGAGTAGACCCTCATCCCAAGTCTGGATGGAATCTGAGACCCCAGGCGATCTGAGCATTTGGACTGAAGAGGCCGCTTAATTCCATCCAAACACCAGTTGTGTGCTGGTTAGGGACTGGTTAATTCATTCCAAACGGTCAACCGAGGGTGGTAAGCAGACATAACCTGTGGTTCAGAAAGGTTTCCCTTAACCCTTCCTGAGTTTTGATCTGAGGTTTATACAAACAGAAATTATGTGTGGGGTGGAGTGCAGCCAGGAAGTCTCTGAGAAAACTCCATCTTACACATTTTCTTTGAGACGGCCAGACATAAATCTTTGAGGATATCCGTCTTCCTAACAGAGTGGCTGCGTTTTATGGTTACTACACCCTGGTTAGATTTTCATGGATAAAATACTTTTTTGAGTCCAAGGAAAGGGCTAGTATTCCCTGGATAGCTAATACAGCCTTTCAAGCAGAAAGGAACAACCATTTTAAAAAAGTCAGAAACTACACTACCAAAGGGAGAAGGGATTTGTGTGTGTGTGTGTGTATGTTTGGATGAATAAAAGAATAATACTTTTTCAGATAAATTTCCCCTTCTCTTCGGGATAAGCAAGTTATTTTTTCTGTCTCTGAAATAATAGATCAAGCTGGGAGAGGTTGGCTGTCTCCAAGGTAAAGTAAGGTAAATACATATTTGTCAACCCAAACTACCCTTCTCTGTGCCCTTTTGAAAAATCATGAATAATAACAAAATGACAAAATTTTAATCCATCATTCATGTCTGATCCACAATACTCAGTCTGCTTTTATAATCCCTCCATTGCCTACAGACATCTTCCCAAGTATCCACTAGTGCCAGACACTGCCCTCGGTTCTGTTGAAGTCCATTCAAGAACCAGCAGGGAAACTGAGTTTATTAAACTAGCCAAGCAAGGGAGAGCACGGCTCTGACAGTGAATCATAGTGTCTCAGACAGGGGACATTGGAAAAGTATACTTATGGGGGCTTGGAGGATGGGGATTTGAGGTGCTCTGTTGGGCCCTGGGGACACAGGGACAAATGATCCAATTGGACTTCAAGGAACTCCAAGTCTGCTGAGGAAGGCAGCCTGTAGGCAGACCATCACACTATAGTATAAGGAATATGGAAGAGCGCCTCAGCCTGAGATCTATGGAGAGAGACTCCAAAGAAGGCTTCCAGGGGAGTTAAATCTTAAAGGAACCCACTAGCAGAGAAAGGAGCAGGGAGAGTGGTGCTGGCAGGGGGACCACGTGTGCAACGTCAGGCAGGCCTAACGGGAAGAGCATGGTGCATCTGAGTAACTGGCTACAGGAGGGCAGTGGTGGAAACTAGCAGAGATCAGCTCATGATGGATCCTGGATGTCGGGTTAGGCAGCTCAAGTTGTATGCAAGAAGGCTATGAGGATGGCTTTTGTACCATATGAGAGAGAAGCAGTAAATATAGCTGGAATTCAGGGTTCAGAGGGGAGAGAGCTCCAGGTGCACTGTGCTTCTAGAGAGCACAGGGGAGAGCTTCTAGAGAAATTGAGGTGCGTGGATTTGAAGAGAGAAAAGGAAGACAGTTTATGTCATTAGCATTGTTAAAATCCAGAGGACAGAAAGCGTGGGGATTCTGAATGGGGGTTGTTGTGAGAATAAATGAGATGCTCACCTGTGCTGGTGAAACACACTGAAGACATAGCTGTCCATCCCTTCAGCTTATATTAATTGAGCACCTACTGTTTCCCAGGCACTGTGCTGGTGCTGGGGATGCAGCAGTGCTCAAAGACAGAGGAGGTCTCCACTCTCGAGGAATTCACTTATTCATCCAGTCTTTGATCAATCTGTCATCCATTCAACCAACAGGAGTAAACATTCATTGAGTGCCTACTCTACACCAGATATTAATACTTTCTTTTTTAATCTATAGGTTCCCCCGTACTCTTTTTTCCCCCCTGTAATGTATGTGTTCAAGAACCCAGATCAGCTGACCTGAGTACTCCCCAACACTAGGGATTTTGCTATCTGCGTTCTCTCGGTGCAGTTTAACACATTCCTTTGTTCCCTATATTTCCTGCAAATTGGCAGCTGGTGGAGGCTTGATCAGACTCAGGTTTAATCCCTTTGGCAGGACTGCAGGTGGTGGTGTATACTTTTCATCAGGAACTATAATATCTGGTTTTGCTTTTTTGTGATTTTGGCAGTCGTTGTTGCTCAGTGCTACATCCATTAATTCACCGGGGGTTGCAAAAATTGTGATAACCTAGTACTGTCATTTTGTTTTTACATATTTCCTGCAACAATTTTTAAGGAGATGCTTCCCCGATCTACCGTTGGGTTACTGATTGGTAAGTGTATATAGGAAAGACAGGTTAACACTTGATTGCTTCCCTTATTTATCTAGTTTTCAAGACAATAAATTGGATCCCTATCATCCACCAAAAGCAACCAATTAGTTTTTTGGGTTTTTGCTTTGTTTTGTTTTGTCAGCTTCTGGTGTGCAGCAAAGTGATTCAGTTTTATATATATATAGTTCACATTCTTTTCCATCATGTTTGATTACAGGACACTGAATACAGTTCCCTGTGCTATACGGTAGAACCTTGTTGTTTATCTTTTTTTATATATAGTAGTTTGTATCTGCTAATCCCAAACTTCTAATTTATCCCTCCCCCACCCCCTTTCCCCTTTGGTAACCATAGTTTGTTTTCGATATCTGTGAGTCTATTTCTGTTTTGTAAATTAGTTCATTTGTGTCATATTTTAGATTCCACATATAAGTGATATCATATGGTATTTGTCTTTCTCTTTCTGACTTACTTCACTTAGTATTATAATCTCTAAACCAATTAGTTTTTTAAACATATAATGACAAACTCATGGATTTAACATATTTGATGGATTTCAGTACATTGCCACTTTTAGCCTTGCTGGAGCTCAAATTGTCCTGTCTTTGGCAAGTGGGAGTCTCTTCACATTGGCTTCTGGTTCCTTTTGATACAACTTTGGCAGCCTTTGATAGCTTGAAGCTATCTGGCCTGTCAAGATGTTCCAGGCTTGTTTTGTGTATGTCCAGTTCCAGATATGAAATCAGCCATTTCTCCAAGGAGCCCTAGTTTCTACTAATGGGACGTAGTACTTAAAGATCACAATCTGAGTGCTAAGGTTGTTCATTGCCACTGGACTGGTCACTGTTCCTGGGCCTCTTTCAGTAGAATGCATGTGCATGCACACACATGCACGAATATCTTGTGAGTTTATACTGATGTTTCTAATTCAAATTTAGGACTTCAGAGATTTTAGTTAATCTCTTCTATGTTATATTTGTATCTGCTTTCTTCCACATTGAGAATCTTTGTTCTTAAGGACACAGGAGATGGTCAAATTAGAATAGACCATAATTACTCATTGCTTGGTCCCACTTTATGCATATAGCAACCTCAAAATAACAATATCAGTGCTACCACCACTGATTAAAATTACTGGAAACAGTTGTTCTCATATATTCGCTCCATTTTTCCTCATTTAAAACAATGGCTGTACTATATCCACAATGTTAGAACAAAGAACCATTTTTCTGCTGTAATCCCTCCCTTTTAACTCTCATGTAGTCTTAGTTCGACACATAATTTATCCCACTAGGTGTTTTTATTGTCTGAAGCTTGTTCTCTTGTAGAGTCTACAATAGGCTTATGGAAATAATATTCCTGGAGTTGATAACACTTTGTACCCTTTATATTCAACAATTAGTTTTGCTGGATATAAAATCCTTGGCTCACTTTTTCTTTCCTGTGTCTTCTGGCATAAAGCACTGGTGTCAAAAAGTCTGATGAAAATCACATTTTCTTTCCATTATGAGTCACAATCTTTTTTTTTTCTCTAGATGCCCAAAGGATTTTTTTTTCTTTTTCTTTAAATTTCAATAATTTCACTAAAATATGACTTGGTATTGGTCAAGTTAGGTCACTAAATTCTCAGGTGCATGGTGTCCTAATTCAATAGGCAGTTTCAAATCTTTTTAGTTTAGGAAATTTTCTCAAATCATAGATTTTAGTATCAGTTTTGTTGTCTTGCTTTGGTTTTCTTTTGGGAATTCTTTTATCCGTATATTGGATCTTCTTTGCCTATGTTCAGTATTTGTAACTTTCTCTCAAATTATTATTATTTTTTCTAAATCTTTTTTTTTTAATTCTCTTTTTCACGTTGTATTTCTCTTAAGGCATTATTTGTTGTATTGTCTGCACTTGTGTTTCCTCCAGTTTAGTCTTCATTTATAAAATTATTTTTTTCTTTTATTTCTAACTCTGTGTTGAATTCTATTATCTGATTTCTGAGGTTTTAAAAATTTGATGTATGTTATTCTTAATATCTTTTATTTATTTTGAAATATGTTAGAATTTTAATCTCTTTTTAAAAGGATTTTTCTGGTGTTCTCTTATTATTTGTTGGAATATTTTTCTATTCTTTAATCTTTTTTCTTACAGTAACTTTGTAAGGAATTTGTTTTTGATACTTTTTCTGTTAATGTAATATTCCTGAACTTCTAGAATGAAAGTTGATTTAGGAAGCTTTTATAACTTCACAGTTCCCTCTTCTGTTATTTTCGTGCTAAGTTAAAAAATACAGCAGCTTGTTTTTTTGAGATTTCCTGGCTCTGTTCCCCTCCCCCACTTTATCTGTACTTTTTCATTCCTTTCTCTATGTTTTCCTTGCTCTGTTTAATTTTGATTCCATACCCAACAGTTTCTCCTTGTTGTAGGATCCTGTCTTGGAAAGGAGCCCTGTGGGTCCATTTTGAGACTTTGTAGGGACTGAAATACACCAGTCCTCAGCCCTTAATGATAGCACTCATCCCCTATTAGATCTGGCAAAATCTCTACTAGTTTCAGCTGCTGTTTTCAAATTGGCCTGTTGCACTTTCTCATGAACGCCTCTGTGCTATTGCGGGGGTTCCTCTGTACTCAGGGCCATCAGATACCTTGTTACTTCCTCCTACTTTCTCCCTCACAGATGTCAATGACATGCCGGTCTTATGGCTGTTGGTGCTTCAGGATTTGTGGGCATTCGCTTTTACTTAGTTTGGGTGTAAATGCTGTACATGGGTTTTGGATTTTGCTATCTAGTTGCTCTGACTGTTTTTATATGGAGTTTCAAGAAACCCCAAACCGTGCTTCAATCACCACTGCACACCCCTACCCCCATCCTGCCCACCAGAAGCCACATCTACCTCACATGTTAAATGCATTAGCTCACAACAGTCCCACGGGATAGATAACCACTTTCCCTCTTTTGCAGAGGAGGTGAGTCTTCAAAGAGGTGGGTGACTTATTCCTAAGTGGCAGAGGTGGGATCCGAATCCATGGAACACTATAATCTTCTATCACGAGATAATTTCTTTGACTGTTGTTCCTATTCTAAACCATCCAGTAAATATGTAAATGCCTGTTTTGTTTTGGGCCCTGTAGAGTAAGCTATGGACACAGAACAGGAATAATAAGTATAGTGAACATACACGTGGAGTATATCTATTTCAGGCTTTGTACTGAGCCCTTCACACACGTGATCTCATTAAATCCTCATTACCACCAGTGTTATGGATAACTACAGAGGAACAAACTGAGATTGGAAGAGGTTAATTAGTGTAAATCAGATCATGCCACACTAGCTTGCTTAAAATACCCTCCGATGGTCCCTAACATACTAGGAATAAGATTTAAACTCTTTATCCTGACTTATACAAAACTTACTTGATCTGGCTCTGTTTCCCTCTCTGAGCCTGTCTTGGACCATTCTCTTTTCCATCCACAAGCTTCAACCACCCTGACCTTCTTCAGGTGTTTAGACTGTGCCAACATCATTCTCATCCCAGGGCCTTCTCCCAGCTATTTGGCTGCCATGGATGCTCTTCTCCCTGGACATCACAAGGGTGACTCTTTCTTGTGGCTTGAGAGAGACCTTTCCTGACCACCCAGCATAAAGTTAGACCCTTCATCATTCTCTGTTGGATCAGCCTATTTTAATTTTCTGCACAGCACTATCTGAGTTCTCTGATTTTTTATTTATTTTCTTTTATTTTTTGGCCGTGCCGTGCGGCGTGTGGGATCTTAGTTCCCCAGCCTGGGATCGAACCCACGCCCCTTTCATTGGAAGCGTGGAGTCTTAGCCACTGGGCGGCCAGGGAAGTCCCACTATCTGATTTCTTTGTTACTTATTTATTTACTTATTGTCTCTCTACACTCATTGAATTATAAACATTATAAGAGCAGAAATTATCTTAGCTTTAGTTCTCCTGAAAGCAGAGCCTAACTCAAGGATTCAGGTGCAGGTGGTTGATTTGGGAGGAAGCAGGAGGGAGGGAGAAGGGAGAGTGGGAGAGAGCAGAAGGAGAAGTCAGTAGGAGGGGGAGCTACCAAGGTCACCGCCGTAGACAGTAGGGGGTCAGTTCCCCTAGGACCTCTGACAAGTGTACAGAAATCTCCCAGAATTGTCTACGTGAAGGACAGGAGGCTGCAGGATGTCTCCACTGGCTTTGTTTCCCATTGGTTGAGGGTAGCTCCCAGGAGTGTTAACCCCACACTCCTGGGCTGCATTTGCATAAGATCCAAATAGGCCCTTCAGATGTCAGAAAATTTCTTGGGACAGGAAGCAGAACGTGATGCAGTGTACCTGTTAGGTGGGTGCTGCCAGCACGAGGCCCATTTGAGCTTGAAATGTCTGCCGCAGCTGGGGCTGAAGTAAGATGGGGAGGACCAGGGGTTCCTGCTGTGGGAACCAGGTTTATACCGCTCTCTGCGGAGTCCTCAACACTTAAAAGAACTCAGTCATCTGTGCTGAATGGATGAGTGAGCTCACTCATGAGCAGTGAAGATAGACTGCTGGTGTCTAAAGTCTGTGTTTTTAACTGCCAGGCCACACGGTGTATGGTCCTTATCCTTCATGAACTCTCTGGTTTGGGCAGAGGGAGGAGAGACCCATAAGACACATAAGAAATAAATAGAAGGGAGACTGACCAATTCTCAGCTGGAAGATGGGGGGAAAGGAGATGAATTCAGACTGAATGGGGAGATAGGAACAAATCTGTGAATCATAGGACCAGCTACCACTTTACCGAGCACCTGCCATTTCTTTGACAAACCATTGCTTTAATTTTTACAACCCTAGAAGAAAAGCATTTCATTCAGATTCTAACTGAGGCACAGATCGTTAAAGAGGTTCACCCCTGGCCACAATGCTAGCAGGGATCTCAGGCCAGGTCTCTCTGGCTTTGGTGCTCATGTGGTTTCCTTGAGACGTGGAGGAGCTTCAAAGAGGGTTGAGTAGGACCCGGACCCATCATCCCATCCTGCTCCGAAATCCGGCTCCCATAGACCAGTCCCCAAGGTGAGCACGCTAGGTTGGGTCAGACTGGTTTTCTTCCTTCCCGTGTTGGGGACTCCATGATCCTTACTGGATTGCCCATGTTTCCCTGTGGAAGGGGAGGCAAACTGGGACGAGGACACCCTTCGTTACAAGTTCAAGCAGAAGGGGCAGGAGCCCACACAGTTGAGCCCCAGGTTGGTTAGTGAGGCAGGAAGAGAGGAGGTTGTTTCTCCTGCTTGCTTTGCTCCCCCAGCCCACAGCAGCTGGTGTGGATTCAGATAAGCATCTACACTTTGGGAAGTCAGTTCCTACTGGAACCAGCCCCTGCGCCGTCTGAGGTCCACCCATCACTAATTTTCATATGAGTTACATTAAAGGGTCTGATGGGAAAGTATGTCTTGGTTTAAAAATAGAAGAATACAACAATAAATCAAGGAGCGAAAGCAAAGTGAAAAAAATGCAGAAAACAGATGAAAAGAAAAGGGAAAAAGTGAACAGTATAAAAATACCCTCCATGCCAGGCCCTTCAAATGTGATTTCCTGTGGCCTGCACTTTGAAAAAGCATGCTGTCCTGCCATGTGCTACATCTGAAGGCCAACAGGGCAGACACAAAGGGTGTTGAGGCTTGGAGGCAAGGGTGACATCTGACCTGCTGGAGCTCCAGACGCGTACACCGAGGACACGTCAGAGGATTTTCCGTTTGGTGGAACCGAGCCCTGTGGGCCTGCTCCACCCACCCTGTGCCCACCCGGCTCTGACACACTTCCTGTTATGGGCGGTGGGGCACACAGTGGGGCCGCTGGTAGAGGCCAGGGCTCTGGCTTCCCTGTGGGCTGGGGCAGACGACTTCAAAAGCTGCGTCTGGCGTGTAGAGAAATGATTTAAAAGTGAGCTTGGGTGGCTCCCAACACGACCTACTCCAAGTAAGTAGAAAGAAAACATACATTATCTCAGGTTAAAGAGCAGGCTTCTTTTAAGGCCCTGCCAACTATTTATGAAATCCTAACTTATTGCTGAGAAAAGCACCCCGCCCCTCCCGACAATATTTGCAACCGCTGGCAAGGCCGAAAGGACATAAACATGGTGGCAGGGTGCCAATTCCAAATTGGCCAGGATTGCATGACACATTTGTGATTCTAATCAACCAGAATCTCCAATGTATGCCCCAGGAATATACTGTCTGCATCAGAGATGCACTTGTCTGATATTAAATTATGCCAAGGGAAAAGCAAAATAAACATCTTTTCCAACAGGCTGATTTGGGGGGGGTGAGAGGTGGTGGGATATGAGTGGAAAAAATAACATTTCAGTAACATGAGAGAAAAAAAGAACAAATCAAGACATGACTGATGCAGCCTGTGAAACTGTCCAGTTTAGGTGTTTCTTCAGTGCTGAGGAGTTCGCTGTGCATCATGGGATGTGGGAGGCTTGCTGGGGTGGAGTGTGGGTGTGGATGGAAAGGAACTCAGAGCCCTGTGAGCACCTGACCCAGATGGGCTTGAACCTGAGAAGTGTCCCAAGATGGATGGGGATCATATTTATAAACCACTGAAATATTTCTGGTTTGCCAGGCAAGAAATTGGCTGCAGGCATCCTCTAAACGTGTGTGTGTGTGTGTGTGTGTGTGTGTGTGTGTGTGTGTGCATGCGCTCGCACACGTGTGTCCTGGCTGTCAGCGTGAGGCCAGCTGCACTTGGTTAGTAATCTCCAGCATACCCACAAACACACATGTGACTAAGGGGATAGTATGCTATTAAGAAAATGTGATTTGTTAACACTATGCTGTGGATCCTGGCTACTTTTGCCATCTCTCTGTGCCTTGGGAATGGCGTCCTGGGAGGGGAGCTGTGTGGGCTGCCTATTGAGTCTGGGCTTTAGAAGACAGGAAAGTGGTGTGGGGAAGAAATGTGCTTAGGACTCTGCCCCCTTCTCACTGCACTGATTCCACCCCAGGGAGGAATAAAGAACCCACATGGCCAGCAGTCACAATTTCAGGAACTTCCAATTCCAAGTCCTGGTTATGCCTCTGAAGAGAGAAAAAGAAGGGACCAGGCACTGACTGTTGAACCTGAACAATTCTTTTAACCTCTTAGAACCATACAGTGGGGTATCATTATTTCCGTTCCTTTCTTAAAGACAGAATTCTTAATGAAGCTCAAAACCAAAATGGAGGTATCAGCTGTAAGTGCTAGAAGCACTATCATTATGAGTGTTATTTTTATTGAAGGAGACAAAAATTTCACACCCTAAACTGCCCTTTGAATTGACCTTGCCTTGGTGTCTGTAATTCTGACATTTATCGTTGCCTTGGGTTAGGCATTGAAAGTTCATGTTCAGTTGCAAATCCAACCAGAGAAGAGGAAACCTGTTAAGGCATGTCATGTGTAGCTGCTCATCCAGCATGGCTCTAAGGCAGGATTCTTAAATTTTTGGAGTCATAGAACTCTGATGTGCCCTCACAAAATGCACATTCACACAATCACACAAAATTTATTTATAATTCCGTGGTGTGAATGGATCCACCTAAATGGGAATCCAGGGACCTCATAGTAAGATCTTTTCGTTCTAAAAGTTGGGAATATAGACTAGATACATTTTGAAGACTGTCAGGGAAGGTCAAGGGCAATACATACAGCGTTGGAGGGCAGTTGAATATGCTGAGGCACAGAGAGGTGAAGTGACTGTCTCGAGGTTGCAGAGCCAATGAACACTAGAACTAGGACTAGAATGCAGGGCTACTGGACCCATTGTCTGTGGAGTCAGAATGCCTGGGTCCAATACACTACCCTGCTGTTTACTTCTGTGTGACCTTGGGAAAGTCATTTAACCTCCCTAATATTTAGCTTCTTCATCTACACCCAAGGTATAGCCACATACTCAGGATTACTCATCTATCAATGGAGAAACTAATATTTACCTTAAATACTCCATGTGACTTTGACTATTGGTAATGTATGTGAACCATTTCATAAACTAGAAAGTTCCACACAAGTGGATAGCCATGATTGCTATTGCTGCTGAAAGACAGGGAATGTAAATATATGACAACTTTTGTTATGGAAACCCAATAATGTCTTAGTGAAAAATCAGGACCTTTGGGTCTGAAGTTTTCTCTCTAGTTCAAACCTGGATAAAGCAGGAGAGAAAACTGTGGTGTAAGTTCTGCCACGGGTGCTGTGATGTTAATGGGCTGGAGTGGGCAGTGAAGGCCTCTGAGTGTATTGGTTAAGATTCTTTCTATAGTGCATGATAGAAACCCACCTCAAAATGGTTTAAACAAAAAAGGAAATTTATTGGCTCCTACAATAGTTTCTATTTTTTTAAAACTTTGTTTTAGTCATGTGATCTTGTCTGTTGACATACCTAATAATTTTTGATTAAATAGCAGACATTGTGCTTAAAAAAGTTGTAAGTCTCCAGATGATGTTTTCTTTCTTCAGAGAAGGTTCATTCCCCTTTTCCTCAGTTAGGCAGGTAGTGTGGGGACTAATCACCTTAACCTAATCAAACGGAGCTGAATTGAGGCTAGGTTGCAGTTTAGGGAAGACTCCATATAACTCTGGTTTCCTCCTGCTCACAGGGCACAGTCCTCCAGGGTTTCCAGTTGAGAGACTGGTGTGCTCACTGGGGCCCCTCCCTCTGGCTAGGCCTGAATTCCAGTCCTTGGCTCCCCAGCGTCCTAAGATTCCTGAAAACACTACTCTGGTTTCTAAAGCCTTTCTGTTTAGCTTGAGAATTTCACAGATATCTTGAGGGGAAAACTAGTGCCAGGCTCAGATCTCTGTCCCCTCCTTCTCATAGTAATCCTGGCCTCTTTAGTCTCCAAGTTTGTCTCTCCAGACCTGTGAGACTTACAAAAGCTCTGTCAGTTTCTCTGTCCCCTAGTAGGGAGCTCTGCTCAGGAAAAGCCTGCCTTCCCGTCTCCTTTCCCTGCACCCTGAATCAAAAAGTGCCCCTAAGGAAAATGTGTCTCCAGAATCCAACTCACCCTTCACAATTCTTCCTCTTTGAATCTTGTGCCCTCTAGTTCTGGTTGTTTCAGTGGATTTCCAGTGTCTTTAAATGGTCTTTAAAAATAGATATGTTCCCCCAACTTTTCCAGTTCTCAGAGGGAGCGTAGATCTGCTGTGGTCTACTTCATCATACCTGGAAGAGGAAGTCTCTGCTTTAACTGAAAAGTCTAAGGATAGATCTGGAACTCCAGAAATGGCTGAGTCCAGATGACCAAAGATATGATTCGGCATTTCTTTTTTCTTTCTTTCAGCTCATTTCACTCTTTTTTTTTTTTTTTTTTTTTTTTGCGGTACGCGGGCCTCTCACTGTCGTGGCCTCCCCTGTTGCGGAGCACAGGCTCCGGACGCGCAGGCTCAGCGGCCAAGGCTCACGGGCCCAGCCGCTCCGCGGCATGTGGGATCTTCCCGGACCGGGGCACGAACCCGCGTCCCCTGCATCGGCAGGCGGACTCTCAACCACTGCGCCACTAGGGAAGGCCCCTCATTTCACTCTTTACAGACTTTGTTCTCAAAGAGGTTTGCCCCTGATGTTGCAGAGTAGGCCTCTAGCAACTGCAGACTTATATTATGGCTGATTAACTATCCTGGCAGAAAGGGAAAGCTTATTTCTTAACAGACTAATAGCAAAATTCCTAGGGATGGCTCTTATTGGCCTAGTTTGGGTCATGTGTTCACCCTGATCCAGTCACTGTGGTTGGAGAATAAAATACAATGATCTTCAGGCCTTGTCATGTGCCCAACATGGAGTCTGGATGTGATACACAACTCATTATGCACATGGCTAAACATGGGGGGGGGGTGGGCAGGAGGTTCTCCAGAAAGAAGTGGAGGTGGTCCTTCACACTTCATGCCTGCTCTGTGCCCCACTGAGCCTCCCAGGTCTCTTCATGCTCTCTTCATCTGTTACTTCTCTCCTGTCACTGCTCTGTCCGATCTCATGACTGGTTATTTGATTTGTTCCCCCTCCAGAATCTTCAATCCTTTGTACCTCTGCCCCTGCATGCAACCCACCAAGCAAACCCCCAGCTCTGGGACAGTACTACTCTCAGCTTTCTCCACTCTAATCCCCAGGTGACTTGAAAATAGAACTGTACAACTGTGAAGACTGATACCATCATTGCCATGCCCACTGTAGCTTGTAAATCTTTGTCTTGTTTTTGTTCAGCTCAATCTCCCACACCCTTCACAGATTCATCCATACCTTTACCATCTCCTTCGCAGTGGCCCATTGAGGCTGTTAGGGGAGATGTTTCACAACTTTCCATTTTTTATCCATAAGTTTGTTACATCTGCCCTAGAGAGGGCTTTTATAGGTTTTGCCTGCACAGCATACGTGCCCCTTGCTTCTGGTGACAGCATCTCAGATTTCCTTTGGGAGAACACTTGCCATGCTCAGTCTGTCTAGTTTGGATGGGAATAACCCTACCCTTTGAATTTAGGCATCCAATAAGTAGCATCTATCTGCCAGGCCCTGGTAATTGGGTTTTGAATAGATATAGATAGGACCAAAGAATGTCCAATGAGAAATCACTTCAGAGTTTTGTTGGAATGATTCAGACTGAGAAGTTGACATTCTGCTGGGATGACTAAGCTAGGAGGATAAAGATTGGGAGTTACTCATGGGTATCTTTTCACCATGAGGAGAAGTCCTACATGAGATTGAAGTCAAAATGGCTCTAAGAGATGGAGAAAGGAAGAGAGATGAAACAAACGTCATCATTGAGCCCCTAGATCCAGCTACTCCTGAAGGTAACACTACCACTGGTCTTTTTAGTTCAGGGAACCAGAAGCTTCCTTTTCTGCTTAAGTCAGTTTAAGCTGGGTTTCTTTTACCACTAACCAAAAATGTCCTGATCAAAATGCTCCCACATCTTCATCTTCCTTATTCCAGTATCAGGGGACAATACATCTGGTTCTTTTTAAGATTAACCCCTTCATCAGTGCTTTATATTCACTCAACAAATACTTATTGAAAGCCCATCTTGAGGCAGACAGTGTTTTATGCACTGGGGGATACCACAGTAAACAAGTAGATGAGGTCTTTCTCTCATGAGCTTACTGTCTAGGTGGGGAGAAGGGAAAAAATGAAACATATTTTTAAAATCATGCTGTAATAAATGTTATGACTGGAGCTAGATGGAGAATGACTAGGTGGTGGAGGAGGGAGAGTGGGAATACTTTAGTTATCTTTCTGTTTTGATTGCTGGTTTAATTCCACTGTTGTCAGAGGACATATTCTGTATAATTTTACTCCTCTGATATTAGTTGAGACTTTTCTTTAGTGCTTATTTTGTATTCCATGTGCACTTATATGTATTCTGCAGTCATTGAGTATCGTGTTCAGTGTAGGTCAAGTTGGTTAATACTGTTGTTTAAATCCCTTGTATCCTAATTGACTTTGTCTACTTCTTATACCAGTTATTCAGAGAAATGTGTCAAAATCGCCAGCTATACTTGTAGATTTGTCTATTTTTTCTACTTTTTTCCCCTTTTTACTTTTTTCAGTCTATTTTTCTACATGTATTCTGAAGCTATATTATTAAGTGCACACAAATTTAGGATTGCTTCGTCTTTCTGTTTAACTGACCCTTTTATTGTCATGAAATGTTCCTCTGTATCTTTAAGTTTCACTTTCTAGTTACAGTTACTTTGGCTATATATTCACATATGTGTATAGTTACACAACATTTTTTGTTAGTGTTTTCATGATGTATCTTTTCCCATCCATTTACTTTCAATCTATTTTTATTATTTAAAGTGTATCTTGGGACTTCCCTGGTGGCGCAGTGGTTAAGAATCTGCCTGCCCATGTCCTCAAGTCCATTCTCTACATTTACGACTTTATTCCTGTCCTGCCCCTAGGTTCATCAGAACCATTTGTTTTTCTTTTTTTTAGATTCCATATGTATGCATTAGCATACGGTATTTGTTTTTCTCTTTTGGACTTGAGGACATGGGGAGCGGGAAGGGTAAGCTGGGACGAACTGAGAGAGTAGCATTGACATATATACACTACCAAATGTAAAATAGATAGCTAGTAGGAAGCAGCTGCATAGCACAGGGAGATCAGCTCGGTGCTTTGTGACCACCTAGAGGGGTGGGTTAGGGAGGGTGGGAGGGAGATGCAAGAGGGAGGGGGTATAGGGATTTATGTGTACACATAGCTGATTCACTTTGTTATACTGCAGAAACTAATACAACATTGCAAAGCAATTATACTCCAATAAAGATGTTAAAAAAAAAAAAAAAAGAATCTGCCTGCCAGTGCAGGGGGCACGGGTTCAATCCCTGGTCTGGGAAGATCCCACATGCCGCGGAGCAACTAAGCCCGTGCACCACAACTACGGAGCCTGCACGCTGGAGCCCGCGAGCCACAACTACTGAGCCCGTGTGCCACAACTACTGAAACCCATGTGCCTAGAGCCCACGCGCCACAACTACTGAGCCCACGTGCTGCAACCACTGAAGCCCACGTGCCTAGAGTCTGTGCTCCGCAGTAAGAGAAGCCACCTCAGTGAGAGGCCTGCACACCACAAAGAAGAGTAGCCCCTGCTCACCACAACTAGAGAGAAAGCCCGTGTACAGCAACGAATACCCAACACAGCCAAAACAAAGAAACAAACAAACAAAAAATAAAGTGTATCTTGAAAACAGCACATAGTTGGTTCTTTTAGAAAGTCCAGCCTTAACAATCTTTGTTTATTAATTGGAGTATTTTGTCCATTTACTTTTGTTTTTGAAATATTTTTACTGTGGTAAAAATATATCACATAAAAGTGCCATTTTAGCCATTTTTAAGTGTATGGGTTCAGTGGCTTTGATTACATTGCCAATGTTGTGCAAAAATCACTCATACTGGGCTTCCCGGGTGGCGCAGTGGTTGAGAGTCCGCCTGCCGATGCAGGGGACACGGGTTCGTGCCCCGGTCCGGGAAGATCCCACATGCCGCGGAGTGGCTGGGCCCGTGAGCCATGGCCTCTGAGCCTGCGCGTCCGGAGCCTGTGCTCCGCAACGGGAGAGGCCACAACAGTGAGAGGCCCGCGTACCGCAAAAAAAAAAAAAAAAAAAAAAAAAAAAAAAAAAAAATCACTCATACTTCTCACCAAAACCTTTTCATCACCCCAGACAGAAACTTTGTAATCATTATGCCATAACTCCCTATATTCCCCTCTCTTCCTCCCTGGTAAACTCTATTCTACTTTCTGTCTCTATGAATTTGCTTATTCTAGATACCTCACATAAATGGAATCATATGATATTTGTCCTTTTGTGTCTGGCTTACTTAGCATAATGTTTGCAAGGTTCATCCATGTTGTAGCATGGATCAGAATTTCATTCTTTTTTATGGCTGAATACTATTTCATTGTATATTTGTACCACATTTTGTTTATCCTTTCATCTGTGGATAGATACTTGGGTTGTTTCCAACTTTTGGCTATGGTGAATAATGCTGCTATGAACATTGACATAGAAGTTTGAGTCCCTGTTTTTAATTTTTTTACGTATACACCTAGGTGTGGAATTAACAAGTCATATAGTAATTCTATGTTTAGCTTTTTGAAGAACCATCAAACTGTTTTCCATAGTGGCTACACCATTTTACATTCCCATCCAAAATGTATGCAGATTCGAATTTCTCCACATCCTTGCCAACACTTAAAAAAAAATGCTTATAGCCATCCTAACAGGTGTGAAGTGGTATCTCATTGTGATTTTGGTTTGCATTACTCTAATGAATAACAGCATTGAGTGTCTTGTTATGTGCTTATTGGCCGTTTGTATATCTTCTTTGGAGAAATGTGTGTTCAAGTCCTTCGCTCATTTTTAATTGGGTTGTTTGTCTTTTCTCTGTTGAGTTGTAGGAGTTCATTATATGTTCTGAATATTAAACCCTTATCAGATATATGATTTGCAAATATTTTCTCCTATTCTGTAGGTTGTCTTTTCATTTTCTTATAATAATGTCTTTGGGGCACAAATATTTTTAATTTTGATGAAGTCTAATTTATCTAGTTTTTCTTTTGTTTCTCATGCTTTTGGTATCATATCAAAGTCCATTGCCAAATCCAAAGTCATGAAGATTTATTTCTATACTTTCTTTTAAGAGTTTTGTGGTTTTAGATCTTACATTTAGGTCTCTGATCTATTTTGAGTTAATTTTTGTATGGTGTGAGGTAGGGGTCCAGCTTTATTTTTTTGCAAGTGAAAATTCAGTTGGCACAGTACCACTTGTTGAAGAGACAGTTCTTTCCCTTTGGATGGACTTGGTACCCTTGTCAAAAAATCAACTGACCACAGATGTCTGGGTTTATTTCTGGGATACTTATTCTAGTACTTTGGTCTATAACTCTATCTCTATACCAATACTGCGTTGTTTTGATTACTGTAGCTTTGTAATAAGGTTTGAAATCAGGAGTGTGAGTCTTCTGACTTCATTCTTTTTAAAAATGATTTTGGCTATTCAGGGTTCTTGCAACTTCATATGAATTTGAAGATTGGCTTTTCCATTCCTGAAAAAAAAAGGGCATCAGAATTCTGTTAGGGATTGTGTTCATCCTGTAGATCACTTTGGGTAGTATTGTCATCATAACAATACTCTGTCTTCCCACCTGTGAACGTGGGTTCTTTTTCTACTTATTAGGTCTTCTTTAATTTCTTTCAACAATATTTTGTGTTTTCAGTGTACAACACTTTCACCCCTTAGATTAGATTTATTCTTAGATATTTTATTCTTTTAGATGCTGTTTTAAATGGAATTGTTTTCTTACTTCCCTTTCCACATTGTATACTGAAAGTGTATAGAAATGTGACTGATTTTTGCATGTTGATCTTGTACCCTGCAACTTTGCTGAATTCCTTTATTATCTCTAGTAGCATTCTCCACTATTCCCACACTTTATGTTGTTGTCATAAATTACATCTTTATACATTGTATTTCCAGTAACATAGATTTATAATTTTTTTTATTCCTTTATTTTTTAAATCCTGTAGGAAATAAATAGTGGAATTACAAATAAAAAATATAATAATACTGACTTTTATATTTGTTATTGTATTTATCTTTACTGTAGATCTTTTTTTATGGCGTAGAGTTACTGTCTAGTGCCCTTTCATTTCAACCTGAAGGACTCACTTTGAAATTTCTTGCAGGGAAGCCCTGGTGGTAACAAACTCCTTCCACTTTTGTTTATATGGGAATGCCTAAATTTGTCCCTCATTTTTAAAGGACAGTTGTGCTGGATATAGAATTCTTGGTTTGTCAGTCAGTTTTTTTCCCTTTAAGCACTTTACATATATTATCCCATATCCCATGTCTTCTGGTTCCAAGGCTTCTGATAACTCAGCTGTTAACCTCATTGAGGGTTCCTTGTACAGGATGTGTCATTTCTCTCTTTCTGCTTTAAAGATCATCTCCTTGGACTGTTGCAAGCCTTTGGTTAATTTCCAGAGTTCTGAAAATGTTAGTTTTGACAATATTTGCAAGCGTTCTTATTGCTTTCACAGTGTAGCAGATTTTTGGAGGCCCTTACTCCACCATTCCAGAAGTGCTTCTCCTAGTCTATTTACTTTTAGTGTAATGATTGTTTTAGTAGGATTCAAGTCTACCATTTCACTGTTTTTTTTCCTTTCTCTTTGCCTATGGAAAACCTGATCCATAACCAGTGCCCATGTTTGTAAATATCCCCAGGTAAGAAAATGGCTGGCCACCTCAATCACTAGAAAGGGCTCTTCCTGATTGAGAACTTAGCTCATCTAGTCCTCTTTGCTTCCACAGTTCTACAATGTCCTTAAGATATGATTTTTATAAGTTATCCATTTGTTGGTTGTTGTCACAGTAGACCATGTATCCTGCCTCTACTTACTATGTCCTACCAAGAAGAGCTTAAGAAGCTTACCTTACAATGGATAGTTATGGAAGTCATTGTGGAGAAGATAACATTTTAGTTGAGGCCTGTGGTATTGTGATTTATAATAAGAAATATGTATTTGACATTCGACCACATGCTTGGCACAGAACTCCTAAAACTCTTAGAATTTCCTAAGTCAAAAGTACAATAAAGGTATCTTTTGTTATGTTAATGAGGTGGCTTTTGGAATGCCCCTAGGTCACCTAAGAATGGGCACTGACCACGAGAGGAACCAACCATGGGGTTGGAACGTTGAGTTGCAACCCTTCACCCCACCTCCCGGAAAGGGGAGACAGGATGGAGGTCAAGTTCATTTACCAAGGGCAAGTGATTTAATCAATCATGCCTGCATAATGAAGCCTCCATAAAAACCCAGAAGGACAGGGTTTGGAGATCTCCCAGGCTGGTGAACATGTGGAGATGTGGGGCGAGTTGTGGGCATAGGAGAAGGCATAGAATCTCCATGCTTCTTCCCCACACCTTGCCCTGTGCATCTCTTCCATCTGGCTGTTCCTGAGTTTTATCCATTTATGATAAACCAGTAATCCAGTAAGTAAGCAATATACTTCTCAGTGAGCTGTTCTAGCAGATTAATCAAACTCCAGTTTGTATAAAATCCAAACTCCAGGTCATGGGAACCTCCAATCTTTGGCTAGTGAGTCAGATAACACAGGTAACAGCCTGGACCTGCAACTGACATCTGAAGTGTGTTGGGGGGGGGGGGGGGGGGGGGGGGGGGGAGAGGGGCAGTTTTGTAGGACTGAGCCCTTAACCTGTGGGATCTGATGCTATCTCCAGGTTGATACTGTCAGAATCAAGTTGAATGGTACCACATCTAGCTGGTGTCTGAGAATTGTTTAATGGTGTGGGAAACCGTCCCACACATCAGAATTGGTGACCAGAATCCTAAGGCCCAAAAGATAAGAATGAGGTAGCCATATGATGAGTGGGGCAGAGGAGCTTTTAAGAATGAGTGACTGGGGCTTCCCTGGTGGCGCAGGGGTTGAGAGTCCGCCTGCCGATGCTGGGGACACGGGTTCGTGCCCCGGTCCGGGAAGATCCCACATGCCGCGGAGCGGCTGGGCCCGTGAGCCATGGCCGCTGAGCCTGCACGTCTGGAGCCTGTGCTCCGCAACGGGAGAGGCCACAGCAGTGAGAGGCCCGCGTACCGCAAAAACAAACAAACAAAAAAAGAATGAGTGACTGGCATGTGCCGAGGTCTTGAGGCAGAAAGGTGACGGGCCCACGTCAGGAGCTGAGGGTAGGTCAGTGTGGTGGCTCACAGCGAGGGAAGAAGGAAATGGAGAGAAGAGCTTAGACAGGGAGGCTGGGGCCATCCAACACAGGGCTCATGGCAAGGAGTTTGGATTTTATACAACATGGAGTAAGAAGGTTTTGGACATTTTAAACAGGAGTGTTGCATGATTGGATTTATATTTCAGGAAGATTGCCACAGCTTCTTCGAAAGCAGGGACAGGAGGAGTGAGGGTAGGAACAGGGAGACCAATGAAGAGTCTGTTGCAATCGCTGAGAGGTGACGGAAGCCTTGCCAAAAGGCTCTTCCCTCCTTTCTTCTCCCATTTTATCCAACGCTTTAATTCAGCAGCCATCGCTTCACTTCTCCTCAGCATCTTCAACCCCTTTCTTTTCTTTTCTCTTTCTCCCTAGTCTACATACATAATCAAGTCTGCTATATTATAAAACAATCTTTGTTTCATTGTCCCTTTCCAGGTACTGTCTAATCTCCTTCTGCTTCTCGTACAAAATTTTCCAAAGAGGAATCTACACCTGTGGTCTGGCCCTTTTCGCTTCCCCCTTAGCCCTCCAAGTTCTTGTTTCTGCTCTCTCACCCTTCCACGGTGAAGTATCCAATAACTTCCTCATGCCCTACAGGATCCACCTCAGATTTCTCTCTCTTCACCTCCTGCAGTGAACAGCTTGCTTACTGCTGTCCCCATTGTCAGGCTTGATGTGTGGAACATAGCAGGTGCCAAGTTAATCTTTTCCACAGAAATGACTGACTGGTGATATTCCAGAAATAAGACCAACTGTTTACATGTGGATTTACCATCTCCTGGGACCAGAGAATAGCCAGTATACTCATACACTTTTTATCTTCCTTCTTCCGGTATCAGGAAACAGTACATCTCTGTTCCTATTTAAATTAACTCCTCTGACTGTGCTAGCTATGAATTAATTAACTCAGTGATTTATTCCACAAGTGTTTTTTGAGGACCCATCTTGTGTCAAAGACCATTTATAATTAGTACCATCACTGTAATCTGTCTTATTCAGGGTCTAGCACTGTGCCTGGTACATAGTAAGCACTTAGTAATTGTTTACAGACTTGAACTGGTTTGCTCTAGAACGTGCTAGTTCCATTCCCCACGTTCTAGCCCTTTATAAAATTAAAGCCAGGCATATTTTTAAAAAACTTTTTATTTAGGTATATCTTATATACAGTAAAGTACACAGGTCTTAAAGGACTTAATGGCCTTTTCATGTGTACGCTGGGAAACCACTACCCAGATCAAGATGTAGAACTTGCCCCGCACCCTAGAATGTTTCCTCATGCCCACCCCTTCCCACATTTTCTGAGCATACACACACAGGTAAGAAGACTTTATATTTATATTATATGTTTTCTTTTATAAGCTACCATGCGTGTCCTAGAATAAAAAAAAGAAGTAGATGCTCAAGGAAGTTGAAGGACAAAGCTGAACCAAAGACATAACAACTTTTAATACCAACTGGTTGGCTGTTCAGGATCAGGAATCTTTTACTTGACTGAATAGATGTGACCCAACAAGGTCAGCTGTAAAATGAATTTCTGTCAGAAATAATCTTTTCCCATCAACTGCTATTATAAAATGGGAAACACTCCCTTTGGGGGAAACAAATGTTGGCCTCTGGCTGTAGGCTCCCACTTAAAAAAACAATTCCCTAATAAAACCTCACCAATAACCCTCCAAATGTTAACGGGACTCACAAAACAGAAGAATTCTCTTCAGCATTCTGAATAAATCACAAAATCAAAGAACTGGAAGTGGAATATAAGGAAGGCTCTTTGGCAATGTGATGACCTCACATTGTAACCCTCTTGCAGCTGAGTAACCCCTTGAGCTAGGAACTCTGGGGGCTTGGCTTGGCTTGGCTTGTCTCTCGGTACTAGCGGTGTGACTTTCGTGAACATCAGTTAATTCACAAGGCTTCTGTGGGGATCAAATGAGCTAACAAAACAAAGCAATGAGTTTGTTTGTTCATTTGTTTAGTTATTTATCCATTGAAACAATATCTATTAAGAATTTCCTGTGTACTTGATATCTATATCATTTTGTTTTAACCAATCAATATTTTGTTTTAACCAAAAATATATACATATATACATATATGCTCATTTGCCAATAGTTTGATGTAGGAAAGTGTCTTTTCTTGGGGGTCTGAGTTTGCAGGGTGGGGTTCTATATTTTTCTTCATAAACCACTTTCTTTAATGAGAAGCAAGGTATTATGAATTAATACAGGTATATAATCCTTCTAGAATTGTATGGTTATTGTCTCCAATTGTTTGGAGTTTTCTTCTCACCTCCATCCAATTCAACAAACAACTCAAGTTATGAGCCAAAGTCGACAGGCACGCTAAAGAGTGGCTGAACAACATAAGATGCATTTGGCTGCAAGTAACAGAGTCTCTCACTAAAACTAGCTTTTAAGTTTTTCTTTCAGTAATCCTTCAGTACATAGTAAAAAACACATTTTGCATTGTCACTCAGTGTACCCACGCATACACATGCAAAAAGTATGAACAGAAGCACATTTTCATAAACACTACTTACCTTGATTTTGTGGGATGCTATCTAATGTCTTCTAGTCTATTCTTTTCTATCCCATTAAAAGAAAAACCCACTAAAATACTCTCATGCCTTATTAAGGGGTACAACCCACAGTGTGAAAACCACTGGCTTAAACAGTAAAAACATTTATTATCTCATATAGGAAGGGGTCCAGAGTCAGGGGAGTCCCTGAGCTGCCCAGTGGCCCAGCAGTGTCCTCAGGTCACAGGTATTTTCCAGAGATTTCTTTCTGCCGTCAGAGGTATTTTCCAAAGATTTCTTTCTGCCATCCTCAGAGGATTAGTAACATCTCCCCTCATGGTGCAGAATGGCTCCCACATCCAACAGTAGTTTCATGCAGACACAACTGCACCCAGCAAAGAAGAGGGAGAGGAAACTTTTCCCAGAAGCCCCCAGCAGACTTCTGCTCTGCTCCCATTGGCCAGGATTGGTCACTTGCCTATGTCCCAGCTGCAAAGGAGGCTAGGAAAGCAGGTGACCGGCATCTTTAACCTCTATAAAGGCACATGGGCTCTGCCAGAAAGGATGAAGGGAAAGGGAATGAGTGTTAGCCCAAAATGAAGGGCACTGTGGCCTGGCAGCTTGCTCTGCACATCAGCTGTGTATCTTACAGAGAGAAGGGGTGGAGAGCATCTCTTAATCCAGGGAGTTGGTTAAGTAGAGGCTGGTTAGGAGAGCATCTACAAAGACATGGCAAAGGCTATGAAAAAAGATGACAGCTGTTATTGGTTCATATGGCAGGGCACATACCTGGGCCAGGGGATTGGAGGGGTCTCCTGGAGGAGGTGACTCTGTGAAGCCAGATTGGAGTGATGGCCTCGTGTGCGGACATGGCTATGGGGTGGGTGGTGGGAAGGGTGTTCCAGGCTGAGGGAACAGCTTCTGAGAAGGCAAAGAGGAAGGAGAGATCATGGCTGAGGTGGCTTGTTTATTGCACTAGCTGTCCATCTCCTGGGGCTCAGCCCTGTGCCAGGCACTGAGGGTTTTGAGAGGAATGGTGATCTCCTGCCCTTGGGAAAGTCACTGTCCATTAAGAAGGATGAAGTATGAGGACGTCAGGACTAGAAAGAAACAGCAAATTTGCTCTCAAAACGCTATGATCCGTTCTAACCACGGGATAAAGGAAGCTTCTTGGGCAGCCGCTAATAGGCAGGGCCTGAGTGTGTAGAGTGAACGGGGGAAACGCCTTCCAGGCGGAGGGCCCAGTGCGAACAAAGGCATGGAGGCAGGAAGGCAGGGCCAGCGTTTGGCCACTTGGCTGGGGTGCTCGACCTGAAGGGAAGCCACGGCCGGGAGGGTATTGAAGCCTGGCGGTGGTCATCTTTGTCCCAGCTCCCTCCACTGAACCCCAGGCATCTGGGGCCCCTACCTTGGCTAACCTTCCTGGCAGCAAGTGTGACGCGGGGCCTCGGGGGACAGAAGGAGTAATTGGGGCCTTGTTGCTGTTTGGCATAGTTTTTCCTCCAAAGCAGAATGACCCCTGCCTGTCTCTCCCTCTTGGCACCAGTGAAGGCGCCTCTCCAGTCTCTTTGGAGAAAAACCAGTCTCTGAATAGTCAGAGGGTCACTGTGTCTTGTGTCTCCCTGGTTCTGCTGGGAGGGCTGCCAAGGCACTCTAAGGCCTGCCAGGGAGTCCTCTAGAGCTGAGGCAGTGGCGCTGGGGGCTGGGGGCTGGGGGCTGGGGCATCTGTGGTCCTGCCCAGGCCGGAAAGTCATGGCAAAGAGCACAGGCAGGACACTCAGGGCCAGAGGTCAAAGATGAATGAAGCTATGGTGGGGCAAGCCTTTGTGGTGGTCCCTGGGAGGCCTAGAAGGGGCCACCAGAACCTGCATTGGGCAGCTTCACCTTAATGCAAAGTTTCTCATCCTGGGCCCCACTGGCGTTTGGGGTGGGATAATTCTCCACTGCGGGGGCTGTTCTGTGCATTGCAGGATGCTTAGCAGCATCTCTGGTCTCTACCTGCTAGATGCCATTATCATCCCCCTACCCGCCGTTGTGACAACCAAAAAAGTCTTCAGACATTGCCAAATGTCACCTGGGGGTTACGACTGACTTAGACTGAGAACCACAGCCTTAAGGTGAACAAAGGAGCATCTTTCTTGTGCAAGAGTGTTTTACTGGGACCATAGAAACGTTGCCCATCACTCTGGGGCAATAATTTAGAGAGGGTAAGAGTAGAGACCAGGGTCCCATTAAGGGAGCCTTTGGGTTTGTTCTGGAGAGACGTGTTGGATCTGGGAGGTGTCCTGGAGCTGCTGTTTGGATTTGGGGCCCAGGGGAGAGGGAGGGGCAGAGAATGCCTGCAGGTGTCTGCCTTGGGCTGCTGTGCAGACTTCCATTCCGGGAGTGAAGAAAGGACACCTGGATGAGGGCTCACTTTGGGTGAGTGGGAGTAGGGGAGAAGGTCAAGATCCTCCTGTCACTTCCAGCTTCCCCGGCCCTGTCTGGAATATGTCTCCTCAATATCTCTGAGGACAGGTCCCCATAGCTGCTGCTCTCCCAGGCAGGAGAGTGAGCGCAGACAGGATGGGTCACTGCTCTGGTCAGAGAAGGCTCACACCCTTCCAACAGAGAACTCGGGCTCTGGCTACGTTCTTGCTACTGTCTGACATTAGTTTATTGTGGCTTTCTTGGGACCAGAGCCTGGAGCAGGATTTCTAGCCCATATTTGGAGGGTGAAGGCCGTCCCACTGGCTGGGAGAGAGAGAAGGAGCTAGGGAAGATGTTACCCTCACCCCTCTGAGCTCTGTGCAGGTGGAGAAAGCATTGGGGTGAAAGGACTCGGCAGGCAGCAGCTGGGCCTTTAAGAATTGCAGGGCTCCACTGCCTTCAGAAAGAGCAGTTGTTGTTTTTTTAGTTTGTTTTTTTGCGGTACACGGGCCTCTCACTGCTGTGGCCTCTCCCGTTGCGGAGCACAGGCTCCGGACGCGCAGGCTCAGCGGCCATGGCTCACGGGTCCAGCCACTCCGTGGCATGTGGGATCTTCCCGGACCGGGGCACGAACCCGTGTCCCCTGCATCGGCAGGCTGACTCTCAACCTCTGCGCCACCAGGGAAGCCCTGAAAGGGCAGTTTTTATGCACCAGGATTCTTCGTGAACTTGCTTCTCTGGGGAGCTGGACCTTGGACAAAAGGGTCCTACACTGTGGCTCTGTCCTTCTACCACTGTTACCTCCTCCTTCTTCTCATAGCAGTGGAACCTTCCTGGAACACTTGGCACCCCTCTAGGCCTTCTGAGATCTCTCAAGAACAGAGTCTGCCCTTGCAGACGGAAGGCATTGAAATGCAAATGCAAGCTGTCCAAACAGCAACTCAGGAGGCATAATTCAGCACTAAATATATACCCTAAGGAGCGCAGTGACCATCTCATTGCTCTGAGCCAAGATAAGCACATGCTTTCTGTGCCTTTGCAAGATTTGTTCCCTTTGCCTTAGATGCCCCCTGCTGTGGACACCTGACAACTTGACATTATCTTGGGCCATCCAGCTTCTGAATACCCTTCCTATGAGTCTTGGTGGGTACAGAGCCCATTTTCCAGAGTAGGAGTTGAGAATGCCAGCACCTCCTTTCCCAGTGTCCGTTGCAGCTAGGTCTTGACACGTGACCCAGGCTCTGCCAGTCAGATGCACTTGGCCTGGCCTTGAGATCAGGAATTATTCCCCAGAGTAGAAGGAACCTGCAGAGCCCCCTCTGGGCTGGTGGTGGAGCTGTGGTGCTGGCGGGGGGTTGTGGTTCTGAGGTCTTCATTAGACTAGTACTGTGACATGATTTAGGGCAATTCTCTTGGCCGTGTTGCTTAGAATGTCGTTCTCCATTCAGCCCAGTAGTTCTGTGAGCTCCCAGCATCCTTTTTTATGAATTCTTTTCCTATTTAATAGAGTCAAAGTCAGCGTCTGTACTTGTAACTAAGAACTCCGGCTAGTA
Source organism: Monodon monoceros (assembly GCF_005190385.1). Taxonomy (NCBI): domain Eukaryota; kingdom Metazoa; phylum Chordata; class Mammalia; order Artiodactyla; family Monodontidae; genus Monodon; species Monodon monoceros. The sequence goes on along the minus strand of NW_021703768.1, from coordinate 146,377,884 downwards.
CACCCTCCCTCTCCATTCCTTTTTTTTTTTGGCAAATTCCAACTTATCTTTATAAACACTCTACTCAAAAAACCTCTTCCAGGAAGACTTCTTGGATTTCTCAGGCAGTTAGTAGCTCAAGCATCTGGGCTCCCAAGTGTATACAAGGCATTATGGGGGACATAGCAAGACGGAAGACAGTTTAGATACACCCACTGAAAACATTTGAATGACCTATCAGTCTACTAGGGGTTAGGGTAGGGAGAAGGAATAGGAGGGTAAGATAGTAAAGCAAAATGGTTACAGGCTTGAGCTCCAGAGTTCAAGTCCTGGCTCTGTCTCATGCTGGCTATGTGGTTTTAGGCAAGACACTTAAAAGCTCTGAGCCTCAGTTTCCTTTTCTGGAGAATGGGGTTCGTGATAGGACCTATCTCATAGGATTGTTGTGAGGTTTAAAAGTAACACATGTGAAGTGCTTTAAAAGAGGGCCTGGTACTTAGTAAATGCTCAATAAATATTAGTTCTGGTTTTTGAAGTCAGCAGGGTACAGCAACAAGTCTGGAGGTGGGAGTTCTACTCCAGCTCGGGCAAAAACATCCTGGGATCGTGGTTCACAGTTTAACCTTGTCATCAAGAAGCCAGCATCTTTCTGTCCTTTAGCTCTGCCATCCTTAACCTTTTGCTTTTGTCTTTAGATTTGTTACTTCATGGTTACAAAATGGCTGTGGCAGCTCCAGGCATCACACCTTCATGGGGTAACATCCAAAGCAGGAAGCACAAGCCCTCTCCTCCTGCATCCATTTCTTTTTATCAAGGTGTTCCTTAGAGATTTCTTCTTACATTTCATTGGTTAGTACTATATATGTGAGGGAATCTAAGAAAATATCTGCCATTTCCAACTTCTATTATTAGAGAGACTTCACTAGGAAGGAAGAAAGTGGCAGGGAATGGCTGCTACATAGGCAACCAACAGCGTCTGCCATAGCGGGATGTCAAGTTTGGTCATCTCTGGACAACACCATTAACTGTCTGGTTAAAATAAGGCAATGCTCAGTGTTATTGCTGCTGACAGAAATTCAGAAGGTGTCCATGTACAAGCACATGTCCAAAAGGTGGTGTTTAGGTCCATTTCTTTCTCAGCCCAAAGAGACATTATATATAAGCCTCTGCAGTGTACGTGTCTGTGTAAAATTGAGTTTTAAGAAAGAACCAGTGATGTGCTGGCATTGATTGTAGCTCTACTTGGTTCTTTTCAGCTCTTCAGAAATGTATCCAAAGATGTTTTTACTTTGACTTTCTTCTTTTCATGGTAAGAAGACACTTCTTTAAACAGCTCATGGGCCAACACTAATGAATAACGTGATGGCCAAGACTATAATGGATGTGCATGACTGCTTCACACCATCTGTGGGGAGCAGCAGAGTTGGCCCACTTTTTCTTTAGTGCATGGCTTTGTTCTTATCTGCGAATATTTGTAAGTTGAGGAATTTCAGTGCAGATGTGAAATTGCTTTTGAAATATGGGTGGCTTTTATAATTTGTGTGCGTGTGTTTTCTTTTTAAATAGAATCTTTTCTTTTGTCTGGTGCTCACAGAGGGTAGAAAAAAGCCCAAAGAAAAAGAGATGAGGGTCCTATAATTCAATGGCCCCTCTGCCGATACACGGAGGCAAATTTACAAATTCATGGGTGTGTTTGTGTGGAGGTACTGCATATACTCTGCTAGACTGAAAGAATTCCTCAGTCTGCTGGGTGGTAGCAAGCTCTTGGTAGAGAACCCAGAGTTAACTGACTTGGGTTTCTTGCCTGTCTCTTCCCAAGAGCTTCTTGGGCAAGCTCTTCTTCCTTCTGAACCCCAGTTGTCCCAACTTGAGCAAAGTCAAATCCTATCTCTTAGGGTCTTTGTGTAGGAGAACTATAGGAGTTGAATGGCTCAGATGACCTTTCAGTTCCTTTCCAACTCTGAGTCTCTGGAAGACTGGAGTCCAGCCCCAACATCATCATTATCCCCTCTTCTTTCTCCTCTGTCGTTGTCTTCTTCTTCTCCATCACCAACATCATCACCATCACCACCAACATCATCACCATCACCACCAACACCATCACCATCACCATCATCGTTGTCTCTTGAGTGTTATGTTGTACTAGTCATTGTCCTGAGTCCTCTACCTGTATAAACTCACTGAATCCTCAGAGCAAACCTGCAAAGTGGGTATTTTTACTGGGATATTGTAGATTAGGAGGTTGAGACTCAGAGAGGTGAGAGGATTTGCCCAGGATCACGCAGGAGATATGTGGTAGAGTGAAGATCAGAACCTCCAGCCCAGGATCTGTCTTGTTTAGAAACCACTCCATCCCTTCAATTGTTTCAGATGCTTCTCAGGAAGGAGTCCTTGTTCCTCTTTTAAATATACTCTGGGGTAAGGAAGCTGGGATCCCAAGGACCAGGCCTAGGAAAACCTTTTGTACAGGTTCAGTTGCTACAAGTTTCCTCTTATAATCAGACCATACTCCTGGAGGAGGAGAACAGGGGTGTTCTCCTCAAGTAGCTCCTGCTTCGAATGGATTAGACTCTCATGGGGGGCATCTGGAGTTTTTGCGTCCTCAGCATCCATTCCCTCTTCTTTTGGTGGCACCCCCAGTTTTCCTTTGGGGGAGCTACCTCAACTCCACTCTCAGTCCATGTGCTTGGACTCTTCTCCTTTCCCCTCATCCCCAGCACCTTGCATGCCAAGGATGATCACAGGATCTGCTCTTGACCAATCAGAGTATTCCTTCCATTGGGCTAAAATTCAAGACCAAGTGCCCAAGTCATCTAATGATCCTGGGACTTTTGTGAAACTCCTAGAAAAGACAAACACTCCAATATAAAACTGGTTACACAGTCTGTGGTGAAAGATGGGGCGTGGCCGGAGAGAGCAGTGGGAGGACCCATTGTAGACTGTGCAGTCAAGCAAGGCTCCTCGGAGGAAAAGTCATTTGAGCTAAAGCTTGAACGACCCAAAGATCCAGACGGATCAGGAGCTAGAGGAAGGATATCTTTGCGGGCAGAGAAACAGCATATCTGAAGTTGAGAATAAAACAGTGTGTTTGAGGAACTAAAGATGAACTTAGGACTAGAATATTCAGGGTGAGGGGGAGAGCATTTTACGGTGCATCAGAGATGTCAACAGGAGCCAGATTTTTATAGGTCCTGGTACCATGTTTATGTTTTATTCTAGGAACAGTGGGAGGCCATCAGAGGCTTTTATGCAGAACAGTGACACGATCCAATTTATGCTTTCAAGGTCTATGACCTTGGGAAAGTCATATTATGTCTCTGAGGCTTTATTTTTCTCCTCTGTGAAATGTAGTTGAGAATCAGGCCAATTTTTGAAGGAGCCTGTAAAGATTAAATGAGAAAGTGTGCAAAATGAGATAAACCTATTTGAAAATGGCTGGGCCTTGGCAGACCTCTGTGAAGGTTTTCCTTTCTTCTTTTTCTTTTTAAAAGAAACTGCAAGTTGTCATCCACCCGGAAACTCCCTTCCCTTTTGACCAACCTAGACACATTTGGTCTCACAGTTTTACTTTTCTACCCACTTAGCTTCCATCCAAATTTGGCCGTTGTCTGCTCCCTCCTCATTCTGTTGTTGAGAATTTTGCACACTTACCATTTGGGGTGATTGCATTTCATACATCTTTTCCATTGTTAATCATTCCAAATCCAGTTTCCATGATTTCATCCCTCTCTCAGGGCTGAGCTCCTTTCCCCGTTCAACACTTATTTCAGTTGTCTTACACAGGCCTTATTTAGATTTCAACTGAACTGTCCCACTTTACATAGATTTTAGCTGAATGCAGGCGATGGTGGTTTTATCATCAACCTGGCGGGAGAGGGAGGTCACCACGTCTGGAAGGATGTGCTGGAAATGGAGAGCACCTTGGAGCCAGATGGAATGGGGTCCAAATTTTAGCATTTCTCTTCTCTGGCCATGTGGACTTGAGCAAGTGATCTCAGCAATCCGAGCCTCAGTTTCCTCCTCTAGAAAATGAGGGTATGAATAGGGCTGACCTCCTGGGGTTGTAGGGCCAGGGCACATAATAGGTCTTCGGCAATATTAGTTCATGTCTCTGTCTTCCAGGCCACCTCGCCCACCCATGCCTCATGGGTGGTGACCTTTGGCCTGATTCCTGGCATGCACCTTTTCAGAATCCATGGGCCTACCTATAAGCATCTTTCCATGATCCACAGACTATGGTCTTTGGGGTTAGAATGATTTGGGTTCCAATCCCAACTCTACTGCTTACCAACCATGTCGCTCATTCTCCTCATGTGCCAGCGGGAGATATGAAGAGCCTCAGCCTCCCAAGTTATCCCAAATATCAATTGAAATAACGTTCTGGAAGCGCTCAGTATACTGCCTGGTGTATCGTAAGAGGTCAACCAATAGTAGTTGCCCTTGCACATTATTGCAGCCATGAACACTGAACTCTTTGCAAGCAAGGACTGCATTTTTTTCTGTTTGTCTGCCCTTGGCATGGCGGGGCACCTGGCATCCAGTGGGCCCTCAGCTGGTTTTAGTTCCTTTCATCTTCTATAACAAAAATAGAGGCACTTGGCTGCCAAGTTGGCTGGAACACTGGTATCCCCATAAAATCCTACCTGTTTACACAAATGCCACTTTCTAAGATCCTAAGAGGCAGGGCAGGATGGCAAAGTGAAAATGCCTCCAGACTTTCTTGAGCAATCCAGCTCCTGGCCGCTGTCCCTGGGGCAAGCCTGGAGGAAGCCATGACCACAGGAGGGCTTCTCTGCAGGGAAAGGCCTTGCTTTTTAAGAGCTGCTTTTCTTATTTACGTGTTTTCTTCCCATTATTTCTCTGAAAACCTTTTTAGAATTTCACTGGGAGTCGAAAAACACATTTTGCCAAATTCCGAGGCCTTGTAACCACAAGGCCTGGTCCCTGTGACCAAACCAGGACCCAACCGTAACCTTCTGGCACTGGAAGCTGTTTACTGCTGGTGAAAGACCACTTTGGGTTTCACAGTAAAAAGGGTTAGAAAATTGTATGAAAGGGCTCAGAAGACTCACGGACATCAAATAGCTCTTACAAAACCAATGTTGTAATTAGTTAAGTACAAATGAATCAGAACCATATGGCTTAAAAATTAAAGGAAAAAGGAGTTGGAGGGAAAAATGTCCTTTGGGATTTAATCAAACAAAAAATGCTGGAAAAAATTGTTGATGTTCACTAAGCTCAGACCCCATCTGGGTCCCCCCAAGCTCCCTCTTGCTTTTTCCTCCTTCCCTGGTTCTCCCCACGAGGCAGGGGTGACTGCTCTCCTGATGCTGGGTATCATGGGGGTGGAGTAGGTGTGTCACAGCGGAGTGGGGAGTTAAGCTGGAGAGAGGCTCAGGGCATCTGGGGAGCACAGACAAGGGGCGCTCAAGCCGGCCTTTGGCAGATTGGCTAACCCTGCAGAGATGATACTGAGCCAGCCTTATGGGCAGAAGAGGAATTGGGGTGGGGGGCGAAGAGGGCATCTTGGCGGAGACAGTGGCGTGAGCATGCGCGCAGAGGAGAGACCATGTGTTGGACGATCACGGAACTGCAAGTCTTTTGGATGGGCTGGTTCTCAACTCACATATGGCTGCCTTCGCTGACCACAGGATCTAAATGCCCCCGGTCCCTTCCCCCATCACCTTCTATCACATCACCCTCTTGTGTTTATTCGTGTGTGTGGTACTTTTTTTTTTTTTTTTTGGCCACGCTGTGTGGCTTGTGGATCTTAGTTCCCCAGCCAGGGATTGAACCTGGGCCCTTGGCAGTGAAAGCACGGAGTCCTAACCACTGGACCACCAGGGAATTCCGTGTGTGGCACTTTTCACAGTCTGCAACACTCCTCTTTCTTTCTTTCTCTCGTCACTTACATTAGAATGTAAGCTTCCTAAGAAAAGGGAGCTCATTGTCTTGTATCCCAGCTAGCAGCTGACAGAGTATCAAATTTGGAGTGGCTGCCCAGTAAGTATTTGGGGAATGAATGAATGGGAAATGAGCGAACAAATGGCTGGAGGTAGAAGTCATGAGGGACAGGGAAGGAAGAAAGGCTGGAAAAGTAGGCAGGAGCCAGGTCCTGAAAGACTTTGGAAATTGTGCAAAGAGGCTCCTGAAGGTAATGGAAAGTCCATAAAGGATTTCCAGCAAGGATGTGACAAAGTCAGCACTGTATTATACTGGAAACAAAGAAGGAGGCTGGGAAACCTGGAAACCAGGAGAAAAGGAGTGGCAGAGCACATCCTGTGTTTGTTTTGCCTTCCCCCGTTATCCCTTCAAGGCATGTAATGGAGTGCTCCGTATAGAATAGGTACTTAATAAATGCTGCGGAGTTCATCAATGATAAATGCTTTGTCTCCCAATGGCTACATACAAGCCATTATTTTCTCATTTAGAAAATGGATCTTGTGGCTAACTGTGGAAAATCATCTTCCAGAAAAAAGAAAAAGAGAGATGTGTACGTCTGCTCCATCTCAAATGTTTTCACTGAACCAGATTCTCTTTCCGTAGGGTGGCTGCCCTTGGCAACTCTCAGGTTACATGAAGCTGGGCTGGGGTTTCTCTGACATTTCAGCAGAGTCACGAGTGGGTGGGATGGGAAGCTCTGGGCTGCAAAATAGGTAAGTTGCTCAATGTCCCCGGAAAACCTCCAAGGACAGAACTGAGTGTTACTCGGGGGAGTATTTTAGGTGCGAAGGCATTATGTTAGGAGAGAAATGCACACCCCAGGCTCCCGTAGTCATTAATAACAGTGTGTTATTGCTGGAGGCTCCACAAGAGTCTGTGGCCCTGTCCCCAACCCACGTCGGCAGCATACCTGTATCATATGGGTAGTGTATTCGCCCCACTGCTTCTCTGCTCTGGGCACCCCCAGGCGGCCGGGGAAGCTGTGCAGAAGGCACTGTAATCACCATGCTAACTCTTACTGTGTTTGCCACGTGCCTGCTCTTGTTCTGGGCGGATCATCTTGTTGGACTTTCGTGGCTATTTCCAGCTCAGAATAGAAGCTCAGGCAGGTGAAGTTGCTTGCCCAAGGTCATGGGCAGGATCAGTAGAGGCTTGGGCACTACGCCTCTTAGGTTCCTCAGGTCACTGTAACCCCTGCAGATGGAGCTTGCAGGAAACCCAAACCCACCCTTTTTTCTCCATGCCATGTAACTTCCGCCCAGGTCTCACGGAGAAGACTCTGCCTTCTCTCTTGGATTTAAATAGTAACATCTGCATCAAGCATTTGTGGGTTTGGGGCTATACAGCAGCCAGCCTGCCTTCTAACAGCTCCTCGATTTCCCCATGGAGACTCGCCCTCCTGCCCCTGTGTGTAGTCATGGCGGGGGTAGGGGGTGGGTGCAGGTGCCCCTGCCTCCTCCACGGAAGCATAAGCAGCCGGTTCTCCCTCCCTCTGCTCCAGCTGCAACCAGGGGTGGGCATGGAATCCAGATGGGGGCAACCAGATGTTCCCTTCAGGACCTGGCACCTTGAGCGAGTGATGGGAAGAAGGGCTGGAGGCTCTCCAGCGGCAGCGGTGGCGTGCCGGCCGTCTCTTCCCGTGACCTTACCAAGGCCCTGTTGCTTAACCCTCCAGCAATCTCCTGGTTTCTGGCCATGTTCCAGACTTCATCACTGCTCTCTGCCAATTCTCTGAGCCCCTGATAGCCTTCCAATAAATTCCATTTGATTACCACACAGCTTGTAATCAAGAGCCCTGACTAATACACAACCGTTTGGTAAACGCTAAGCACGAGCCAGACAGTTTACATGTGACGTCTCGTCGGATTCCTGAACGCCCCCGTGGGGAAAGCGTGGGTATACCCGCTGTCCGAGGGAGGATGCTGCAGTTCAGGGAGCTGCAGTGACATGCCCAAAGTCACACGGCTGGTGAGGGCCAGCCCCTGAATTCAAACCCAGGTGTTCCTGATTCTGTATTCCATGCTTTATTAACTCTCCTTTCCATCTGCCCCGACTTCCAGTGTCTCCGAGAGGCGGTACTGGCTGGCCCCCAACTTCCAACAAGTAACCTATATTGCAGGCCTGAGACTCGTAGCAAAAGTACTTTCAAAACCTAAGTTGCTCACATCATGAACACCTGCCAGGAAGGAATTTCGGCGTTTGGTCTAAACATGGAAAAGTTAAGTTCACTTAACCCCGAGGGGGCACCTGCAGAGAAAGGGAAAAAGCATTTTTAACCCTTTCCTTGAGTCAGAAAAGGAGGCCCCACACCCTCCTTTCATCTCTTAACCATCAGAAAGGTCTAAGGTGAGAACTCTGCACGTGTGATTCATTGTAGGATGTAAGGGAGGGAGAAATCCATGGAGGCTGTGAATTTCTAAATATTTGTGCCTTTTCTATTTGTCAGTCTGTCAGTTTCTATTGTCAGATATTTAAAAGAAGTTTGATCTGTGTTTGAAGGATCCATTTAGTTTCATGCAGCTTCCTAGGGGGAAATTTTGGAGTTTCTCAGACCCAAGAAGTTTGCGATTGGAGAGACCTGACCTATTGACCCCCCTAGTGGCTCCTCAGGATTATTCTTTCTTAATTATGCAAAGAAGAGACATCTGAGTGAATCTGTAGTTGAGAATTAAGGGAAAAGAAACCACATCATGTGCTCTTCTGCCCATGGAAGTGCAGAAATCCAGAGTCAGACTGAATATGTGCATTCAGCAACTGGAAGCAGAATTCATATTTCATTGCTGAACTGACTGACCACTCCGCCCTCACAGATTTGGAAGGTTCCATGCCATTTTGTGGACATGGTCATACTTTAGGACAGAATCTCAGATTTCTCAGGAGTCGTGACTCTTGGTTAAGGCTTAAGGGGCTGTCTTAACTGTACACACCTGGAGATGAAGGGATCTGGAGGAGTAGATGCCCAGACTATGGGGTGTGGCTTGGTTTTAAGTTGATGAACTAGGGCAGAATGAAAATAGTGCCCATCCAGAAGCCCCGGTGACTTTGAATCATGGAGGTGGGTATAAATCCTACAACTATATTCTGATATTCCTGGCCATTACCCAAGCTCTGGACAAAGTTTGGTCCCACATGTATCTGTGAAAATATGTTAGTTTTCAATGGGATTGCCATAACTGAGACTTATCTACTCCACAGTGGAAAAGGAAGGCTGTAAGGAAGGGAAAGAAACCCATTTAAAATAGCTCAGATGAAAGGGTGATTAATAGAAGGGATTCTCATGGAAAGAAAGTGCAGAGCGAAGCCTGGCCTTTGGGAACTGGAAAGTGGTCTGGCAACTTGTCTTCCCATTTCTCCCTTTGTGGAGCCGCCTGGCATCTGTTTCTCTCTGAAAGGCAACAGACCAATCTTTTTGCCTCCCTGTGGTTTCTGTCTCCCCACAACTTTGGCTTGCACCAAGATTTTGGCACTACTTTCAATCCCATCTCCATATGACTCTACAAGTTTAGCACCATCCTTTCTGACTGCCATCTCTGGGAATCTCCGATGTTTTTCGGGAGAGTGTATCAGTTATCTATTACCACAATAATGCTGTGTAACAATCATTAACACCTCAGTGGTGAATAACAATAAACATTTATTGTTGCATACTAGTCTGTGGGCTGCAGGGTGGTTTGGCTGGTCTGAGCTGAGCTGAGCTGAGCTTGGCAGGACTCATGTGTGCATCTGTGGTCAGCTTTGGGTGAGCTGGGTGGCTTTGCGAATGTTGGATAGGCTCTCTCATATGTCTAGACCTCACCAGGCACAAATGGGCTGACTGGGCTCTGTTCTGTGTGCCTCATGCTCCAACAGGCTAGCTCAGTCCTGTCCTCATGGAGAAGCAAGGAAGAAAGCAAGAGAGATTGGAAGCACTCATGGTCTCTTGAGTCCAGTCTGAGAGCTTGTATACCCTGGTTTCTGCTGCATTCTCTTGTCCAAAGCAAGTCACAAGCTTAGCCCAGGATCAAGGGAAGGGGAAATAGGCTCAACCTTTCTCTTTAATCTTTATTTTTTTAAATTTATTTTATTGAAGCATAGTTGATTTACAATGTTGTATTAATTTCTGCTGTATGGCAAAGTGATTCAGATATATATATATATATATATATTCTTTTTTATATTGTTTTCCATTATGGTTTATCACAGGATATTGAATATAGTTCCCTGTGCTATACAGTAGGACCTTGTTGTTTATCCATTCTCTATATAATGGTTTTCATCTGCTAATCCCATGCTCCCTATCCATCCTTCCCCCCTCCCCTTTGGCAACCACAAATCTGTTTTATATGTCTGTGAGTCTGTTTCTGTTTCACAGATAAGTTCATTTGTGTCATATTTTAGATTCCACATATAAGTGATATTGTATGGTATTTGTCTTTCTCTTTCTGATTTACTTCAATCAGTATGATAATCTCTAGGTCCATCCATGTTGCTGCAATTGGCATTATTTCATTCTTTTTTATGGCTGAGTAGTATCCCATTGTATATATGTACCACATCTTCTTTATCCATTCATCTGTGGATGGACATTTACGTTGCTTCCATGTCTTGGCTATTGTGAATAATGCTGCTATGACATAGGGGTGCATATATGTTTTCAAATTACAGTTTTGTCCAGATATATGCCCAGGAGTGGGATTTCAGGATCGTATGGCAACTCTATTTCTAGTTTTTTGAGGAACCTCCATACTGTTTTCCATAGTGACTGCACCAATTTGCATTCCCTTCAACAATGTAGGAGGGTTCCCTTTTCTCCACACCCTCTCCAGCATTTGTTATCTGTAGACTTTTGAATGATGGCCATTCTGACTGGTGTGCAGTGGTACCTCATTGTAGTTTTGATTTGCATCTCTCTAATAATTAGCTATGTTGAACATCTTTTCATGTGCCTGTTGTAGGCTCTACCTTTTGATGGGTGAAGCTGTGAAGTTACATCGCAAAGGGTATGGCTACTGGAAGGGATGAAGAATTGGGGCCACTTTTACAATCGCTCTATCACAGAGAGGGAATCTGATTGGCTCGGACTGGCTCCTTTTGGTTCAGGTGCTCAGTTCTCTGTGGTTTGGATGTGTGTGTAAGTGGAGTGGGAGGGTCACAGGAGCTATTGGTGTGCTCCTTCCAGTAGCTATTGTTGGGTCAGGTTAACTCAGAAATGTTCAAACATCCATTTACTCTTAAGTCAACTCCCAGTTTTAGTTTGGACAATGGTTTCCACTTAGACTGTATGTGAGTCCTTCAGCTGTTCCAGTGCTTAACTTTGCCCTTAAGCCAGTCAGTGTGTGTTATGCTCCTAACCAGAGTCATTGGTTCAGGAATGGGCACGCGATTCAAACCGCACCAAACTAGGCCAATCAAAGACAGCACTAAGGCTGTTTCTTGTCACCACAGAAGCATGTTGGCTCTCTCTTGCTGAGTTTGGATGGAGCTTGCCAGCTAGTGGAGCCTGCAGACCCAGGAGAGCAGAGTGGAATGCTGAGGCAGACTAGATTCCAGTGTCTAAGGTGCTGAATCAAGCCATGCCTGAACTCAGTCTGATCCTGGACTATTTATTTACATATATTTCCTGTTATTTTAGCCCATTCTAGTCTGGGTTTTCTGTTACTGTGTGCTTAAAAGGCCTTGATCAGTGTCCTGACCAACATATTGTAACAGAAGAGTGACGGACATGTCAGCTACATGAGTGTAGACCCATCGACATTGGAGGACTGAGCCATCACTTGTTCTAGGCCTATTACTGTGTATCACTGCAGGCATAAAGCAGATGCATTTCGATATTTGGATTACATTATATAACAGCTAAGGCCTACTTCAAAAAAGATCTCCCCATATTATCAATGTAAATATCATGCAGCCCCCGTTTCCCTGGAGACTGTGGATATTCCTGATATAGGGTAAAAAACCAAAACCCAACTGAACCCCGCCACTTCTCAGGAGCTCCCCATCTCTGGGCCTCATCCACCTCATCTGTAAGGAGAGAGCTGGGCAAAAAGTGAGAGGAGTTATCTAACTGTTGTGAAACTCAGCTCCTTCCTTCCCATTTTCTTCTACCTACAAGAATCAGTACGATAGGTGCCGTCTGTTAGGGGCTTCCCCTGGGCTGAAGGCCTTCCGTGCCTTATCTCTTCATGGTACTTATCAGCATGTGTAGTTGAATAGTTTTAAACTTTTTATTTTGATGTAATTTCAAACTTACAGAAAAGTTGCAAGACCAAGATAAAGAATTCTTAAACATCCTTTATCATGATTCACCAGTTATTACCTGCTGCCCCATTTGCTTTATCATTCATTCATTCATACTTCTTTCTCTCTCTACATGTATATATGATGCTCCTTTAATTCTAATTATTTCAGTCTGTCTTGCCTAAGAACAAAAACATCCTCTTTCATAACAACAATATAAGGATTAAAACCAGGAAAATTAACATTAATACAATCCTGTTATATAACCCACAGACCATGTTCACATTTTATCAGTTGACCCAATTAATCTAGTATTTAATAGTCATTTTTATACAGACCAGGAGGCAATTCAGGACCAGGATTGTGTTTCTTGTTACGTTTTTTTAGTCTTCTTTAATATAGAATAGGCCCTCAGCCTTACTTTGTGTTTCGTGACCATAACCTCTTTGAAAATGAAAGGCTAGTTGTTTTGCAGAGTGTCCCTAAATCTGAGTTTACCTGGTGTTTTCTCACAATTATATTCACATTATGCCTTTGGGGGCAGGAATACCATCAAAGTGATGGTGTGTCTTTTTGAAGGCTTGGTGTCTGGAGGCACATGGGGTTGCTCTCTCCCAGTTTTTGTTTTTTTTTTTTTGCGTTACGCGGGCCTCTCACTGTTGTGGCGTCTGCCATTGCGGAGCACAGGCTCCGGACGCGCAGGCTCAGCGGCCATGGCTCATGGGGCCAGCCACTCCGCGGCATGTGGGATCTTCCCGGACCGGGTCACGAACCCGTGTCCCCTGCATCGGCAGGCGGACTCTCAACCACTGCGCCACCAGGGAAGCCCTCCCATAAATTTTAGAATCACTTTGTTGAATTCTGTAAAATATTTTGCTGGAGCAATGAGCACACCTAGTGTCCAGATCTTGTCTCTTAAAGGAACCAGGGATCCTCAGAGAAATGGCTGATTTCAGGGCTGAGGCAGGGTGAGTACAAGATAAGCCTGAAGTATTTTGTTATGCTGGAAAATAAAATGTGACTTGCCTATGCAAGTCACAAGGCATTGGAGCCCGTTTGAAGGGGCTCTCGCTGGTCAAATGAGGGACAACCTGAGCACCAAGAAAATTAAGGACAACAATTAATTTTAAGACATTGAAAAATAATGATTCATGAGTTAATACTGATAATAAATAGATAGAAAAGTACGTGGGGAGTAAGGAGAGCTCTTGCTTACAGCAGAATGTTGTTGACTGACTGATTAATGTGGAGGATGCTAGAGTTAAAAAATCATTCTGCAACCATCATGGTAAAGACGGCCCAGGCAAGGATACTTACTCAGTAGCTGCTAAATCTAGGAGGGGATTTTGATAAGGAGCAGTATATTTGCATGATGTTAAGGTGTCTCTCCACAGATCATGTATTAGTTGGAAGTGAAGAATAGTAACTATACAGTAGAGAAATTGGGGAACACCTTCTCTGCATGTTCAAAATTAACATCAACTTTGAGGGGTAGATGGACATTATTTACCCTCAGATGCAATGAGCTGAGAAGGGCACAGTATCACAGCCTGGAATACAAAAGCTGAATCTAACTATAAGGAGATTATGGGGGGAAAATCTATTTTAAAAAAAGAAGGAACTGAATTCTTTAAAAATATCAATGTTATAAAAGACAGAAGGCTGTGGATTTATTCCAGATTAAAGGAGACTAAAAAGACGTGACAATTAAGTTCAATACCTGATCCCAGGCTGGATCCTAAAATAAAGACAAAAAATTCTGTATAGCACATTATTTAGACAAAATGGATAAAATTAGAATTGAATAGAAGTTTGTATCAATGTTAAATTAGGTAAAAATTGGACTATATAAAAGTATTATATCAACTTACAATGTACTGAACTTGATAACTAAACTATGGTTACCTAAGGAAATATCTTTTTTTTTTTTTTTTTCCCCTTTAGCCACACTGTGCGACTTGTGGGATCTCAGTTCCCTGACCAGGGATTGAACCAAGGCCATGACAGTGAAAGCCCATAATCCTAACCACTAGGCCACCAGGGAACTCCCAGGAAATATCTTTATTCTTAAGAAATACACTGAAATACTTAGGGGTAAAGAGCCATGAGGTATACATGTATGCAACCTACCCTCAAGTGATTCAGGGGGAAAAAATTGTGTGTGTGTGTGGGCGGGGCGGGGAATGAGAGGGAACATATGATAAAGCAAATGGGGGTAAATATGGGTAAAGGGTACATGAATGTTCTATATATTGTTTCCAGTTTTGCAACTTTTCTCTAATTTTGAAATTATTTCCACATAAAAAGTGAAAAAAATACAGTGAAATTTTTATGGCTTGTTATGGTTGTAGGTAATCTCTTGGCAATAAATAAATTAATGCAGCCTGAAAAAAAATCTGATGTGATTACCCTATCATGCCATTATTATCATATACATTGCCTATATATATGTATAAATCCCACAATATATTCTTTTTTTCTTAAACTGACTTTTTTAATTAATAGAAGAAAAAATATAACCTTTTGTTCTTACTCACATACTTGTTATTTCTGATGCTCTTCAAGCCTTCTAGTAGACCTGGGTTTCCACCTGATGCCATTTCTTTTCAACCTGAAAAAACTTAATTTAGCATTTTTATATTTCAAGCTGACTGATAAAGTCTCTACTTTTTTATTTACCACCCCCCCTCCCAAATTTTTATTTTACCTTCATTTTTGAAGGGTATTTGTATTTAACATAGAATCCTAGGTTAATAATTTTTTTCACTCACACTTTAAAGATACATTTTCATTGCCTTCTGGATGTTATTGTTTTGATGAGGTGTTGGCCATCATTTGTACATTTATTCCTTTGTGTGTGTATTGTGTTATTACTTCTTTTCATTAGTTTCAGCTTCTTAGCTGAAATTCCTCATCTGTTCTATAATTATAACAATGTTTTCCTTTAAATCCTTGAACATATTTATAAAACCCCTTAGAGGTGCTCTTCTGCTAATTCAGACATTTAGATAGTCTCAGAGTTAGTTTCTATTGAGTCACACTTTTTTTGTTTCTTTGAATGTCTAATAATTTTTTATTGTATATTGAAGATTTTAAACAATATCTTTTTTTTTGCGGTACGCGGGCCTCTCACTGTTGTGGCCTCTCCTGTTGCGGAGCACAGGCTCCAGGCGCGCAGGCTCAGCGGCCATGGCTCACGGGCCCAGCCACTCCGCGGCATGTGGGATGTTCCCGGACCGGGGCACGAACCTGCATCCCCTGCATCGGCAGGCGGACTCTCAACCACTGCGCCACCAGGGAAGCCCTAAACAATATCTTATACAGCCTGTGGATTCAGTTATCTTCCTTTGAAGAATGTTGATTCTTGTTCTAGCAAGCAGATGACTTGGTTCAGTTTAAAATCTAAACTCAGTCTCCTCTGTTATGAGTAGAAGCTGAAACTGCTCAATTTCTTCAACTTCCCAAATACTGCTTTTTACTGAGAATCTTGCAATCTTCCCTACACACACACAGTTCAGGAGTCAACAAGAATTTGAGGTAGTTTTGATGCAGATTTTTGAGGTTTCACATTTTGTGGCTCCCTCCTTTCCAGTATTTCTCCCTTGATTTCTACCCTCTGGCAGCCTCAAACTCCATCCTCTGACTCTTCAATCCAGTATAAGTGAAGCTTTTTACCTGAGTTCTAACCACTCTGGGCTAAGTAGATTGGGGTATATTCTCAGGAAAAAACCTAGTCAACTTCCCTTTTGTTTCTTTCTGCTTTTCGTAACTCTCCATTGCCTTCAAATAGTTGTTTTGTCCAGGGTGTACTGTTATTTGCAGAAGGGTTATTACAATACAAGGTACTCTACCATTATTGGAAGAGGAAAGGAAAGCCAGTGGTATGATAATGTATAACAAGGAAACACTCCTAGGATGGAAGTGGGAGTGATGAATGTGGTCGGGGAAGCCAGAAACGTGGTCTGCAGGATTAAAATTCTACTCCACTTCCTGGCTGTGTGACTTTGGGTAAGTCACTTCACCACTCTGAGCCCAACATCTTCTGCAGCAATCTTTCCTAAAGTTGTTAAAGGAGCCACTCTATGTAAACCCTTGGCACATAGTGAGCATTTAAATGGTTCCTATTCTGACTTAATGAGGGGAAAAAAAGTATGTTTGGAGTTAGCAGCAAGACAGGTTGATTCCTCCTGTTTGTTTTGGAAAATAAGTCTTAAACTCACAGCCATGACAGAGTCTGACATCACCCGATATCAGACAGTTTAAGAATCACACTCTTAATTGAACATTTTCTGAGTTTGTGATTAATTGTAGTCTTTTCAGATCCTTTCCCTGAGAATTTCATTTTTCTCCCCACCCACCCAGGGGTCAGGCTTACAATGTAACAAGTACAATAAATCCCTCACTGAAGATGGCCTCCTTCTAGTGCAAGCTGCAGCAGAGGTCATCTGGATTATAAACCTAGGCGGTTTGGAGTCACCTGGCGAGGTTTATGTGTAGCAGCTGGGGCCCAGCCTACCTAATTAGGACCAGAGAGTGGTCGCGAAGGGACAGGCACACATTCTAGGTGCCCTCTTCCAGTGTCTGTTTCTAATAACAGCAGCAAGTAGCAGAGGCAGCAGGGTGAGCCTAGTGACATCATCCCCCCAGCTGTTTTATACATCTGTAACATGGCTCATTAGGACTCTCTTAACACCTCATCCTTCCCTGCTCCACGCAGCTCCAGTTACATGAGAAAGGGTGCTCTAGCATTCAAGGACTGCCCCCCCACACCCCCGAGATGGAGATCAGGGCTTACTTCAGGGTCAAAGATTAGCTTGGGCGCTCTCCCAGTAATCAGAATTTTCACAAGGACATCCCCATTAGCACACGCTCCTTTTAAAGTGCTAATGGCTTCAATGTGAGGCTGGCACTTCTGCATGATCACCGCTATTTGAGGCCAACTTTGTATTGGGGAGTAGAACATCGGCAGCAGCTGCAGAAATGTTTTTGCTTATTTTGAGCATTCTAAGTTTTTCCTAGCCATGAATAACAACAATCGAATAAATCATCCCACAGTTTGTAGAGAATGGCTGTTTCTCCAGGCAGAACAAAAAAATAGCATATCGTGAGCTATGGATGTGAAGCGTAAAAAATTCCACTGTATTTATATGTGGCAGTTAACTCCATATATTTAGATATTTGAAGTTGTATTAAGTCAGACGAAGGAGGAAAGCTTCCTAGATTTCACTGGAAAGCCTAAATTACCAAACTAAAAAATGAAAGTTTTATTACTATCAAGTATATTACATATTCTAAAATAAAATATAAGTGAGGTTTCCATAATAAAAAGGAAAGTTTTATCAATAGACAGCCTCCTGGAATGAAGCAGAGACCTTCGGTTTAGAGGACTTGGTTTGAGTTCTACAATTTACTGGAGGGCAGTGGGGAGTACAGGGATTCATTTTACCTCTTTAAATTTCCTCATCTTCGAATAGGCATGATAAAAATACCTCATAGGTTTTTGGAGAGGATTACAAATATAAAATATAGAAAGTGCCCAGCATTGTGGCTATCACAAGGTAAGTACTTGAATATGTTAGCTATTATTATTGTTGCTATCACTATTATCATTTCTTCTCTAACTGTGTAATTGTGGAAATGCAAAGGAGTAACGGATATATACATATTTGATCAACCGTTAAGTGCTGCATGTACCGTGTTTCAATCAACATAAAATGATATCGGTTGCAAGATGATTATTGTATTTTCTCTAAGAAAGAAAAATGTTGCCTGCCTTCTTGTTACATCCACTGTGAGGTACATCCTTTTCAGTTCAGATACAGCAGGTTATGCTGCTATAACAGACAACTACAGAGTTCTAGTGGCTTACACGATCAAAATTTATTTCCAGCTTATGTTACATGTCAAATGCAGGGTGTGGGAGGGCTTTGCTCACTGTGGTCACTTGGGGACTGTATTAGTTTACTCAGGCTGTCATAAGAAGGTACCACAGACCAGGTGTCTTCAACAACAGAAATTTATTCCTTCACTGGTTCTGGAGCTTTCAAGACCAAGATTAAGGCACTGGCAGGGTTGATTTCTTCTGAGGCCTCTCTCCTCGTTTTGTAGACAGCCGCCTTCTCCCTATGTCTTCACATGGTCTTCCCTGTGTGCGTCTGTGCGTCTTCTTATAAACACATCAGTCATACTGAATTAAGGCCCACATAATGACCTCATTTTAACTTAATTGCCTCTTTAAAGGCCCTGTTTCCAAATACAGTCCCATCCCCAGGTACTGGGGGTTAGGACTTCAACATAGGAATTTTGAGGGGACACAACTCAGACCATGGCAAGAACCCAGACTAGTGGAGGCTCCGTCTCATCCTGTGCTCCTGCCAATATTTGGCAGGGACAAGGGTACATGGCAAGCTGCACTGGCTTGTCAAGGCTTCCACTCGGAAACCACACTGTTGGCCAAAGTAAGTTACACAGGCATATTGCACTTCAAGGGCTTTGCAACAGGAGAAGTGCATGCTACCTTGTTCCTAGAGCAAAGAGAACCAGTGTATTTGGACGCAGCTTAATAACTCCCACACAGTTCAGTTACAGAGATGCTAACATGTGAAAAAAAACTGTGTGTCTTAGAACCAAAAAAATGGGAGATATAAGAGATTGTAATTACTGCGTGGTAAGAGTGACCGTTAGTCAAGTCACCCTCTCTCAGCCTTAATTTTCCCATCTAGAACATGGGTTAGAGAGTTCTCTAACTATCAATAATTTAATACTCATAAATTTGATTGGTCATTAAAAAAAGAATGAGGGACTTCCCTGGTGGTGCAGTGGTTAAGAATCCACCTGCCAGTGCAGGGGACACGGGTTCGATCCCTGGTCCGGGAAGATCCCACATGCCATGGAGCAACTAAGCCTCTGTGCCACAACTACTGAGCCTGCGCTCTAGAGCCCATGAGCCACATCTGCTGAGCCCATGCGCCACAGCTACTGAAGCCCGCACGCATAGAGCCTGTGCTGTGCAACAAGAGAAGCCACCGCAATGAGAAGCCCGCACACCGCAACGAAGAGTAGCCCCTGCTCACTGCAACTAGAGAAAGCCCGTGTGCAGCAACGAAGACCCAAGGCAGCCAAAACTAAATAAATGAATAAATAAATAAATGAATTTTTTAAAAAAGAATGAAATTCTGCAAGGAATTAGTAAACTCTTGGGCCTTTGAAAATAATCTGATTTCATAGATTGAGCCCTGTTTTCTTGCAAGCAGGCCCATGAACTTAGAAAGCATGTGTTATGAACCACTGCAGTTTCTCTCCTCATAATCCATTTCCTTTTCTTCTGTATGGTTCTCAAGGTATGTGGTCAGGTTAAGGGACTGAGACTTAAGCCAAGTTAAGGGACTGAGACTTAAGCCAGGCCGGTGTCACGTTCCTCTTGGCCACCGTCGTTGGCCCAAGGCTGTACTCACGACAAAACCTGAGATGATGAAAAGAAAATGTTTTCTTTTTTTGCTGAGGCTGCTGGCACAGTTCTCTGCTGGGGGAGCTCTCTCTCGCCCTGGGCATGAAGCAGATCAGATAAAGGGTTCAGAGTTGCAGGAGCTATTTTGCCACCACAAGAATCCTGAGGCAACATGGTGTTGAGAGTTGTCAAGAAACCAACCTTATTTGACCGTATTTGAACCCCTGGATCTAGCTGTGCCTGAAGCCAGGACTTTTCACTAACATGAATCAAAACTTCTTTTTTTTGGATAAAGTACTTTGGAGCTGGGTTTTCTATCACCTGCAACTGAAAAGGTCCTAACTGATATAAAGTGAAATAATGATTTTGAGCATTAACTGTCATAAGGACCACAATAGTATGCCTGAATGCCAAAAGACACAATTCAGTGTGACCTTCTTAGCAGTATATAAAAGCCCATTTCTATCAGCAGTACCCATCAGAATTCCTGTCTTGGAACTTTATTTTCTGAGTTGAGCCTAGACAGCCATATGAAATTCACTAATGTATTTATTATCAAAAAAAATCACTGAAGACCTTGTCTATGTATCACTCGGTGGTGCCTTCATAAGTAAATTTCTTTTAGAATTCAGTGTTAGGAGAAACCCAAGGAAAGGGTATGCCCTCCTCCCCTTCTGAAAATGCGTGGATAACTAATCTTGTATTCCTTTTTGCTTTGGCTGCCAGGAAGCCCAGAACTGGATTTAAACCTCAATCTCAGATTATTCTATACCACCTTGTGATCAGAACAATTTTCTTTTCCTTGGTTCTTATGTTCTCTGTATCACATGCTGTATATGTTTTTGTTTTGCAAATTCCTTAATGGAAGAAGCATGTTATAAACAAATAAAATGTATCCACGCTATTACCATTATATAATAGTGATTGTAGGAGAGAAGGAGTTTGTAACTATGCTAACATCTCCTCTGAGTTGAAGCCTGAAAAACTAGGCAGAAGCCCCCAAATCCAGGGACTGATGTGAATTACAGGAACCATGAGTTTTCATTCTCCTGACCCACACAGCTTTCTGTTTTTAATATGATAGTTGAAGCCCCTGAGGAGGTGGATTGCTTCTCTGTGTGGCCTAGGGGCTAGAAAAATTAATGAGAATCAGACAGGTTTTGGCTGCTCACTAGCCATGGGACCTTGGGCAAGTCACGTAACTTGAGTCCCAGTTTTGTCTCACGTAAAGGAGGAAATGCCCATCACAGGCAGTTGTTGTAGATAGTAGAAGGAGATGCTGATCTGTGGTACCTAGTACAGTGCCTGGCAGACTGAGGCCTCCGTAAGGCAGCGGTGGCTCCCCCTTGCAGGGGGGCGTCCCTGGCTTCTTGTACCAGAGGTCTCTGTGCCTTTGCAGAGCCACACCACTGACCTGATTTCCACATCGTGTTAGTTTCCCTTCTGCCTTGTGTCTGTCAATCTTTGCCTTATCCTTCATCCAGAGGCAGCCCAGGAAACAGCTTGTTGTAGAGACTTGGCCTTCTATGTGATTAGGGTCACCTGGATGAAGCCCTACATGAGGATTATTTCTTTTTTCCATAAGTAGGTGTTAAGGGAAGTCTTTGCAGGGTATTTTCTCTCTCACAATAAAAATTAGGCAGCTGTGCCCTTCTCCCTACTTTGGCTGCTGGGACACTCAGTGGAATAAGCCACAAGCAGATCAATGACTTTAACCAAGCACCCAATCTCTATACCAGTCAAGGGACAAGCAAGCTATACCTCTGACTTGAGATGCTCACAGCCCAGAGGGGAAGGTGGAGGGTCCAGTGAAGGGCTGGATGAGATGGTAGGAGAGGATGCTGCAGTTCTTGGAGTTATTTATTTTCTCAGAGTCTTGATTTTCTCCTAGAACTTATGATTTTCTTCCTCTAGATTTTGGTTTCCTTACTTATATTTGCAATTGTTATTTGTTTGTTTCATAAGCTACCTTAAATCCTTTGAACAATGAGGTAGAGGTATAGATAGCACATAAATAAAATAACCTCCGTCTCTTGTCTCTTGTCTGTAGTAGACTGTCCTTTGCAATGTGACTTTGAAGCTCCTCCCACAAGAGATGGAGCCTATTTCTCCACCCCTTGAAGCTGGGCTGCCGTGTGACTTGCTTTGGCCAATAGGATGCAGTGAAAGGGAGGGTGCACCCCTTCCAAGCCTTGGCCTCAGGAGGCCTTGAGGACCACCACTTGCTGTCTTGGACCCGACCATCACCATGAGAATCATCCTAGGCTAGGATGCCAGAGGCTGAAGTCCACGTGGAGAACAGCCATCCTACAGCCAACCAACCCCCAGGCATGGGAGAGATCCCAGCCAACCTCAGCAGAGCTACATGGATGACACGTTGCCAACTGCAGACGTGTCGATAAGCCAGCTAAGACCAGTAGGACCACTTGGCTGACCTGAAGACTCGTGAGCAATAATAAATGCTTGTGGTTTTAAGCCACTAAGTTTAAGGATGGCTTGTGACAGAATAGCTAATACACTCTCCTGGTGCCTGCACAGTTACTAGATACCCAGTAAGTGCCTGTTTTATGGAGTGAGATAGTCTCAGGGCATGGAATGAAGGACCTACACTTTTAAGTGGCTTTAGTATATTTCCTGGATGATTTAAAAGTTTAAGGAGGGAATATAGCTCCAAGAAGGTGCATTGAACTGGAGCTCGGGAGACCTGGACAACGGTCCCAGACTACGGGCTGTCTGTGCTCCCTAAGCCTTTCTCCTCCAGGCACCTCAGTTTCCCCATGTACAACGCCAAGGGGAGGATTAGGCTTAGAAGAAAGGGCAACCAGAACCTTGGCCACCATCCAGCCACAGAACCTGTCCTGTTTCTGCTATAGCCACCAAGCTCCAGATGTCGCAAATTGCCTTGACCGTCCTGCACTGGCCACCAGGGGCTGGTGCCAGAAGTGAGAAGTTTCTGTTACTCTGGCTGCTTCACCTGCGGTGGTTTCTCCATTGTCCATCTTTGTGGAGTCACCAGGTCCCATCTGACAATGTGGAGGTCTGGCTGGCAGCGCCCTTGTCCTTTACCCTGCAAGGGAGGCTGGGAAAGTGAGGGAGGTGAACCCTGCCTTTCACTAAGATTCATGTGGTAGGAATTCCCCAAACACAGGAAAGAGATTCAGATTCTGGACAGCTAAACATAGGAAGAAAAACGTCCACAACACAAAGTCCTTCATGATGTTGTCCCAAGAGTCTGAGACGATGCTTTCAAAGGGAGTCTGTGAGGCTTGAAAAGCCATTTAGCAGACCAGGTGCTCAGAAGTTGTGTTGACTCTCCCCTGGAAGTGAGCAAAGACAGGGGTTACCGAAATAGCTGGGCTTGTTAAGCCCCTCTGGGGCCACTGAACAAGGCTCCAAGCACATGTTCTAATGCACCCTGGAGATATGGGGGCTGTGCACCTCTCAGGGGTAACCCCAAAGTGGAACAGAGCAACAGACCAGGTTGACAAGATGACTTCAAAAGCCAAAGCCTCTCAATTACTGAGAAATCAGCTGGAGAACATTATAGTCAAGCATAACTGAAGGCAGACAACTCATTAAAAGGATTGCCCTCAGTAATGAAAACCATACTGGCGGAGAGACCCAGCAGGCCTCAGGAAAGGCTCGGCACATCCTGGGCCCAGAGTGCAAATGCAGACACTCTGTTCTGGCTTCCAATCCATGAGAAACATTCTGCTTCTTTCCTGGCATCTTTTTCTCCAAACTCATCCATTACTCCTTCTCCCTTTATTTACCCAGAGTATAGCACTTTATAAGGTGCCCTAATGTTCAGAATCTGTTTCCTAAGGTGTAAAGAAGATAATTATACATATTAAGTGGGGCTGTTAAATAAGGTTGAAAACATTTGGGGGTGGGGTGGGTCAGGTGTCACAGGCCCCTTTGAGAATCTGTTGAAAACTGTTGATCCCCTTTCTAGGGAAAAATACACAAACACACACGTACACACACACGTGCACAGCCCCCTCCACCATTTTGCACATAATTTGATGAGCCCACTGACGTTCATGCATGGAAATTTAGAGGGTTAGAGCATGAAGAGCCTTGTAAGCCATGTTGAGGAATCCAAGACTTTATTCAGAGGTCAGTTAAGATACTATAACAAGTAGGAAATACTTGCAGCTTTCTCTGTAATAGAGATACAGAATAACCATGGTTTAAGCAAGATAGATATGTTTCTCTCTTGTGAAAGAATCCAGACGTTGGCAGTTCACAGTTAACTGATGTTCACGATATTGTCAACATCCCAGACTCTTTTTTTATCTTTTAGCTCTACCATTCTTAGTACCTGTTTCCATCCTCAACATCTCTTCATGGTCATTAGATGGCCACTGCTGCTCCAGCCATCATATTAGCATTCCAGTCAGGGAGAAAGAGGAACTGGGAAGGAGAAGGTCAAAAGGGCTTCCCAGCTGAGTCAATTCCTCAGTGAATGTGCTTTCCCAGAAGCCCTACCCAGTGACTCCCACCTTCATACTGTTGGCCAAAACTTAGACGTGTATCTAAAAGGGCTTGAAAATGTAGTTTCCCAGGTGGGTCAATCCTACCAAAATCAGAGTTCCTTTCCTAAGGGAGAAGAGGAGAATGGGTATTGGGTAGAGAGAGAACAGTCTCCGTCAGAGGAGCGGTAGGAGAATCAGAAGGAGGAATGTGGCCAGGTCATGTTGCCAGCACTGTGGATTGTAGATTGGGAAGAGCAAAAGAAACAGGAGGTAGGGAGGGTTTAAAGGAGGCTGAATTCATTTAGCGGCTGCAGGGATGGAGAGAAGTAGGTGTGGAGGAGGTGGAATCAACATTATGTAATTGATAAAGCTGGTGATGGATGGGATATGAGGGTGGGGGATGGGTATGATATTGTGATTTATGATAAGAAATATATATTTGGTCTTCACCCCCATTTCTGGCACAGAGCTCCTAAGTCCTTGGTATATCCTAAGTGATGAGAGCAGTAGAAGTGCCTTTGTTATTTTAATGAGATGACTTTTGGACCACAGCTAACGATGGGGTTACCAAGAGAACCCACCAAGTGATTAGAGTAAAAGGAAATTTCAGTCCCACTCCCGTGACCTCTGGGGAGGGGAGAGGGGCTGGAGCTGGAGTTCAGTCACCAATGGCCAGTGATTTTATCAATCGTGCCTGTGAAATGAAGCCTCCATAAAAACCCAAAAGGACAGGGTTTGGAGAGCTTCCGGGTTGGTGAACACATGGAGATTTGGGGAGAGTGGTATGCTCAGAGGGCATGGAAGCTCCATGCCCTTTCCCCATATCTTGCCCTATGCATCTCTTGCATATGGCTTATTACTGAATTACATCTTTTTATAATAAAGTGGCTACCTAGTAAGTAAATGTTTTTCTGAGTTCTGTGAGCTATTCTAACAAATTAATTGAACCCAAGGAGGGGGTTGTTGGAACCTCCAATTTATAGCCTGTGAGTCAGAAACCCAGGTGACAGCCTGGACTTGCAATTGACTACTGAAGCATGTCTGTGGGGGGCAGTCTTGTGGGACTGAGCCCTTAACCTGTGGAATCCGATGCTGTCTCCAGGTGGATGGTGTCAGAATTGAGTTGAATTGTGGGACACCCAGCTGGTGTGGAGAATTGCTTTGTGGTCTGAAAAAAACCCACACATGTCGAATTGGTGATCAGAATCAGAGTGAGTCATTGGGTATATACATCCACAGAGCCAGTCCATGGGGAAGAAGTCTTGTGGGCTGGGAAAAAAATTAGACTTCTAGCAGGTCCT
Source organism: Monodon monoceros (assembly GCF_005190385.1). Lineage (NCBI taxonomy): Eukaryota > Metazoa > Chordata > Mammalia > Artiodactyla > Monodontidae > Monodon > Monodon monoceros. Next base: position 146,352,520 of record NW_021703768.1, on the reverse strand, counting down.
GACTGAGACCAAGAGATCCTGAGCACTGAAAAGATGACAGCACTTTCTCAAAAAAACCTCCCCTATGAGGAAGTCCAACAGCATTCTGATTTTTCCTGTAACTGCTTAGACTCTTTTTCCAAAAGTCAAATTTATTGAGCTATAACTTACATCCAATAAATGAACGTATTTTAAGTGCACAATTCAATGAGTTCTGTCAAATGTGTACATTTTTTGTGTAACTAACACCCCAGTCAAGATAGAGAATCTTTCCATAATTGCAGAAAGTTTCCTCGTGCTACTACCCACTCAGTCCCTACACCCAGGCAACCACTGATCTGATATCTGTTACTATAAATGAGTTGGCCTTTCTTAGAAGTCACATAAATGGAATCATTCAGAAATACTCTTTTGTGTCCGGCTTCTCTGGGTCAGCATCAGACCTCTCAGATTCATCGTGTTGCCTATCCGTAGTGTGTTTATTTCCGGGTAGTATTCCGTTGTATGAATATACCACAATTTGTTTATCCATTCATGTGCTGATGGATATTTGGGTTATCTTCAGTTTGGGGCTATGATGAAAAGACTCTTATGAACATTTGTGTAAGCCTTTTTGAGAACATATATTTCTGTTGGCTTGGAACGGCTTGATCATATGGTAAGTATATATTTAACTTTTTAAAGAAGCTGCCAAACTCTTTTCCAAAGTGGTTGTACCACTCTATTTTTCCATCAATGGTGCAGGAGTGTCTCAGTTGTTCTACATCCTTAACAACAGCTGGTAGGGTCACATTTATTTTTTTTAAGCCATTTCAGTGAATATGAAGTGTTACCTCATTGTGGTTTAAATTTGTATTTCCCTGACGACCAACATCTTTAAATATGCTTATTGTAGACTCATATACCCCCTTTTTTTTTTTTTTTTTGCGGTACGCGGGCCTCTCACTACCGTGGCCTCTCCCGTTGTGGAGCACAGGCTCCGGACGCGCAGGCCCAGCGGCCATGGCTCACGGGCCCAGCCGCTCCGCGGCATGTGGGACCTTCCTGGACCGGGGCACGAACCCGTGTCCCCTGCATCGGCAGGCGGACTCTCAACCACTGCGCCACCAGGGAAGCCCCATATACCCTTTCTGAGAAGCAAAACCTTTTGCTCATTTAAAAATATAGATTATTTGTCTCCTTATTATCTATTTGTATGAGTTCTTTTATAGTCTAGATACAAGTCCTTTGTCAGATAATTATTTTGAAAATACCTTCTCCCTATCTGTAGTTTGCCTTTGATTGTTCTCGACTATGTCTTTTGAAGAGAGAAGATTTAAATTTTGACAAAGTCAATTTATAATTTTTTTGTGTATGGCTCATGGTTTTTGTCCCACCTAAGAAATCATTACTCATGCCATGTCTGTAAAGATTTCCTCCTGGTTTTTTTTTTCCAGAAATTAAAATATTTTTCGCTCTTACGAGAGTTGTATTCTATGCATGGTGCGAGGTAAGGGTCAAGGCTCGCTTTTTCTTGCATAGCCATCTAGTCATTCTGGCATGAGTGTAAACATCTTGCACACTTGGGTACTTTTTTCTGGAAATAGCAATCTATCGAAACGCTTTCTATTTTTTCTCACATTTTTGGTCCCTCTGCTTTGCTGGATGCACGCTGCATGTGTCTGTGGAGCAGATTTTGAGTTCTGATTTTCACAGTTTGAATTTGCATTGCCTGTAGGAGATGCAGGTGGAGACATCTATCAGGCTTGCGGTGGGCTGGAGCCCAGGAGAAAAGACTGAGCTGTAGATGCAGAACCAGGAGATGCATCACTCTGGCCGGAGTCATGCTGGGGAAAAGCCACAGCTAGGTTCTTCCTGGGTTCTGCTGCCCCGCCTTTCTTCCCCTGCCTCCTTTGCCTGTGGGTGGCTTCCCGTGGGAACAAGCAGCTTCCCTTGTTGACTCCCACATCCTTAAACTCTCTTCTAACACCCTTTTGAATGCACCATCTGTTTCCTCCTGAGACCCTGACTGATATACCCAATTATGCAACAGTTTATTAAAAGGTAGCGTCCCTTGTTATTCTCCCTCATGTTGGATGCCCAGGCACACGCTGCACAGGCACTTAATGAGTCCATAACTGGCTAATGCTGCAGTCTTCCGTTGCAAAGCCCTAATGCAGGAAGCTAGACTCAGGTTGGCTGCCGAAGGTAGTATCTATTGGTAATTTCTGAACTCATTCATGGAAGGAGGCCCAGTGGTTTCCACGAGGCTCTGGACTGTTAGCTCCTTAAGGGCAGGAGTCGTTTCTGCGTTCACTCACCCTCAGCTCTCCAGCGTCTGGGAGAGTGCAGGATGCATAGCAAACCCTGACACGTTGGAAACCCTGCAGTGGGTACCAACCAGCACCCCTCCCTGCACGCCTAGCAGCTTAGAATGGTGCCTCCAGCATCTTATGGGTAAAACACTTAAGTACCATCTAGGGAGGGCATTCAAGAGCTTCCAAAACAGTGTAGGAGTCGCTATGTCTTTTTGTTTTTATTTTGCCTACTCTGAAGTTTTAAAGGAATTTCTAGTCATTTGCTCCATGCCATGTTGGCCATAAATGAATAAGCCTTGGGACTTCCCTGGGGGTTCCAGGTGAACTTGAGAAAAGGTGAAAGGGCAGGGTCCTTGGAGAGAGGGACACGGGGGAGAGGGGAATCCACCCCTATTGGGCTGGGGCATGGCCACCATGTTTCTTCTGGTTAGTGAGCGAGTGCCCCAGACCTGCTTCACTTGCTACCTGTGTGGCTTTGGGCCCAGGTAATTCCAACTCAGGCAGGGCTCGGTGAGAGGAATCAAGGATACTCCCAGACATGCCTCCTCCCCGTCTCTCCCTGAATCTGCTCAATGCCTTCATTTCTCATGCCTTACAAGTTGGCTGCCGCAGGGCCAAGCCTCCCATGCTCTCTGATTCAGTGTTACCTTCCCGGTCAGAGGCCCCCTCGTTTGGGTCACAAGCCCACTCCTGAACCAATCAGCATGGCCTGGGGTGTCAGACACCAATGAGCTTAGTCCTGGGCCAATCCTCCACTCTGGGGCAGTGGGGGTGGGAAGCCTGCCCAGACCACATGGGTGGAGGGAGCGTGGTCCTCCCCCCTCACATACACACAAGTGAACCCAGAGCTCTTCTGAGAGAAAATGGCAATGGAGGCCGGGGAGGCAAGCGACAAGCCGCCCAGGGTTTACCGCAAGCCCTTCGCTATTGACGTTTTAGAGAACAGGGGAGAGTGGCAAGAAAGCTCTGGGTCCAAATTCTGGCTCAGCCACTTACTTGCTCTGTGGACTCAGACAGGTCTGCTTATTTGAGCCTCACTTGTCTCATTTGTAAAGTGGAGAACATACCTCCCCACTCACAGTCTGTGTGCAAATGAGCACTCATGTAAAGGGCCCCATTTGGCACCCAGGCCACTGGCAAGCACTAAATGGTAGCAGTTATTATCATAATTATTATCATTCCCTGACTTGGGCCTCTGGGAGTCCGAAGATGCCCAAGGACCAGCTGCGGATCATTAGACTTCATGTGGCTGACATCTGGGCTCAGAGAAGCGCATGGTGAGGCTGTGTCTCTGTCACCCAGACCATGGGGACCTGGCTTGATGAGGGCTTGGGCCACAGGCTGGCCCTGGCAAGCACCCTCATGGAGAGGGCAGGGCAGGCATCTGTCCAGCCTGGTGTCTTGTGACTTGTTTAGTGAAAACCTTTTGAGCCTTTACTGCTGGTCAGACTTTGTGCTAAATGCTTTACATCTGTGCAGATCTGCTAGGTGACTCCTAGTATCCATTCTCCCTTCTCTCTTATAGGATCAGAACCCCTGATTTTAAGCTGAGCACACTGTTGTCCAGAATAAAGGCAGCATGTCCCACTCTTCTCCTTTAGCTAGATAGGACCATATTCTGGTCAATGGGATGTGAGCAGAAGAGATATGTGCAATGTCAATATCCTGCCCTTAAAAGGAAAGGCAATATCCTTTTCCCTCTACATGCTAGCTGGCATGCAAGTATGACAGTGAGCCATCTGGGACCCCAAGGACAGAGCAATACCTTGAGGATAGCAGAGCAAAAAGAGAGAAGGAATCTAGGTTCCTGTAACCATGGAGCCCCTGAATCAGACCCGAATTGCCTATGCCTGGATGCTTGTGTGTGTGTGTGTGTGTGTGTGTGTGTGTGTGTGTGTGTGTGTATAGCACATCTTCTTTATCCATTCATCTATCGATGGACATTTAGGTTGCTTTCATGTCTTGGCTATTGTAAATAGTGCTGCAGTGAACATTGGTGTGCGTGTATCTTTTCGAATTAAGGTTTTCTCTGGATATATGCCCAGGAGTGGGATTGCAGGATCATATGGTAGCTATATTTTTAGTGTTTTAAGGAACTTCCATACTGTTTTCCATAGTGGCTGTACCAATTTACATTCCCACCAACAGTGTAGGAGGGTTCCCTTTTCTCCACACCCTCTCCAGCATTTATTATTTGTAGACTTTTTAATGATGGCCATTCTGACTGGCGTGAGGTGATACCTCACAGTTTTGATTTACATTTCTCTAATAATTAGCGACGTTGAGCATCTTCTCATGTGCCTTTTGGACATTTGGAGAAATATCTATTTAGATCTTCTGCCCAGTTTTTGATTGGGTTGTTTGTTTTTATGATATTGAGCTGTATGAGCTGATTTTATATTTTGCAGATGAATCCCTTGTCGGTTGCATCATTTGCAAATATTTTCTAGGAGTTCTGTTTTAAAAGAGACCCCAACAGTAATATACATCATTATGAGAACATGCTTCTATCCTTTGTTGAGATGAGAAAAACAAGCCTCAAAAAAATTAATAACTTGCCCAAAGTGTATTAGTTAGTGTAACACTGTTGCTGTAACAAATAGACCCAATGCCAAACATATATGATCTTAAACTCTATGATGTTTATTTCTTGATCACTTAACAGTAGTGGGTGGGTAAAAAAAGTCAGTGGAGCAGCCTTTTCTCTTCAGCCATCAGAAATCCAGGATAATAGAAGTGCTTCTATCATCAACATGTAAATTCCAAATTTATCCTGGAGATCATCTCTATCCCAGCCAGTGAGAAGGGGAAAAGAGCATGGAGAAGGGCAGGAGAGAGTTTATGAACCAGCTCAAGAAGCGGCACATACCTTTTCTCACATTTCATTGGCTAGAACTCAGTCACATGGCCAAATCTAACTGCAAGGGAACCTGGGAAAGGTAGTCTAGCTATGTGCCCAGGAAGAAGAGGAAGCATTTTGCTAAAGAGCCTGATCGTCTCTGCCACAGTGGCATCACTTAGCTAGAAGTTGCAGAAGGGGAACTGATCAGCTTGATTCTGAAGCTCAGTATCTTTCAGTTTTTCTCTAAGTTGCCTCCCAGTTTTGAATCAAAGATTTTATTTGATATCTGCGATGGTCTTTTGATGTGTCAGCTTGGCTAGGCTACAGTCTCCAGTTATTCAAGCACTGATCTAGGTGTTGCTGTGAAAGTATTTCATAGATGTGATTAAAGTCCATAATCAGTTGGCTTTAAGTAAAGGGGATTATCCTAGAGAATCTGGGTGAGCCTGATTCAATCAGTTGCAAGCCTTCTCTGATGAAGAAAAAATTCCACCTGTAGACAGCAGTGCCCATCTACGCTGGAGAGTTTCCAGTCTGCCCTCCTGACAGCCTGTCGTATGGATTTCAGATTGCCTAGCCAGGTCCCACAGTTGTGTAAACCAATTCCTTCTAATAAATCCCTCAATCTCCTATTGGTTCTGCTTCGCTGGTTGAACAATGTCATTTTCCCTATGAGTGTACTCTTTTCTCTCCAAGCTCCCTCCCTGGGACAAGTCTTGGTCTCCCACTGATATTTCATTAAAATTCGCAACAAATATTTATTGGGCACTTACTCTATACTGGATACTGTGCAGAGAACAAGTCAGATGTGGTCCCTGACCTCGTGGAACTAGTGGGAGAGGCAGGCTTTAGTCAAATACTCAGACAAGCAAATATACAGTGATACCCTATGATAAAATGTTATGGTTGAAAAAAGTTTAGAGGACTGTGAGGGGACATGATACCATCTGAAGGGTAGGACAGCTTCCCTGATGAGTGGCATTTGGAACCAAGTTCTGAAGGAAGAGTAGGAACACACTCAAGTAAGGAGTGTGGGCATATGGCCTGGGAAGGCTGTTCCAGGGAACAGCATGGACAAAGGACTTGAGGTGGGAGGGAGAATGGCAGCCTTGAGACTAGAGATCAGGCTGCAGAGGCTGGAGAGCCCAGTAGTAAGAGGAAGGCAGGAGATGAGAGGCAGGCTGGGGACGAGTCTACTTGGGGATTTTGGTCCTTATCTTAAAAGCTCTGGGAATCCATTGAAGAATTCTTATCAGGTATTCCCACCGAAAGATGATCTGGGCTGCTGTGACAGAAAGGACTGGAGAGCCCCACAGTGGATGCAGGGAGAGCAATGAGGGTCTCATAGTACGCCTGGGTCTTGTCTCTTATCAAGGGAAGCAACAGCTATGCCAAGCCTACCTCCGATGGACTTTTCCTCCAAAACACCCTTTGCCTTGCCCTCTCCCTCTCCCTTTTACCTGCAAACCACCCATTCAGCTGTCAAAGTCCTACTCAGATGCCATCTCATCAGGGAGGCGTGCCTGAGCCCTCCTGACTCAAGTCAGCTGCAGTGCTCCTCACAGAGGTTTTCCTACTGTGTCATAATCGTTGGCCAACATGCTTGTCATTCTCACTAAGCCATGAGCTTCTGGAAGGGGAAGAGGATGTCTTCATCTCTGTGTCTCTGAAGATCAAGCACAGGACAAGCGTGTTGGATGAATGAATGTTATCGAACCTCTCCCAAGGGTAGTTTCATTTCCATAGGCAATGCCTGAAGAAGACATCAAGCCTCAAAAGGCAATTATCTACAGAATTTCCACCTTGGTGACTATGGGGAGAAGGGATATTTGAGGGGTAGTGTGTCTGAAGAATTCTCACAAATTGTACTCTCACAAATGGCTGGGGAGGCCATTCTTTTTTTTTTTTTTCTTTTCTTTTTAACTAAAGATTATACAGCTAGATCAACATTTCCTAAAGGGTTTTCTGCAGAAGTTCAGTGCCAGGGAATGTTAATAAGCGCTATAGACAGACACACACATTATTCCTTGATCAAACAATGTTTCAAGCACAGCACGACACACACAAGTCCACATGAGGACGCACGTGCTGCACATACACCACACAATGAATTCTGAAGGCTTACAAATAAGAGAATACAAAACATCTCTTTAGTTTTTTATGTTGATTACCCATTGAAATGATGTATTTTGATATATTGGGTTAATAAAATATGCTATTAAATTAATTTTATGTTTCCTTTTACTTAATATTAGAAAATGTATAATTTTATACATGGCTGTGTTCTATTTCTATTGGATGGTGTTGGGTAGACACCAGGAATATCGTGGTGAGAAGAGCAGACATAAGGAATGGCAGTTCTTAGGTTAGAAAAAGTCTTTAAAAAAAAAAAATCTCTAAAAGGCTAAATGTAGACGAAAATGTGAAAGTGCACTTAAACGCGTAGAGGAGGTGAACATCAGATAGGCAAGAAAAAAACATTTCCCATTTTTTTCCAGCCAGCTTTAAATGGGCTCTAAAGGTGCTGTCCTGATGTTTTAGCAGCACACTCAGCTTCTGTCACTAAAGGGACTCCCCCACCCCTGGGTTATGTTAGGAAGGAATTTTGGTTCCTTGGTCACCCCAGCTCATGCTAATTGCCAAGGAGACACTCATTGCCTTGGCCAATATGTCCTCCTCCAGTCCACATGGTAATGGAGTCTTCAAGGAGAATGGAAACCCCAGTGTGTAGGGTCACACCACACACATGGGTCCTGCTATCCCCTAGGGCACTGCCACTGGAGGTGGGGGGGGGGGATTGATCCCTCACTCTTCCTGGACCCAGATATATCCCTTTCCTCAGTCTGTGTGCCCTTACCTCTCTGGTTTCTCTTCACCCCCAACACACATCTACACCTCTCTGACCCTGACCATCATCTCTTCAGCCAGTTCAAGCCAGAGGTCTGTGACCCACAGCATGAGAGCTGAATCTAGCCTAATATACGTTTCTGGGGACACACACAGTGTTTGGTTTTTAATTTGACTTGGATGCCAACATTTTAAAGTCATGAGCTTTCCACACAAAAATCTGCATTTCCAACTTCTCTTGAAACGTTAGAGGGTCTGGCAACCCTGGGCCTGTGTTTCTATGGCAACAGATGGCCGGAGGGAATAGCTGCATCCATTTCATTCCTCTTAGTGACTGCAGTTTTCTACTGTGTGTGGGAATTTTGTATCCTTTTAGATCGAAAATAAACTGAACTTTGGATTATCACCCAGGCCTGGGGTGAAGTGGGTGAGATGCCTGGGGTGCAAAATTGCACAACCCTGAGAGTGAGTGCCTCCTGGAGCTTTGTGCCCTAGGCATCTTGCTCGCCACACCCTAGCCCTGAACTCACTGAGGCTTTTTTCTCCAACACATCCCTGCCTTCCAGCAGCTTCTTCTGTATTTATGCCATCGAGGTACATACAAAAAAAGGCCTTGCCACGGGTCCTTAGTAAACCCGAGGAGAGCCCTTGCAGGAGAGGTTAAGTCAGAAACCAAATGGGAGGGAGCCTCGAGGGAAATGCAGGAGTAGAAATTGTCAGGGCAGGAACTCTCACAACTTTTGCTTATAGAGTGGAGAGAGAGATGGCGCTATAGCTGGATGTGGGCTGAGGAAAGATTTTTTTCCTTATTTTAGTTTAAAAGACAAGAAACTGGAATGGGCTTATGGGGGGAAGGAGAGAAATTAATGGTATGAAAGAGGCTGCACATTCCAGTTGGGTGGGTGGGGAATGAGGCACTATTCATCATGTACTGACCTCACACCAGGTGCCGTGCCAAGGGCAACACTCCATCCCCTCCTCCCATCTTCCCCGCAGCCCTCAGAGGAGAGGGTCCCATCATTCTGGGTCCCATCATCCTGATCCTGCAGACGAGGCAACCAAACTCAGAAAGGCTTCCCCGAGACACACGGTGGAATCTTCCTTGAAATATTGCACTTGAGGGTTGGTGAAATGAGTGCTCTGGCACACACACACACACACACACACACACACACACACCCTTACACGATATTGCCCATGGCATAAGTCCAAAGAGGTCTTATCATAGTGAAAGACACCAGGGGATGTAAGGTTAGGGGGTTCAGGCCATGCGTCTTCTTAGGTTTCCTCTAATTTCCTTTCAAGAGATGCCCTTGGGTAATGGCAGGGATGGTTTTCTGTCTATCCAGTGTGAGATCACGCCAGGTGATGGGAAGCCTGGAGTGGATGCCTTTCAGGCCTCTTGTCCCCAACCCTATTCCCAGCCCCATCCTCTAGGAACTCCAACACAAATACTTTGTATAATTATAAAAATTGAATTACAGGAGTAATTGGTTCCCATACCAGCAGGACCGTATTGCTGCATGACCTACAAGTCATATAATAGTGAAGTGACACCACCGTGAGCGGTCACATTGCTATTATGCAAGCATGACCATTCTGAGGACATGCACTGTTCTCTGTGGTGCCACAAAGCCCAGGAGGGCCTGACGACAGTGAGCCAGTGACCACGGCCATGTGTGGCTAGTTTTGTGGCAGAGCTGGCGTTGAACTCAGGTGTGTCTGATCCCAAAGCCAAGAGAGAAGGGATGAAGGTCAGATTTGGACAAGAGACAGCCCACTTGCATAGGTGTGCCTATCCTAACCAATTTTGTGAGGCTAGTGTGCGGGTGTGTGGACAGAAAGGGCAGAATGTTGAGGGTGGCCTTTTTTTTTTAGCTTTATAGATGTATACCTGAAAAATAAAAATTCTGTATATTTAAGGTATGCAACTTAACGTTTTGATGTATGTCTACATTGTGAAATGATCACCACCAATGAGCTAATTAACATAGGCAAGAACATTTGTTAAGAGCAGGAGGAAACTGTTGAGACAGGGGATTTGAAAGAGGAGTTGAATGTCTGGGACAGCTGCATTGGTCCGGGAGTGAGGGAGCTCACCAAGGGCCCCCCAGCAGTATTTTAAGTCACCATCGAGATCTGGGTTGGGTTTGGAGACCATGAAGTTGAAGTGACTCCAGTGTGTCTGATGTGGTCTTTCCCAGCAGCTCTCTGTAGCCTGAGAGCTGGAACAGGGAAGGTCAATAGATTTACCTAGGATGTGTGTTTTGCGAGATGGGAGCAATAGAAGGACAAGGGAGCTGAGGGAGTTGGTAAGCCCGGTCCAGGTGAACAGCCATGGGGTTTAAGGTGATATGTTAATCAGCTTTCTTTCCACGTAACTGACCAAATCCCAGCTTCAGCTGTGGCTTGAGTAGATTGGTTCATGTATCCAGCAAGTTCAGGGCTGTGACGGTTTCAGGCATGGCTAGATCCAGGGGTGTAAACAATGTCATCAAGACACTGTCTTTTTCTCTCAATTCTGCTCTCTTGTGTTGGCTTCACTTTTCGGTAGTCTCTTCCCTTGCAGTGTCCCTCTTTGCCTGCGGAAGCTTCAGGCCTGCAACCAACTAGTTTAGCGACTCTAGCTGGAGGGGAGCTGCACTTTCCTAAGAGTTCCAGCAAATGTCATACAATATATACTCACAGTCGATCAGCCCAGGTCATGGGCCCATTCCTGAACCAGTGACCTTGTCCAGGGGAATGTACTTCTCTGATTGGCCAGGTCTGGGTCATGTGCTCATCTCTGGAATCAGTCCCATTTGAGACACAGACAGGGGCAGGGGTCCTCTACATATGGGCAGGAGAGGAAAAGTGGCCACAGGGAGATGGTGTGAAACAAGTGTGGTGAGAGCCAGGGAGTGAGGGAGCAGAAAGGATGGGAGGCTGTGGTGGGGAAGTTGGTTTAGATGAGAAGCTAGCATGAATAAGAACTCTCATCAGGGTAGACCTCAGAATGAAAGTGAGGACTGAGCTTCAGGGTATGGATTTTTCAGGGATGTTGGCTGCAAGCAACAGAAATCCCCTCTAGCCTAAGCAAAAAGGGTCCTCGTTAGAAGGACTCTGGGCTCTCTCAGAATCAACAGGTGGCTGGAGAGCTAGGATTAAACTGGGAGTGGGAACCAAGAGCGTCCCAGGATCAGGAGACAGGACTGAACAACAAAAACAAATGGTCCCCAGGTCCACGGCTGGTGGGGCGAATCCGACCTCCCGCTGTCCTTGAGTACTGAAGTCATAAGCTCAGAATTCAAAATCACAGATGAAAGCATCCTACTGGCCATGCCTAAGTGATGCATCTGTCCCCTGGCTGCACTGTTGTGAGGAGGGATAGGATCTGGCCTCTTGGGAGAGGGAGACTCCCACCCAGGAAACACGCAAGAGAGAGCAGTGGGCAGACAGGGAAGCGCAAATACGATTCTGAAATGCCCAACAAGTAGCAAATGTCCATCGGATGTGGAAGTGACAGCTGGGGTGATTTTCATGATTTCTCGTAACAACGCTTAGGGCTGCGTGTTACTGCTCACATAGGGGGACACGGAGGCTCCAAAGCGTGAAGCCACTCGTCCAAGTTGGCAGGTGGCAGAGTGGCCTTCCCAGCCCAGGCCTGCTGGAGTTCAAAGCCCTGGCTTGCTCTCTCCCCACCCTGGAGGTGGTGGAGTCCACCGGGACCCTGTAAGCTGCAGGCTGGTCCCCGATCACCACGTCAAATACCGCAGCCTTCAGGGGCCCCAGGAATGGCCTCTGCCACACCTGCGACTGTCCGCAAACCTCCTTTCTTGACTCCTACCCATCCCCTGAACCAAGCCAAGGTCACCCTCCCCACAACAGTCCAGGAGAAGAGAGGGCAGATGCCAGCCCACCTCTGCTGCCCAGCCATGCTCTTTTGCTGTTTGTCACATGTTATTTTCATGTCCCATAAAAGCCATAAACATGCCAAGGCGTGTTGAGTCCACTCTGGGAGACGGATCTGAGTCCCAAGGGTGTGGGCAGTGCATTCATGACCCAGGCGCCAGGGCCAGGCTCCTTCCCTGCTCCAAGGCTCCTTACACAAGACGCCTTCCCACCCTACGCCCAGGAGCAGGGTCAGGGGCCGTCCTGTGGCCACAAGGATAAACACATCCTGATGGGCCAGAACCACTTCCCGCTCGCTGTCACTCATTCTGGGGGAGCTGGCCTTTCACTCTGTGTACACCTCAAGAAAGGAAAACTTCCTGTTTGTGAAGGAGAAAAAAGCCCTCCAAACAGCTCGATGGCCCTTGGACATCAAAGTGTTCTTACAAAACAGCATCCTAATGGCTTAAGTATCAATGAATCAGGGCCATATGGATCTCATTTGCCATAAAGTGCATACGGGTTTTAAAATCCTGAGGAAAAATGCCAGGCAAAATATGTTTCAGGTTTTATTGAACCAAAAAACTCTAAGAAGATAGATTTTCGACGGTCACCAAACCCAGGAGACAGGTCGAGCTTTCCAGGCTGACTGGAGAGAAAAGCTCGTTTCCCTTAAGCCACGGTAGCTTAAGCCATGGCCCTTGATAGCAGACACACTTTAAGTAAGATTTTGATGTAATTGAGGCATAAAGGGCTTTTACAACATCTTTTCCTTATAGGAACACTTTCAGTGTGTTTGAGAAGAGCCCAGCTAATTTTCTGGGAGAACAGTAGGTTTGAAATTCAGGCACGATGTGGGAGGAATCAGTGGTGTTTGGATGTCCTATTTCTCTGGGGGAACATGTAGGAAGAAGGACTTTGCAAAAGCTCCCCAGAAAAATCTCTTTTTTCTCCCACTTTGAAAATATATCCACTGGGAAAGAGGATGGAAGGAAAGAGAAAGGGAGGAGAGATAAAGAGCAAGGGAGGAAAAGAAAGAAGGAAGAAAGGGAAAGAATTTAGGGAATGAAGGAGGGAGGGAAGAGAAAAGAACGTTTTAACGTTATCCCATAACCGAAGTTTCCACAGCAGGAAAAATGGTGTCACACTACAAAGTATTAACAATTGAGCTGTTTTATGTTCTGCATTCAATTTTTCTAGTCATATATTTCTCCCCGGTTTGCAATCTTGCTTTGTGAAAAGTGTCATAAAGAAATGCTTTCCCGTTAACGCACTCTGACTGGATCAGATTCCAGGTTGTTCCTCTCCAAGACATTATCCCGACGAGAATCCGTGTACTGCGGAGTGATCTGTCGGAGCCGCTTAGAGGGACAGATGAGAGGATTGGAACGAGGCCCGGGGTTCGTAATGAAACCTTAGCCCAGACAAGGGCCAAAGAGGAGGCTGTGGTTTGGGGGGTCTTGAGGAATTCACGTGGCTTCGCTCTGGATGGGTTCGAAAGAGCTCAGCGCTGAAAGATGAACATGCCTGGCTTTCTTCTCCTCCCCCTTTGGTAGGTGAATCAGCTCTGGCCACTGATGCCTCACGCATGAGAACATCAGATTTCCATTTGGCTTTATTTTTAGGTTTTCGATTGTGTGTGTGTATGTGTGTGTGCGTGTGTGTGTTCTTGTCACTTTCATGTAGAATATGGTGTGTTATAAATAAAGCCCCACTTTCTCCCATCCTGATCACACACCATATGAGCATGTGTGCGAGTGGAGGTGGGGGGTTTGGGGGGTGCCTATTCAGCACTGGTCCATATGTACCCGAAATTTCCCGTTGAAAAATCCCAAGGCCTGGCCCACATTGACATGAAATTATTATGTACTTTTGTTGTACAACAAATTATCATCCTGTACTGTTGCAACAGGCTTTCTACAGAGAATGCAGGTTGTAGTAATTTTGTCATATGGAGTAATATGTCACATAGACCATTCTGGATTTAGACCAATATATACAGTTTCTGGCCTAAGCAGTAACACATGTTTGGAGGAGAGACCGTTTCATTTTACTGGAATGGACAGTAAGTAGAAACACATTCCAGATTTCTTTTTTTTTTTTTTTCCCTCTGCCCTGAAATTTGGCAGCCAGAGTCCTCCCTGCACTTGATCTCAGGTTTTCAGCTGCTCACGAACCATGATGCTCAGAGCTCTACGATGCCTGTGCATCCAGTGACTAATGAAACCTTAAGTCACTGCCCAACAGGTTTCCCAGAACCCCTCCAAGAGCTGTTTGAAACGAATGCAAATGGCACTCCAAATTTGCCCAATACTGTGCTAGCTAAAGTTCAGGACTTTTCTGACGTTAATTTTATGCTTTCGAAGCCTGGCCTTGTGGAACCGCCTTTTCTCTTTTTTTGGGGGGGGGATGCTGTGTGAGTGGAATGAAAGAAGGGCAGCCTGGGAGGGCGATGGGTTTACTTCAGACCCTGGAAGTTCCAAGTTGGAGATACTGGGGTATCTGTTTACCAGGCTCCCCAAGGGGACACCGTATTACCTTGCTGCTTGGTCTGGATGGGGACAGTGGAGATGGGAGGTGAAGTGGCTAGCCAGATGCATTTGCTACAGCTGACCCCAGGATCTGGAAAAGTGGGGACAGGGTTGGAGAAAGGAAGGGGATTCACCTTGACTGGACACCCACTTTGTACCTGCTTTGTGCTTTCTACAAATTCGATTTCACACAAATGCTCACAATAATACCACTTACTGGTGAGGAAACTGGTATTGGAACCCCATGGTTTTTCTATGGGATTTGACTATCATACTGTCTGACCTAGAACCGGGGCTCTCTCCTCCCCGCAGCACTTTGCCAGTTGCCTCGTGCACAGTAGGTCCTTGGTGAGGCTTTATTCTCCATGTGGCTAATTTGTGTAGGTCCTAGAGAATTATAAGTTCTTGAGGTGCAGGGACCCTGAATTTCCTTTATTGATCTTATTTTGATCCTTGTATTAGTGGAGAGAATCCTTTAGAACAGTTGTTCTCAACTGAGGACTATTTTGTCCCCTGGGGGCATTTGGCAATATCTGGAGATATTTTGGTTGTCACAACTGGGCAGAGAGATGTTACTGGCATCCAGGGGGTAGAGCCCAGGGAGGCTGTTAACACAAGACAAACCCCCACAGGGAAGAATTACATGACCCCAAAAGTCAATAGTGCTGACGTTGAGGAACCCTGCTGGAGAAGAAAACAGGCCTCATGCTAGCAAAGACAATCTAAAGCAACCTAAAATGCCTTGTTTTAAAGACTTTTTAAAAAGAATCATAAATACCCAAGATTCAACATACTTACCTAGATAGTGGAAACCATAGCCCATCAGACTTAGTCCACAGCCAAAACAAACTGAGAATCGGAAAAAGGCTGAGGGGCAGAGAGAGAATTAAGTTAGAACAGGAGCTTCTTGAGGGCAAGGATTATGTTATATTAATTCGGAATCCCCTGTGCACAGCACAGGTCTTAGCATACAGTCAGTGCTAATAAATGTTTGCCGAGTATCTGATTGGATGAAAGGAGCCTCTTGTTATACAATGTCACACTAAATTGTACCAGCCACTGAACGGCTGCATGTTCTAGGATCTATTCAGTTCTACAACAATATCCCAGACTAGCCGTTGATGGGGATCTCCTTCCCTTCCAGGGAACCCATTCTATTTTTGATGGATGTGAACATTAGAAAAGATAATTGCTTCTGACTGTGATGTTCAGCCTCTCTTCTTGGGAAGGGGCCAACAAGGCCTATTGAATGATCATTGGTCGGTGGGGGGAAAGATATGGTCAGGGTGAAATGGTATTTTATAGGGCCCAGGGCTGGGTCTTGGTCACCACTCAACCCCCAGGGTCTTTCCCAGATCCCACAGAGAAGAACTATTTACCTCTCTCACTCTGAAAAAGAGGTCCTGTCTGGGTGTCTGTGTCCATGATGTTCCCCAGCAGGAAAGCTTTCCCTCTGCTGGACCTCTCCTTCCTACCCCATTGAATCGGCTTTCCTGTCTCTAAAACCAGTATTTCTGGAGGTCAGAGCCTCAGCAGGGGAGGTGACGGGGTGGGCTCCGAAGCCAGATGGCTCTGGATTCCAGTCTTCACTCTGCTGATGTGTGCCACTGAGGCTGGGAGGCCTCGGTTTTCTCATCTCTAAAATGGGCAGATGCCTACCCCATAGGTGCCATCCAGGGAAAGTGATTATAACATGCACATTATTTCTTGAGTGCTTGGCACGAACACGATACCTTCTATTAGCCCCGTTTTATCGGCAAGGAGACGGAGGCCCAGGGAGAAGTGATTTGCTCCAGGTCCCACAGTCAAGAAGCTGTAGAGATGAATCCAGCTCACTGGTTTCAGAGCTCAGCTACTCTTCACGATTCCATCCCAATGCTCAGTGTATACCTAATCAGTGAATTTCCCTTTCCCCTTTCTAGTTCAACACAAAGATGGTCTTGGCTTGCTCTGTTTCCATGACTTGGTTGCAGCGCCTCAAATAGCCTATAGGCTCTGAGAGGCCATGACCTCTCCTTTCCTGTGATCAATACTCTCCCCACCCCCTCCCTTGTTCAGGCACAAGGTGTGTGCTCAGATGATATTTGCTGACTTGAAAAAATATGGAAGCGCAGCATCTTGCTCCCCATTCTATCCCTCTATACACACACAGAGACACACACAAGATCACACACACACACACACACACACACACACACACGGACTCATGCCGCCATACACTCATACGCGTACTCATGGACTCACACATTCACACACACTTACATATACACCCTGCCCCTGGGTATCGTGTCCTTGGTGATTGGGGGTCCCAGGTGGGGCCTGACTGCTGGTTTTCATCACGTTACGAGCCTGCCTGAGGAGTGAGGCCTCATTTAGAGACGCAATATTAAATGGGTATGCTTTCGGCCGAAATTGTTTTTAAGCATGTACATTTCAAAACCGTTTAATTTCCAGCCATCAGCTGAAATCAAGCCGTTTTGTACTTGTCACATACATTTTCGTTCTGGGAAGGCCTGTTTCTGGAGCCGCGGCGCGCCACATGTGTGTGCCAGGGGGCAGGGCGAGGGGGCTGGGACTGCGGAATGGCTTTTCCATGTGGGTAATTGTGGTCGTCAGGAAAGCATCTCACAGCAGTTTACGCTTTCTCAGTTTACCAAAGCCCCAGCATCTGTTCTGAGGCGGAGATGCTGAACTTGGGGCAGCCCGTGGCCCACCCCATCAGTGCCAGCAAGGCACGCTCCCCAACAAGCTCTGAATCTGCAGAAAAGAAAAATGGGGGAAAGGAGAAGAAAAAGAGATGTTGACACATGCTCTGAAGAGGCCAAGGAATTCTGTTTACTCCTCGGTGATATTTCTGCCTTTTGTTGTGGCAAAGACCTGCCTTTTACTGCGCTGTTGAAACATCTTCAAAGTCTGGAAATCTGAGGGGCATTCCAATAAAAACCTTTGTTGGGCTGCAGTGGAGAGAAACCAAAATTCAAATCAGGTCCCAGCCCTTGGCAGCTGCAACAAGGACTGGGCAGTCTAAGAGCCTCGAGTGGGTGGAGGAGGCCGAGGACCCCTGTCCTGGCGATGGGAGAGGGGCACAGAGCGCTAGGGTGCAGCATCCAGCCAGCTGAAGTGTTCCTGGGAACACTCTCAGGCCATATAGAAACTAGTTCAAACCCCGCTCAACCACCAATTCAGCGTGTTGCCCTGGACCTGCCACTTTGCCTCTCTGAGCCTCAGTTTCCTCATCTGTTAAGTGTGGGGAGGTGGGTAGCCATCTCTAAGGCTGGTGTAAATATTAGAGACAAAGTATGTAAAGTGTTTGGCACATCGGAGAAGCTAACAGATTTTAATTCCCCATCTTCTTGCTAATATGGAAAAATTCACTGCTGTGCCTTAGGGACCACAGTGTTTTTCACTCCAAGCACTGGGTATCCCAACGTTTCTAGGAATAGGTAACCCTGGGCATCCCCTGCTCCCCCCACCTCCCAAGATGAAGGAGGGCAAGACTCTGGGTCCCTTGTGATAGGGACCTGGGTTAGCAGGTGCCTACAACAGGCTGACCAGGCGGCTGATACTCTGTGACTCCCTCAGATGAGAATCAAGGATGGAAGCAACCAGCCCCCAGGAGCGGGGGACACCCAGGAAGTGAGGTACCCACCTTGTCGCAGCATGTCTCCATCACCTGCAGGCACTGCCCATCCTGGTCCCTGATCAGAGGTGGAGATGGCTCATAAATGGATCCCTCCATGCTGAGCCCAGGCGGCCTCCACGTTCACAGTCCAACCCTGGGCATCCTTCCATCTGAGCTGATCATTATGATGCTCCATATTCATTAGGGCAATCAGTAGTTCCGCAGGCGCTGAGCACCTGCCACGTGCCAGGCTTCAGACAGGGAGCTCCGTAAGACCTGGCCTGGTGGGAGAGGTGGGCATGCAAACCTAGAGGGATGAGGGCTCAGTTGATGGAGGAGCCTAGGAGGGACGCCAACCCAGCCTGGCAGGGGCTGAACAGTGACGAGTAGACAAATCAGTCTTCTCAGAATAGAAGGCCCCTGAACTGACCCACTTTTCTCCAAGTCTTAAGACAACACAATTGCTCAGACCTAATGATTGGAAACTTTCCTTAAAACTGTTCTTAGGTGCCTGGTTTGTTAGACAATGTCTCTAAGACCAGGAGGGAGGTGGTGAATGAGTATGGGGGGGGATGGACATTTGGGGTGAGTTTGTGGTTCAGGAGGGTGATGGAACGGAGGGTTTTCTCAAGAGGTGTTGCCACCTTGGAACCCCAGTTCCCCCGGTTTCCCAGGGGCTGCTAAATGGGAAAAGAGAAGGCCTGGAGCAGGGCAGAGCTGAAATAATTGCACTATGCTTGGAGCGTATGTGGAGAGGAGGGGCTGGAAAGATGATCAGGGCCCAGGTTGTAGGGCTATGGTGCCGAGTCAGGAGGTGACACCAGGGCTGGCGTACACTGGGCTGGCTTGATTTTCTGAATTCACGCCATCTGGATGCTTCGTGTTCATCCTCTGCTCTGTCCCACGGTGAGCCTGCTAATTGCAAATGTGACCCCCTCGTTCTCCTGCTTGAATGCTCTACAGACCCCCACAGCCCTCAGGGTAAAATCCAAACTCCTTACCAAGGCTTTTGAGTGTCCCCAGGGTTTTAAGAGGTGGTCAGGGCAGTCAAGACCTTAAGCTTTAGAGCAGGTGAACTTGGCTTCCAGTCTAAGATGCCCTACTTACTGTTAGTTGATCTCGCAGAAAGTGCGCTACTTCCCTGAGCCTCAGATTCCTCATCTGTAAAATGGGCACAGGAAATGAGATGATGCCTGTATGTCCCAAGAAGCTTCCAATAAGTAACATCTCTGTGGCCCCTGAAAACCTTCTTATCACCCACCTCTTACCTACTTGTATCCTTTACAGCTAGGGCTTGTAGATACTGGAAAGCTTGGTGCTATTTCATGCCTCCTGCCTTTGCTGATACAGTGCCCTCTGCCTGGAACACCATCCCTGTGACTGACTGCCTGGCAGACTACTCACCCTGTAAGACCCAGCTCAAGGGTCACTTCCTCTGAGAAGTCCTCTCCGATTCTCCTCCCCTTGGTTGTTTCTTTCTCTGTGCGCCTCTAAATCGTCATAAATAGCACCGCTGCACTTTCTGAGGTCTGTCTCCCTTCCATGCCCCAAACACTTGGTAGGGCAGAGTCGGGTCCTCTTACCTCTTGAACCTCAAGTGTCTGGCTCGGAGTCAGGTACCCACCAGTGTGACAGATGAGGAAGTCGCGGCTCACTCCACCCATTTAGCCTGACTTGATTCCATTCGCCTTTCTCCTTCTCAGGGTGGGGAAGGGGGGTGGAGCAACCCTGCAACAGACGCTTGCTCGTTCAGTGGTGAGGAAGTCTTTTCGGCTCAGCTCCAACCCAGGTCCCCCCACCGGAGGGTGGACACAAAGACACAGTGTGAGGGGCAGCCAGTACTGGGCCAGGCTGCCCCCCAGCGGAGAGCCCCGGTGTACTTTAGTCACCTGTTTCTTGCCACTCGAGGGATGATGTGTGCCATCACACTTGCTGCAAGCTCCAGTCTTCCATTACCTCATGCCCAGGTGATACCTCCCTGGTCACTGGTCAGGCTCATGTTCAGGGTGTCAGCTGCCCCTCCCACCAATGCCCCCACTGGGGCAGTGAGAATGGGGGAGTGCCAACCCCAGCTGTGCATCTGTCCCAAAGCTGCAGGGAACGAGGTCCAGACTTCTTGGGGGCCACGCATGGGGGTCTTTAGGATCCAGCTGGAAAAGGTCTCAACCAACCTTTCACGTTCATAAGAAGATCTAACATTTACTCAGTGCCTACTGTGTGCCAGGCTCTGGGCTGAATGCTTTCCACACTTTAGTCTCATCGAACTTTGCAACTTTAAGAGGTAGAGACATAACTATCCCCATCCCTGTTTTATAGATAAGGTAACTGAGGCACAGAGAGGTTAAGTAACTTGCCCAAGATCACACAGCCAGCAATGCTGGAATTTAAACTGGGAGTTTAGACAGTAGAACACATGCTTTTGTAAGTGGCTCAGTGCTTCCCATTTTATAGATGGAGAAGCTGAGGCCAGAAGGAGAAGGAATTGTCTTACAGAGCAGGACATCAGAGAACATGTATTCCCTGATGTGAAAAAGTCTTGATTTTTTTTTTCCTGCTTCACCGAATTGCTGTAGAAAATGCACCCTGGCTTTTGTTAGTGGGACTCTGAGATCACCCAGAACTGGCTTCAATCCCAGCTGAGTGACCTTGGCCAAGTGACTTCACCTCTTGGAGCCTCAGTTTCCTCATACGTGACATGGCGCCACCCTTCCCTCTCTCATGCCGTCGTGTGGGGTGCAAAGGGGCAAGGCGACTTGCAGGGGAGCCAGGAAGATCATTCTGATTACTCCATCCGCTTCCATCCAGGATTGGAGGCACGGGCAGTTAAGAACACGAGCACAGGAGAGACTAAGACTGAGGAATGCAGAGTGAAAGACAAAAATGAACTAGGGAGAGAGGGGAGAAGTTATATCACAAGGGCTAAAGAAGACAGCCATTCCGGCTTAGTCCACGGTGCAGTGGAGTGGTTAAGCAGAGACCCTTGAAGCCAGATAGAGAGGCTCAAATCTCGGCTCCACCACATACTAGTTCTTAGAATTTGGGCAAATTATTTAACCTCTCTGAGTCTCTGTGTCCCCATCTGCAAAACGAGACTAATAATAGCGACTGCCCCATAGGGTAGCAGTTCTGAGGGTTACCTGAGCTAAAGCAATAGCTTAGCACAGAGCTTGAGAGTGTGAGTTTTATTACTGAATCAACATAGGCTTGTAGATAGGACTGTTCTGTGGATTAAATGAAATTCAGCCTGAGCAGCCTTTGCCACACAGCCCTCTGACACAAGGATGGTCATGTTTCTCCGTTCTTCTACGTCACGTCAAATCTGGCTCCATACCCAGCTGGCTGGCAGGATATTCAGCCTCAGCTCTTTAGGGGTACAGAGTTGGGGAGGAGCTTTGTTTCCCTAAACTAGTGAAGAATTCTGGGAACTTTATGCAGAGCAAAACTCAGACTGGGGCATCAGGTCTTCCTCACTTGTCCAAGGTCCCCAGGTCCGATGGAGGGCAAGGGCTTCTCTGCTCACGGCGTTCACTCCCTTGATGCCCACCTGAGCCGTGGAAACGTTGCTGGGGCTTCTGAGGCCAGAGCAAGGCAAAACCAGCTTCATGGGTGTCTGACCTGTGCTGTGGCACAAGGCCCCATGCACAGAGGGGCCCAGTGCTTGGTTTAATGTTCTTGTCACTATCTTGCAATTCTGAATAACTTTTGAATGAAGGATCGCATTTTCATTTTGCCCTGGGCCCTGCATATCACGTAGCTGGTCCTGCTTCAAAGGTCCAGCCATGTGTTGTCCTCCTTGGAGATTCTACTCCCCTAGGGCCATTCATGGGTGTGGGAGGCCCCTGTCTGCTGCATCTGGTGCCTACCACCCTCCACCACGTGCCCATCCATGCAAATCCCACCCCTCTTCCTCCTCTCGGAATCAGCCCCTTTCAGACAAGTGAGTTCTTTGTGTCTCTGATCTTAAAATTTTGAAAACGCCAAAGCCCCTTATCTCTTTCATGGGCCGGGGGGACCTTGGTCCTCTAGGGCACAAAGTGCTTCTTTCCTTCTTGAAAGGGAAAGGAAGGGAAATCCTCTTGCCCTCTCATGGTCAGCATCCCGAACCACTCACATAGCTCATCCCTCCATCAGGGGATTCACCCCTGAGCGCTGGGTAAGCATAACTCCCTTTTGCAACCATATGTTGAGATTGGTGGGCATTACTGCTCCCATTTTACATATGAATAAACTGAGGCCCAGAGTGGTTCAGAGACTTGCTAAAGATCACACAGCCTCCCAGCTTCCCTCTCTTCTCAAAGTTTCCACAGACTTGGCCAAAGAGGAGGAGGATATGGGGGCATGAGTGGGCAAAGTTATTGTTGATGTAACTTTCAATCCTCTAAATTAAAAGCCTTGGGTCAGTTTATAACCAAGCGAAATCTAGACTATTTCCTATTACACACCTAATATATGACAGACATGGTCTTAAGAGTTAGCACGTGTATCTCTTTTGTTCCTCACATCAGCTCTGTGAGGTTATATGTTAATACTCCCTTTTACCAGATGAGAAAACTAAGGTTTGAAGAAGCTCGGAATCACACTCTAGCTCGAGGTCACACAGAGCTCGAGAATGAGAAGCTGGGCATGTATCGTTGGTTGCAGCCCAAGAAGAAAACCTAAACCTCCACAGTTCGTCAGGCTCGGAAGCTGTGAGGTGCGGCTCCTTCCAGGTTGATCCTGCTCTGCAGTCGGGAAGGTCCACGTGGGAGATGCTGAGGTGCTCAGAGGATGGTTTCAATTTTCCAGCCATGGTCTGACCACTCATGTTTTCGAAAATTAAAAATTAAATCTTGGCTCGGAACCCAGAGCAAGAAAGCGGCATTCTGCTCTTGGAGCCCTGCCCGCCCACCCTCGTGAACTGGGGGTTTTATATTGTGAGGGAAACAACGATTTCAGCTGTGCCGAAGAGTAGATCCTCCTCCCTGCGGCCCTTGAACCCAGGAGTTATTGCTGGGGGTGAGAGCTGGGCGGCTTCACCCTGCAGTTGATGAATTTAAAAGGCCTTGACATTCAGAGAGTCTTCCAGAAATTCTATTGGGGGCAGGGTGGAGCTGGGTACTGGGGGCGATTTGCCAGTGAACGTGGAATCAGACATTAAGGATGCTGCTTATTCAGATGAGAGTCTGCCGCAAGAGCCTGGCACCCCTGGGACATGGGATGCGGGAGACACCACTCCTGCAGGGACTCCCGAATCTCTCGCACTTTCTTCCTCTCCTTGAACGTGGGATCTAAGCCCAGTCCAGTCAGGCCTACCTCTGGAGGGCACTTCGATCTGTTCCCTCACCGCCTCTTGGTCTCCCTGCCCCCAGTCTTACCCCCTCCATGCTGGTCGCTGTGCGAACAGAAGGACCCGACCACACTTCTGGGTGCAAAGCCTTCAGGGGTCCCCGCTGCATAACCCTGACACATTTGAGGGTTTGGCTGTGGCTTGGTTCTCTCCAGCCTAATCTGTCACCTTTTCCATGCCCGCCATGCTAACCCATGAGAAGTTCCCCAGATATGCCATGATCTCTCCCACCTCTAGGCCTTTGCCTCTTCTGCCCTCTGCCTGGGATGCCCTTGCCCCTGCTTTGCCGGGCAAGGTCATGCTCATCCATCCCAACTCCGCCGCAGTCTTCTTGGATGCCTCCCTCAAGCTGGCAAAAGTTTGAATTGTTCTCTTGCAATGGACTGGAGCCCCTCAGGGCAGGGCCTCGTACTTCCAGTTTCTATGTCCCAGGTTCCCAGCTCCATGCGTTTGTCAAATTAAAATAAAATGAAAATACTTTCCTGTGATTCTCCCAGGACTCCAGTCCAGCTGCCATGGAGTTTAAGCGCCAGAAGTAGCAAACGAAGAAGAGAAAATTCTCTCATCAGAATTGCGAGATCAGAATCTGATTGATACTTTTTCATTTAATTAAATATTTTTTGAGCACATACTGTGTGGTCCAGGCTCAGTATGCGGCTCTGGGCTAGGTACGGTTTTGTTGGACACCATTACGTAAGGTGCAAAGAGACACAGCTTCCTGGGGGGCACAGATGAGGAGGGGAGAGAGAATCAACACATCAGTGGGCAAATAAACATGCAATTACAAACTGGGATAAGGCACGGAAGGGGGAAAGCCATGGGCCGCGAGAGAGTAGAGGGGGCCTACTCGGACCATGTGGTCAGAGGTGGCTGGGAGAGCTTTCTCAGCTAAGCTGAGGCCTTCAGGCCTCGGGAAAGGGTTTTCCAGGCCAAGGGACCAGCATTGGCAAAGGCTGGGGAGGCAGGGTGGGGAGGTGCTTGGTGCTTGTGAGGAACAGAAGGGGGGCCCACGTGGCTGGAGGGGAGTAAGGGAGGAGTGGGGGGAACGTGCAAAAGCACCCAGAGGCCTCTTCTCCCGTCTTCCTCGGAGTGCGGGTCTTTCTCACCCTGGAAGACCCTGCCCTTTGAACAGAAATGATGCTTTCTAGGGAAAGTGTGTGCTGCTGGCCACTGGCATCCCTGCCTCCACAAGGGGCCATCCACTCTGTCAGCCACTCTGTGCAGGGGGGCTGGAGGCCAAGCCCAGTGGGGAGCTCATTCTCCAGGGCCCGGAAGGAACAAGGGGTCTCCAGGCTTGGGCTTGGAGTTGGTGTCTCCATGAGATCCCATCCTCGGGAGAGACAACCCTGGGGAACATGACAAAAGAATGCTTTAAGCCACCTCGTGTGCGCTGGGTGACAGAGGGAGGTTCCCCAGACCCCACCAGGCCGAGGAGGGCAGTCCAGCTTCGTGCTTAAGAGCTCACTGCCTGGGTTTGAAGATACACTTCACCATGTAACCGCTGGCAATCGGGAATAACGTACTTGACCATCCTCCACCCCTCTTTGCTATGTATACAGGGGAAGATAGGGCATAGGGTCGGCATGAGATTCAATGAATTAATGAATGTCAAGTACTTGAACAGTGCCTGGCTCATAGTAACAGTTCACTAGGCTTCAGCTACTATTGTTTTGATTATTAATAACCAGGCTTCAGGTGTCTGGGGAATTGCCTACATCCCGCCAGCAGAGAGCCACGCACCGAAAGTCCTTCTGAAACGTGCGCCGCAGTTTGACATCGGAGTGCCTAAGGGGCCTTTGCTTTGTTGTACCCGGGAGCTGGTTCCCCAGGGAAGATTGATTGGGTTCCTGGACAGGTAAATATACCTGTTTATTCCTTCCTTCCCTCTAGCGTTTCCACCCAAGGAAGCTTGGGTGTTGTAATGGAAATCCGAGGTTTAGGTTCTCATTAAACTCCATGAACAACCTGATCCTATCTGCAATCCACATAACGTTTCACTCAGTCATCAAGCGCTCGGCCTTAACAAAACCGAAAAGTAAGAAAAAACAATTTTTAAAGCCCTTTTATTGTTTGTTTTCCCTACATCAGTCTTCCTCTGATTTAAAATCACGTGATTCCAGTGAAATATGATCCATATGTTTCTGATTCATTTACGGATTAACTAATGATTGTAAAAAATGGCTTCGAAATGACAAAGTTCAGTACAAAGTCTCAGCGTCATCACTGTTAACAGTTAGACGTCAAATGGCTCTTGTGAAAGATTTTGTGAAGTGGCTGAGGGGCTCTTCTGGTTGTTTCTGTTTTCTTTTGAATTCTCAATGGCTGTTGCTTTCTTTTTCTCCCCCACCTCCTCTTCCTTCACCTCCTCCTCTTTTTCATTTATTTTTGGTGAGGATTCATTAGAACTTGAGTCCCGGAAACTTATTTGGATTTAGATTCATCCTGGTGAATAAAATTGCTTGCAAATTCACACAAACAAGCCCAAGTTCATGGCCTAGAAAACGGGGCAAACTTCTCAGGTGAAGCCAGTGGGAGCAGGTGGGACATTCAAAGCACATTCGGGTTAAACACAAAGCTCTAAGATTTCAAAACTGGGCATCGAATCATCCAGAGGTATAGTTCTGAGATACTTAAAGAAAGAGAAGAAAAAAAAACACCTAGGGAAAATGGTTGAATTTTATGTGAGACAATTTATTTGTTCAAAAGTGAAAAGTTAAGGGATCGAAGGTCAAGGATAGATTTTTGTCTTCCTGTTTATTTTTATCCTGCATTCTTCCCTCTCCCCACATCGCATCCTTTGCCAAGTGCAGTGGAATTTTCTCTCTGTCAGTTCCCTCCCGTCAGCCCTGTGTTCTCCGTCTCCCTGCAGCCGTTCTCTGTCTCTCACCAGGACCTGAAGCATCACATTTGCCTCTTCCCACTGGTCTCCTGGCCTCCATCCTCCACCTCATCCCGGGGAGAGCTTTCTAGAGCGTAGATCAGAGCATGTTCCTCTGATGCTTAAAATCTGTCCGCAGTAATGGTTTGTGTTTCTGAGCATTTCCTATGTACTTCTTCTGCGCTCACCGTGGATTTGCCTCGTTTTGCCCTCACTTCAATTCTGCAAAGGCTGCGTCGTATCCTCCCCAGTTTACAGAGAGGGAGGCTGAGAGTCAGTTGCACCGAGAGGGAGGGGCCGGGCAGGAGGTCCAGCCCAGAGCCCTTGCCCTTGCTCATCGGGCCCTACCTCCCCGGGATGTCTGCAGCAGCAAGTTCCAACCCCCGAGCATGGCCCCCAGGCCCGCAGGCCCTGGCCTGTCCCCCTGCAGTCTCAGGTCACACTCCTCTCCCATGTACGCTCTGGCCTCCAGCTCTGCCAGATTATTAGTTCGCACGTTCATGGCTGGCCACAGGCCGCTTCCCTGGAGGGAGACGCCCTTCTCCTCCCAGTCCCAGCTCTGTTCAGGGAGCTTCTGTCTGTCCCTCAGGACCAAGCTCCCTGCAGGGGTTCTCCTCCGTAAACCTCCCTGGCCTGACCGACCTTGGGTGGGCACTGCCTGTCTGCCGCTCAGCCCCCCTTGCCCCTTCTCTAGTGCCAGCACTGCGGTGTGCTGGGGGCTGGCTCTCTCCTTTAATTTCAGGAGTGAGCAGGTGACCCAGATCTGGCCAATAGCTGAGCAGTGGTTCCACCTCTGACCACGGAAGAGAGTGGCTTATCACCCCAGGAAACTCAAAGACCCTCCCTTCTGGGCATTTGGCTGAAATGAAAAGTAAACAGGGACCCTCCTTAGGGTTGCTAACCACCTTGACTTCGCAGAGTGTTGACCAGGTGCCTTCAGTGGATGTCTTGCCTTTCAAGGAGCAGAACCTTTTTTTTTTTTTTTTTTTTTTTTTTTTTTTT
>NW_021703768.1:146293742-146325226 GCF_005190385.1 Monodon monoceros | reverse complement strand
ACGGGCCCAGCCGCTCCGCGGCATGTGGGATCTTCCCGGACCGGGGCACGAACCCGTGTCCCCTGCATCGGCAGGCGGACTCTCAACCACTGCGCCACCAGGGAAGCCTGAAGCTGGGGAGAGACTCTTGTTAGCCTTCTTTAGTTCCTGGATCAAGCCATGCTTGAAGCCACTCCATGAACTTTTCTACAATATGAGCCAATTACTCTGTGCCCCACCACCGCCCGTTTGAGTTGGACTCCTGTCACTTGTCATGAGTCGTGAAGAATACATCATCCAGGATGACACCTTCCCTCCCTGTGCGACCTCAGGACCGGCACATGCATCCATTGTTCCTATCCTCACCCGACTGCAACTTGGGTGCATTCATGTTTCCCTGCTCCTGGACACTGAGCTTCTTGGGAACAAGGACTGTACCTTCTTGATCTCTGTTGTCTTGGCACAGGCTAAAAAGCAGCATAAACTTGGCATTAAAGTCATGGACTTTGAAGTCCATCCGACCCGGGTTCAAGTTCCGGCTCTGCCACCTGCTAACTATGCAGCCTCGACCACTCTACTTCCTTGAGCCTCAACTCCCTGAACATTCATTATAAAGGGTCATTAGAAAGAATGAGTGAGGGAATTTCCACTGCCCTTGGCTCAGTGACTGGCCTGTATGAAGCATTTCTTAAGTGGTAGTTATGATTACTATTATGTACTGGCCCAGTGAAGGCAGTCCTCTGAAAATCACAGACAATCTTGACAGTGATGCAGTCCAGAGGCGGGAACAGTTCCCACACAAGCATCCCAAGAGTTTCCCTACATGGTGGCGGCATTGTTCCTGGACACTTGGAGACTCGGGCTGGGATAGGTTTAAGAGCATGGGAGGGAATGGGCAGCTCCTCTCAGCCTTCCCCTGAGGCCACAGCAGTTCTCAGGGTGGGAATGGGCACGGGAATGTGGGCAGAGGAGAGTCTACCTTCCCAAAGGCTCTCCTTCTGACCAGAGCCCACACCCTCACTCCAGAACTCAGCCTGGGGTTTCCTCACTCTGGGGAGAAGTGCGTGGTTAGAGCTCAGGTGCTGGAGTCAGGTAGTCCTGGGTTACAACCTTGACTCCCCACTTTCCGAGCTGTGTGTCTCTAGATAAATTACTTACCCTCTCTGAACCTCTGTTTCCTCATCTGCAAAATGAGTTGTTTAGAAGAAAAATGAGATCATAATTTAAGGTCTTAAGCCAGTGCCAACAAACGGTAACTACTATTATCAAGGATTAATATAAAATCTATGAGGATTCGAACCCCTGCTGTCCTGGCACCCAGGCTGGCCATTTGGAGGATAGTAGGAGCTTGAGTTCAGGATGGGCCTGCAGCGGCTTCAGCTCAGTGGGACTCGATGGACAGACTCAGCCCTGCCCCACTAGGCCACTGTGGTGGTGGGGAGCATGGATGCTGGAGTCCAGCTGTTTACCTCTGAATTCAATCTCCCCCACTAACTGTGCAAGTTACTCAACTTCCCCGTGCCTCAGTTGCCTCACCTGTAAAATGGGAATAACGACAGCATCTACCTCATTGGGTGGGTTTGAGGGTTAAATGACAAAATACAAGCAATATACTTGAACTGTGCCTGACCCATTGTAAGTGCTCAGTAAATATTAACTGCAGTATTAGTAATTTCTAGAATGATTTAGTGACGGCCTATTGCATTAGGAGACCTCAGTCTCAAAATAAATGGGGGAACATGTGCTTGTCCTACATAAGTGTATAGTCTAAATGGGGGCCGTAGTGATCCATAACATTAACGATAAGTGACTACATTACCTTGACCTGGTGAGAAGCAAAAAGGGAAAGTACCAGGAGCTCTTGGAACCAGGCTCCTGGTTGCCATAGAACACATGAATTTAGGCCTCAAGATAGTGGGCTTCTCTTATGTGGTCTGCCCAGAAGAATAGCCCTCAATCCCAGTTTCAGCCATGTGGGTCTGATGGAGGCTGGCACTCATAGGATCACACTTTCCCAGCCATAGTGTGAGGGGGAACGTGGCCAAGGCTCAGAAGTGATTGGTCCAGGGATGGGCATGTGACCCAGTCAGGGTCTCTTGCTGTGGTTTTTCTTACAAGAGATGATGGGGGAAGAGCTGTCTTTTCTATAAGCCTGGAGACGCCTGGGCCATGCTTCCAGCTTTATGGGGGAGCTGACCCGAGGGGACAAAGCCAAGATAACCCGGAGAAGTGGAGGTGAGAGGGAGAGAGGGCACAGAGAAGAGAGGAATGGGGAATGGGCTGGGGAGTGAGAGGGGGAGAGGAGGAAGACAGAGAAGGAGACGGAGAGAAAGAATGGACCCCCCAGGTCCTCAGGTCCCTCGTGTCTCCTGATGATTGCTCCTTTCCATGGCTTAGTTACAGGACCTGATGCGTTCCCTGAGTTGCTTCAGGTACCATGTTTCACAGAGTCTAAAATGCCACTGATTATAAGCTACACCATTACTTAACATACCAATGAACTGCCAATGGATTGCAAGGCACGGTGTTAAAATGTTGGGTTGCGGGAGAAGGGATATGCTTGAAGAGATGAATACAGTGGTCCAAAGTGGCCTTCTGTCTCACAAAAGAAAGATTCCAATTCATTCATGTGCTCTTCCCTGCCACTCTGGACACTTGTGCCGGGCACAGAAGGCCTGTGGTACCTTCACCTCTTACAGGATTTTGGGGGAAAGAAGAGCAGCCTATACACCTGTGGAAGGAAGAATAAGGTGCAGAAACGTTCCTGTCTCATAAACAACACAGTCATGTGTTCTGGGCTGGGGCAGACGGTGGAAAGTCTAAGGAAGCACCTACTGTGAGCCAGGGACACTCACTTTCACATCAGTCCTCTGTAAACCTGGGACTTTTCACATCAAGTCCCAGGTATACAGTGGAGGAAAGCCAGGCCTACTCAGGTCCACTCACTCGGCCAAGGTCAGGCAGTAGATGCCACAGGGCAGAGAGCCCAACCCTTCCCAATATGCGGCATCCTTTCCTGCTTGGAACTTAGCTCACTCCACGTGTTTGGTCTTAATGATCCCTAAAATTGTCAAACAATATGCACTCCAGTGAGAAAAGAAATCAAAAGTGTGATAGAGCAATGCTGTCCTTGGGTGGCCAAGGAGAGTGGTCCTCTCCCAGCATTCTTAGAAATTTGGTGGGAAAACAGAGGGCCGCGTGGCCAGCCACTGATCTCTCCCCATGGCCGTCCCATTTTCATCTGAATGTCTCTAGGTATAAAGAGAGGCTGCTGGGCTTCCCTGGTGGCGCAGTGGTTGAGAGTCCGCCTGCCGATGCAGGGGACACGGGTTCGTGCCCCGGTCCGGGAAGATCCCACATGCCGCGGAGCGCCTGGGCCCGTGAGCCATGGCCTCTGAGCCTGCGCATCCGGAGCTGGTAGACAGCCCTGGGATCCAGCCCTGGGTTGACGTTAGCTCATGGCATGTCACTTCCTTCCTAAGGAGGCCTCGATTTCCCCAGCTGTAAAATGACAGTGGCTTGGACTGGGCCAGCTCACCTCTTCCGGGGCAAATGGGAACCTCAGTCATTAACTTTGCTTATTTTACAGTTTGTAAAGATCCCACTAGATCCTCTGACCCAGCAGTTCTCAACCTATTTTTCCCTTGACGCACACCTGGCGAGGTTGTCACACACCCGTGGCGCCCTCCTGTGCACAGTTCCCATGGACCACTCCCACATTTTATCCCTTTCCCTCCCACTTAAGAGAGCACATTAGCATGCAAATGAGGAAGGATGACATTGTCATAGGACTAACCTTGGATAGGCTCTAAGTCATCTGATTTTAACCCAAATCATTTGAAATATCAGTGCTTTGTCGTTAGCAAATAATTACCTTGCCAGTTTTCTCCCAACTGATTCTGACCCACAAGGTTGTCTAGACACAGTGGATCAAAGCCACAGCTGTAATGAGTCCAAGAGGAGACAGCCCTGGCTTTAGATTCACCAAGGAGCTAAGGCAGATTGTGTTTTAATAGCTGGTGTCAAAATTCCTCCTAAGAAAGGAATTGTGTTTTAACATGGACTGAATCGCAGGAGTTAGGAGGCTGAGGGTCCTGGGGGCGCGGGACCTCCTAGAGGAGAGTGTGGTTGCCCACCACAGAGACAGCCCCTGGGGTGGGGGTAGGAGGTAAGGGGACAGGAGAGGACGTGGGTGAGGAGTTGAGTCAGCAAGAGAAGGGAAGGTTCTGCTGTGTTGGGTGTCTCTCTGCCCTGTGACTCCGAAACATTCGGTTACTCCCCTAAACTCGCCAGTGGGGTATGCGTGTGGTAAATCCAGCGAATGATGCTCTCAGAACACACACATCGTGCAGGAGCCAACAAGGGGGCAGACAGTGAGACCTTAAATCAATGAAAATTGGCGGAAATCTCAGAAAGTTCTAAACTGCTCCAGGCCATTGGAACTGGGGGTTTTAGGCAATCCTAGCTAGACCTGCAGTGTTAGCAGGTGCTAGATGGGGATCTGACACGCAGGTTTTCACCCGTTTCGCAGATGACGAGACAAGAGGGCTTGCCGAAATTGAGCAAAACTGGTGCTTTCCTTCCACTGGGTCCCGATAAGACATTTGTTCCCTTTGGGTCCCTGATCCCGAGTTTCTCTATCTTCTCTTTCAAGTCCTAGTTTATTCACCAACTTAGTAAATCCCTGGATAATCCTAGCTTCTGTCCTTCCTCAGCATTTATGCATTTAGGTTTTTAGTTTGAAATAACTTTGGATTTACAAAAGAGCTATAAAGGTAGTAAAAACCCTCTACCCAGCTCCCTCTAATGTTAACATCTTACGTAACATTTGTCTCAACTAAGAACACTGATAGGCCCTATAAACTAAGCTACTCACAGTGCATCTACTTTATTTGAATTTTGCTAGTTTTTTCCCTAATGTCCTCCTTCTGTTCCAGTCTCCCATCCAGGAGACCACACTGCGTTTGTCTTCATATTGCCTTGGTCTCCTCCAGTCTACAAAAGCTCCCCAGTCTTTCCTTGTTTTTCATGACGTTGGATACCGCACGTGTTGGCTCTCCATTTACGCATTTATTGATTGATTCATCCAAGTGACCCATCAACTCACCCACGTGGTGTCAGACCCTACACCAGGCACTGGGGGCTCAGAAATGAATCAGGAGAGGTCCCTGACCTCAAGGAGCTCACAGACAAGGAGACTAGCAGAGGCAGACCATGAAATCAGAGTGATAAAAGCCACGGCAGAGGAAGGCACAGCATCTCCAGGAATCACATCTTCATCAGCAGGGTCCACAGTGCAAATGCTGGTGTGGGAGGACAGGCCGTTTTCCTGAGAGCCTCTGTCATCTGTCTTTCTGAAAAGCCCCTAGCAAACTTTCCCTTACAACTCATTGGCCGGAATCATATGTCCCATCCTAGATTAATCGCTGACAAGAAGAAATGGAAGAACCAAGACTGGCTTAGAACAATCCTGACTCAATATTTGGAGCCAGAGCACAATTGGGATACTGTTTTCTAAGGAAGAAGCTGGAATGGCTATTGGGTAAGGTGACTGCCATAGGCCTTTCAGTTGCTTTTCACTGTGTAAATAATACTGTCCTAAATATTCTTTTGCATAAAGATTTTCCCACATTTAAAATGGTCTCCTTGGTGAGATGGTTGGACACACACGCACACGCACACGCACACACACACACACACACACACACACCTCGGTGTCCCCTTAAGCGCCATGTTTTATCTTGGGAATTGAGGCTGGAGGCACGTGGTCAGAGGAATTTTCTGCATCTCACAGCCCCTGGAGCTGTGCCCTCCCCCGGGCTAGCTGTCACAGGTCTCTGTCTCAGCAGATCACCTAGAGTGTACGAGCGGCTGCCCAGGGTTAATGTTTTTTGGCTGTGTGCCCAGGGACAGACTATTATCAGCTGATATAGACAATCTGATTACTTCCATATTTTCCCTTTTCTACTTTTAGCTTGGCTTACCCTTTGAATATTTTTTGAGCTCTGGTCTAGCCTAGTCAAAACACTCTAGCCCATCCCAACCTCAGAGTACAAAAACCCAACTGAAACAATTTAGAACAAAACCTTAAGTCAACCAACAGAATTGATTTTTCTATTAGCCACTTCTCTGGAAATCCTCCAGTGTGCACTTTTGATTAGTGACTGGATTAAGAGACCTCACTGCTGCCTACCAGGAGCTACACCGGGAACCAGATTTAATGAACCCAGACCGTTAGATTCCCAGAAGTGAAATCTGTTGGTCAAACTGCATGATAATTATTGGGCCCTGTGTTGTTTAGGATAGGTATTGCTAGCTGCGACAGTGGAGAGTCTCCAAATTGCAGTGACTTAACCCAATAGAAGTTTATACCTTATGCACATAAAGCCTCAGCCGCAGTTCTTGGCCAAGCAGCCTTCCAGGTGGTGATTCAGGGACCCAGGCTCCTTCCATCTTGTTGTACATCCTCCATAGAGGACCTATAGCCCCAGATCTTCTCTATTCACCCAGTGGATGGGGAAGAGAATATGGAATTATGTATGGGAGGCCTAGAAGAGCACTCATCATTTTTACTCACCTTCTAGTGCCCAGAACTCACTCACATGGACATAACAACACAAGAGAGGCCAGGCAAGAGGATCTAGCTGTGTACCCAGGAGGCCAGGCAAGAGGATCTAGCTGTGTACCCAGGAGAAAAGGAATAATCAGCTACTTTTGTCAAAGACACCTACCTGTGCCAGGTACTTTACATACATTACCTTGTAAGGTGAGTATTAAATCCCCAATTTTACAGAAGAGAAAACTGAGACTCAAAGGGGTGAAATGTCCTGCCCAAGGTCATATAGCTAATAAGTGTCAGAGTGAGGCTATCTTCTACATTATCTGTAATTAGCTTTATACTTTTACCTTTCATCGGTAGGTGTTGAATACGCTTGGAATCCACCTTTGTACGTAGTTTAAGGTGGAGGTCCAGTTTTATTTTTCTCCAGTTTTCCCCAAACATTAGATAATTATTTTACAGCACCTGATGCTATAATTTTCTTTTTCAAAAGGTTTAGACTGATTTACATTCTTATTTTTGTATAAGTGTACTGATTTCACTTCACCCTCTTTAACGCTAGGTATTATTATGATTTTAAAAAACAGTGCTCTCTGATGGTAGAAAAATGTTAACGAATTTATTGGATTGCCAATGAGATTGGTTTCTCCCTTTTATCTCCAAATATACTTCTTCATTTGTGAATTATTTATTTGAATCCTTTGCTCATTTGTCTAGTAGGGTCTGGATAACTTCCTCATCTCTCTCCATACATATATACATACATATAGTACAAGTTCTTTATATAATAGAGATATGATGCCTTTGCCAGGCATTTTGGCTGCATACATTTTCCTATCCTTTTTTTATGTACAGATGTGCTAAATTTTTCTGCAGTCAATTCTGTCCATCTCTTTCTTTGTGATCTTTTCTGATGCTTCTGAGTTTAACCAGCTTTTTCTCCCCAGAGGTCTGATAAATATTCAAGCCTTTCCCCCTCTATGGTTTGATTTTTTTTTTTTTAATATTCAATTCCTCGGTGCATCTGGAATGCATTTCAGTGTATGGTATGATATGAAAGGTTTCTAATTTGCAAGAGGAGGGGACCTCATTTACACTTCCAAGTTCCCATCTCTCCCACCCTGAGCTGCTTGTCTCTTCTCCAGGCCAAACAGAAGCAGAGATGCCATAAGTTAACAGGAAGGCGGGTAAGGCTGTGGTCATTTTTCCCTAGTTAAAGAGATAACTGTTGTTGTGCATAATTGAACATTTACTGTATAGTAGAGTTCTCTGTGCTTTGCACAACTTATGGCACTGAAGTGAGTCATCAACATCCCCATAAGATAGAAATTATTATCCCTGTTTTACAGATGAGGAAAACTGAGGCTTAAGTAACTTGCCCAAGGTCACACACTAGGGTGATTGCCATTTTTTTCTTCACTTCCTCTGGTTATTCATGACCTGGCCTTCTAGTTAACAACTTAAAATGTGCTTGTTTTCTTGAAATTAAGGTAGAATGACCATAGGTGATAAGTTTTAAGCAAAACAAAACAAAACAAAACCCAAAAGATCTTGAAACGTTGACAATTTCCGAAAGTAGAAGATGCTAAAGAGGATCTAGAAACTCCCCAAAGAGGTTGGCACCATTCCATTGACGAAGAACAATTGCTATCTTGGTAAATATGAAATTTACATTATTTGGCTTTTAGAAAGACTGGCTCTAGGCACACTCATCAAGAACTAACTCGAGTCTAAATAAATGAGGTCATTTGGCCCAGAATACGGATTCTGATTTATTTTGTGTTCCTGTTTTAGAAAGATTTTAGTTTTTGTGAACCTGGAAGAATCCTCAGTGAAGGGAAGGAAAGGAGGGCTGAACAGAAAGGAGGTGGGGAAGCACGAACCAACACAAAATCCCCACTAAGAGGCCTGCCGGCTTTTGTCACATCACCTCCCTATGCTTCGGCATCCTGTAAAATGGGACTGATGGTTATAACCCGTGTTTCCCAGAGCTACCCGTGCTGAGGACCATGTAAAATGGAATCCAGGTGTGCCACATGCCTGGGCCCGAGTTAAGAGCTATCTCTGCCTTCTCCCAGGTCATTCCCATAGCGGTCCTATGAGGAGAACACAATTACGAGAATTTGGTGACATGTTGAAATTCGCCAAAATGCCTGTTTGAAAGCAGGCTAGCCAAAGGCTCTGTGTTCAAGGCATTATGTAACAATGCGTCTCAGTTTGAGCCTCTGAACAACTGGGTCAGATTGGTGCTATATTCCTATCCGCAGATGTAGAAAGAAGCCTGAGGGAAGTGCAGCAGCCAGTTCAAGTCCACACCGGATTCAATTCCAGGTCTTCCGGACTATAAAGCCTGGGGAATCTCAGAGGACACGGGTGGTAAATCCCACAAGGGACCCGAGGCAGCTCTGACCAGAGAATGGGAGGGCCTTCACTCTTAGCAAGGATACTTTACGTGGCCTTCCAAGCCAGAAGAATGATGAGTTCCCTGAAGGTGGATATAGGAAGCGAGGACCCAGTTCAGATCTCTGGGCAGTGTCAGAGAAATGTAGCCCATTGGTCAGCAGTGTCCTGATTATACGCCTGTTCGCCTCAATTAAATATAATCCACACTAGGCCATTTTAACTTGGCAGTGTGGTAGGAAACAGGTTTCAAGAACAGACTAAGCCAAGCCATTCCTCAGTAAGCTACAAAAGAATCCCCAATTTCATGTTTCTTTAGGTCTAAATGGATACTTAACGGGTTTAAAACCTTCAGGATTGTTGGTAGTAGCAGCTGTGGGTACAGGTACAAAGCCCAGAATGGAGATAGAGCAATTCGGGATTCTGGTACAGCTTTCCTGCCAAGAATATCTCCCTGCTTGGAACAGTCGTCAATGCAAGGGAGTGTTTTATGGTTTGTCTCTTTGATTGCCAATTTCAAAGAAATCTCGATGCAAGAAAGTTTGAAAAACACATAGAGGTATAAAGAAGTAGGGAAAAAAATCACCCGTAATCCTATCAGCCAGTAATAACCACTTTACGTTGTGGTATTTCTCTCTCTAGGGTTTCTTTCTGGGCTTTTATTTTTAAAATAAATGTGATACCTGGCTCCAGACCTATCCACTTCCCAGACTGGATGAGATGAGGGCCATTCCATCCTGCAACTATATACATTTCTAAATATAAAATGCAATATGTTCATTAGAGAAAATCTAAAAATTTCAAGAAAAGAGAGAAGACAATTCAATTAAAATCCCACCACCCAGAGAATTGACATTGGGGTGAATTTCCTTCCTGTCTTTTTTCTTTGCATTTCTTTGAGTATTATATATATATATATTTTTTTTTTTTTTTACCTAATTCTGCATTCTATTTTCTTAACGTCATATCATAAGCATTTTCTCATGTTATTGCACGTTCTCCATAAACATTTATCTTTCAAGTCTACATAATATTCCTTGGGATGGGTACTATATAACTTATTTAACTATTTCATTGATGATGAACATTTGATTTGTTGTGAATCCTTTTTTGAAAATCTTTGCCCACGGTTCTTTTATTTCTTTAGGGTTGAGTCCTCCCAGATGAATTACTGGGTGAAAGAGTGTAAATCTTTTAGAGAGTATGAATCTTTTCATACATATTGCCATACCTTCCTTTGGAAAGTTCATAGCTGGAGCAACTGTAGGGAAGTACTCCCTTCATTATATCCTTGATGGCTCTGCCTATTTCACTTTGTAAAAAAAAAACTGTTACTATTGAATAGGTGAATCTTTATTACTGAGCTAGGATCCAAAATAGTTGGTGCCTTTACTAGGCACGGCTGTGCAATGTTAACTCTTGACTCAATTTCTCCATTCTTATCATGATAAGTGTTTGTTAAATTTGGAGGATGATTTCAAATGCTTAAAGTCAGAAATCCTGGTTAAACTTCCAGTTTCAGCTCTTCAAGCTTCTGTTTCCTCATCTGGAGAATGGGAATAAGATCTAGCTTAGAGAATCATGGCGACGATTGAAAAAAGAAAACAATAACCACAATAAAAACATGTAAATCACTTAGCACCATGCTATCAGATACCCGATGGATATTACTTCCCTTCCTTCCTTCCTTCCTTCCTTCCTCCCTCCCTCCCTTCCTTCTTACTCTCGACTTGGAAACCATTTGAAAAGTTGGGAAAACTAGTATTAAAGTACCAGATTTTCTAGTTGAGGAAACCAAAGCTCAGAGAAACTAAGTAACTTTCCTAAAGTCATGATGGCCAGTAAATGACAAAGTGAGGTTCACACCACAGTCTCAAAGAGGGGTTTCACGGAGCAGCTGCAGGGCCGAATATGGTCTACACATCTGTTTTATTTGGCCCACACAGCCAAAGTAAGAAAATAGGATAAAATCAAATAAAGCTAACATTGAAAATGAGATTTCACATCCACATATGATTTCTGGTTTCTCTTGAGAAATCCTTAGTTCTGGTGATGGGGGACGGCGAGTTGAGTGGTGACTCGCCCCTTCACAAGGGCCACGGCACCTCCAATCCACCAAATCTGTACGGAGTGTGCGCAGGTCGCCGGCTCCAGCCTGGCTCCCCGGTGCGTTGGAGTTTGCGACCCCTGCTCTGACCCACGCTGACATCACACCCAGGGTTTCTGGCTCCCCCGCCCCAGGCCGGCCGCAGGCTCCTGGCTAACCTCGCACTGCGTGCGCAATGGCTGAGATGCGGCCGAGGACTGCCCACCGAGCTGGGTCCGTTGTAGTCCAGGAATGTGAACGTACATTGTTCTCCGCCCAGCCGCATGCATGCGGGGTGAGCTCACCCTGGCCCACTGCCTCCTTCCCCCAATCTCTCCAATTAAAAACATATTACCTTCCCACTCCGCCTGGAGCAGCCCTGGGCCGCAGCTTTATTTTATAAACACATTTAGACAAGTTCAGAAAGGAATGATTCATACTGGACCTAAGCACTCCTAAACGCCAGGGCTGCTGAGCATTTTCACAGGGGAAGCATCCTGAGCGGGACCAGGCCTGGCCCTCGGGGGGTATCATCTCTCCTGCTTGAAGGCCAGGGATTACCTGTCCGCAGCTGGAAGGACTTACCCACAAGGCCACCTTTCGGCACCCCCAGCCCAGACCCAGCAACCACGGGCTCCTGGAAGAGAAGGATGCTGGCCCAGCCCCTCCCCCACCCGGAGGCATCCTTGGATCCCCCCAACTCTCTGCCCTCCCATCCAGGGTTTCCCTCTCTTCTGTTCCTCCTTTCTCCTGTGCGGCTCTGTCCCCCAGCAGGCTCCCAGACTTACTTCCTGCTCTGGATTTGAATTCCTTCCTCCCACCCACTCCACTGAAGATTCCTAGAGGGTGGGCCCTGGAGGGTCTTTCATGCTCCCCTCCACTATGCCGAGCTCAGTGCTGGGCACATGGAGGGCGCAAGGCAGGTGCCAGAGTAATAGTAATAATACTGATTGAGGCTCTTGGGTAGAGAGCATTGACTGGGTGCCAGGGATGGTCCTGAGAAATTTACATCTATTCTTTCATTTAATTCTCATAAGAACTCAGTGAAGTAGGTGCTGCTTGCTATAAACCCATTTCACAGGTGAGGAAATTGAGGACTAGGTTTCAACTCCACCCATGGGGATCTGTCTTAGTTGTCATAAATGGAAGGGCCCTTGGATGATTTGGTCTTGTTAGCTGACTTTTACAGGTGGAGAAACTAAGGCCCAGAGAGGAAGAGGGATTTCCCCGAGATTTTAAGAAGATGGAGCCACCTTAGCACCACGCCATGCCTCTGGCATCCTCCCTTACAAGTAGCAGGAGTTTGGTGAGATTTCTTGAATAAATGAACAAATGACTATATGAGTGTTCTTATGGAGCTCTCCTGCTTGGACCATAATTACAGGGGCAGTATCTTACATCTGAATTCCCAGTGCCTAGCTGAAGACCCACAAAAAAGGTCCTCTCTCAGTATCTGTTGAAGGGATGTCAGTCTCTCATTGTGTCTTTAGCCACTGCAGCTTAACCCTTAATTCTTACTCTACAGTTAATGTGCCTTAGTTTGCTGTCCTCAACTAGAAGCTGAGGATTGGGTCTTTTCCATCCCTTGTGGGGGAGGCCATGCTCAGCATGCAGAGGGGGCTACATTCATGGATGCCCACTCACTTATTCTTGCCCTCATTACTATATAGTGAGTACGCACTACGTACTGGGCACTGTGCCGGGTGCTGGACAAGCACGGTGATGCAAAGGCAAGTTCAACCATGACTGCCCCCAAGGATTGCCTCTATAGCACCCCACAATGGCCATCTCTGCTTCTGCCCACGGTGACTATGATGGGCAGGGCTGACAGTTGGGGTCTTCTCTAATTGCGGGGAGTCTGGGATGAGGAAGTTTTCCAAAGTCCATCATCTTCTCTGTCCATTCTTTGCTTGTCCTCCTAAGCCCAGTCTGTCCAATGGTGCCAACCCCCAAGAGCAGGAAGCTTCCAGTTGAATTCTGCTCACGTATCTAGTCATTCAACAAACATTTATTGAGGGCCTACTCTGTGCCAAGGCCCATGATTGGAAGAGACATCCTGTCCTCAGGATCATCCTTGCTAGAAATGTCTGCCTAGGTCAGAAGGTTTGGGGGCCAAGTAACCAAATTTAGCTTAGCTCAGGTCAAGGGGGACCTTATTGTCACCTATCACCAAATGCAGGGGTAGCCTCGGGTACTGCTAGGAGTCTTTCTCTACCCCTCTTGTCTTTGCCTGTTGGTTCCTTCTCTCCTTCTCAGAGGTGGCTTTTTTCCACTGAGAAAATGTGGCCACCATCGATATCAAGGCTCACAGATTTCCAACCTCACCGCTTTGCAGCTCTAAGTAGAAGGTTCCCAGAGAAGCTGAAAAAAGAAGAGAGGGGGCTGCTCAGATGTAACAGAGTGGCTACAAGAACATGATTTCTGTGTCATTCTTTTGGTCTCCTAGTTATCTTGGCATGTTTCATCTTGATTCCTATACCTGTGAGTCTGGCTCACAGACAGTTTGATAGTAAGGTGAGTGAGTGAATTTTTTTTTAGTTGGGACGGATACTCAAGAGGTCTCATGGAATTCAAAGGGGCATGAAGTAATGAGTTACAGGAAGGCAGGCCTTCAAAGTTTGGAGTTCACAGAACCTTCTGCTCCTAGCATCACCTTTTATGTGACTCTGCTCCAGTAGCTGCCATTCTCTGCAGTTCCAACAACTACCAGTTCAGTTCCAAATTTCAAATTCATGGGGAACAAGTGGAATGGACCTTGTGTGGGTCACATGCTCATCCTGCACCAAAGAGCAGGGCCACGAGGTGTGGTCACATCGTACTAATACGACAGCAGGAGCTCTCGTACGTTGCTGGTGGGAATGCAATACGGTGCAGCCACTTTGGAAGAGAGTTTAGCAGTTTCTTATAAACCTAAACCTACCCTTCCCATACAATCCAGGAATCGTGCTCCTTGGTATTTACCCAAGTGATGTCAAGATGTACATCCCCACAAAAACACTGCACGTGAATGTTTATAGCAGTTTTATTCATAATTGCCAAAACTTGGAAACAAACAAGATGTCTTTTGGCAGGTGAATGGGTAAACTGTGGTACATCCAGACAGTGGAATATTATTCAGGGCTGAAAAGAAAGGAGCTACCAAGCCATGAAAGGAAATGGAGGCAAGTTAAATACATTTTCTAACTGAGAGAAATCAATCTGAAAAGCCTACATACTGTATGATTACAACTATAGGACAACCTGGAAAAGGCAAAACTATGGAGACCATAAAAAATCAGTGGTTGCCAGGGTTTGGAAGGAGGGAAGGATGAACAGGTAGAGAACAAAGGAGTTTTAGGGCAGTGAAACTATTCTGTATGATACTGTGATGGTAGATACATGTCATACATTTGTCCAAACCCATAGAATGTACAACACCAAGAGTGAACCTAATGTAAACTGTGGACTCCAGGCGATAATGGTGCATCTGTGTAGATTCATTGATTGTAACAAATGTCCCACTCTGGTGGGTGATGTCAATAGTGGAGGAGGTTATGCGTTGGGGGGGGGGGGCGGAGGCTGTATGGGAATCCTCTGTACCTTTTGCTCAATTTTGTTGTGAAATATAAAACTGCTCTAAAAAGTAAAGTGTATTAATTTTAAAAATTAACAACATCCTGCTTATGGGCTGGATGTGGCCTGAGGGTCCACTGACTGCCAGCATGTGACCCCTGAGAAACTGACCCTACCTCTTCAAACCCAAGCACCACTTGGTTTCAAGACTTCATCTTTCCCAACCAGTGTACATATTAGGTCAGAATGTGTAGGTTGTAGTCATGTCAGAGATGCCTGTACCTACCTATCAGATGCCCTGATTGGCACAAAGTAACAAAAGCAGCCTTAGAAAGGTGAAACAGTTCTGGGCCACAGCCCAGGCACCCTGTCTGGGGTTAAGTGGCCAGTCTTAGGCTTCCTGGAATAAAGGATAGATCAAGACCTCATCACTGCCTTCTTGGACCCTGGAGAGTCTAGGCTGGAATCTTTGTGGTAATTAAGGAAGTAATGGGACACCTGGGGCAAGCAGGGACCATCGTCCTGAGTCTCAGGGATGGAGACAGGGGGCCTGGTCCTGCTGCCTGGAGCCTGTGGAGTGAGTGGTGTCTGGTGGTCCATGATTCAGGGGCATGAATGCTGCCCCGAGGACCAACATGAAGCTGGCTGGAAGGTTTTGTAGAATCCTGAGCAGAGACCAACAAA
Source organism: Monodon monoceros (assembly GCF_005190385.1). NCBI lineage: Eukaryota > Metazoa > Chordata > Mammalia > Artiodactyla > Monodontidae > Monodon > Monodon monoceros. The sequence continues at coordinate 146,309,966 of NW_021703768.1, read as the reverse complement.
TTCCACCTCCAAGAGTTCCTTCTGCTTGGGTCTCAGAATCACAGCAACATACTACTTCATCTATGCAGTTGAGGTCAACATTAACTGTCACAAATCATGTTGATAGTATGCACTCTTGATAGGGTGTGATGGAAACGGTACTTTACCTCCATGATCTCTCTCCCCAAGACCTACAACTCCAGTCTAATCAAGAGAAAAATAGCAGACAAATTTCAACAGAGGGGCTTCCTGCAAAATACCTGACCAGGAATCACAAAAACTGTCAAGTCATCAAAAACAAAGAAAGTCTGAGAAACTGCCACAACCAGGAGGGACGTAAGGAGACATGGTGACTAAATGTTATGTGGTGTCTTGGATGGGATCCTGGAATAGAAAAAGGACATTAGGTAAAAACTTTAAAAATCAGAGTAAACTATGGACTTTAGTTCATTATCACGTATCGGTATTGGTTCATTCATTGTAACCCATGTGTCATAGGGGAAACCATGCAGTTGGGAGGGGGTGGTGTAGAAGTCTCTGTACTATTTGCTCAGTTTCTCTGTAAGTCTGAAACTGTTCTAAAACAATTAAGGTTATGAATTAAAATCTATTAATTTAAAAATTCACACACACACCATGAGGACTTTGGGTCTGATAGCTTGGGCTTGCATGCTGGATTTAATAATACAACTTTTGGCCATGTGACCTTGGACAAATTGTTTTAACCCCTTTAAGCCTCTGTTTCGTCATTTGCAGTGGAGGACTTTTCAGCTCACTGGGTTGCTTGGAGAGTAAAAAAATACATTGCCCTTGAAGGGCTTGACACAATGTCTGGCACATATGTGGTGCTCATTAAATGATAAGGATTATTATAGACAGATATTCACTTACACATGTACTGGAGTTTTATGGGGGTGAGGTTTGTTTTTATTATTCCATTTTATTATTTTTTAAAGCAAAAACTGTCATTTAAAAATTGTCATCCAGTTCTGTTGCTAGCAGAAACAGTCTTTTGTGTTCAAGCCAAAAGCACTCGAATTGTCTTCCTGATTATGTGGACGTCAGACAAATAGACACTCACTCTTGGGGTTGAGTTGGGACTTTGGTAGGGGGTCGCTATTAGTCTTCTTTGTAGACTGGGCTTCATTTTTTTTTAGGGGACTCAGTTTCCCCACCTACCTTATCCACTGTGCTCAAGGGTCACTGGAAGAAGGTGAGTCAATCTGCACACAGGCCAAGAGGACCTCTGAAAGAAAGGCGATTGAGACCCAGACACCTCTGAGGTTCAAAGCTATGAGAAGGCCTCTGATGGGATTTGAGCACTTTGATGAGAAGCTCCTCATCCAGAAAGGAGTTCTGGCCTGGGAATCAGGGCACGGTACTGTGGGTGAGGAAGGTGGCCAGGGTGCCAATTCTGGGCATAGTCCCTTCTGGTCCAGCCACTGGCATCACCTCCTTGGGCACAGAGACCCACAGTGGCACATACCACTGGAAGGAGGGGATTTCCTGTCCCCATCCCACGCTGAGAAAGTCTGAGTGGAGGGGCCTGTGCTATCGAAGCGATCGATGCAGCCGACAAAACCGGACAGTCCTGGTTTCCTGGGTGGTGGGTGGTAGCTCCTGCCATGCTACATGGGGTGAGAGGGACTTTGCATCAGAGTCTGTCTGTTTCTGCAGAAACACCATGTGGTGACAGCGGCAGCTGAGGCCATGGCCAGATTTCCTTATTTCCTCTTCCAGAAGATAGTACTCAGGTCTTACCTCCTGGACCAAGTAGGTCCTGGACCACTTGCTCATAACAGAAGGGCCACTGGGAAAGAATGGCTTTTTCTCAATGAGCAGAAGATGCTATAATTTGACCATTAAGAGAAATGTGACCTCAGTTTGTGCCCTGAGCTGGAGAAATGGACACACTGGTTACCTGCATGACTTTCCATGCACACAGATACTTTTTTTTTTTTCATCTTATTTATTTACTTTTGGCTGCTTTGGGTCTTCGTTGCTGCGCGCGGGCTTTCTCTAGTTGCGGTGAGTGGGGGCTACTCTTCGTTGCGGTGCATGTGTTTCTCATTGCGGTGGCTTCTCTTATTGTGGAGCACAGGCTCTAGGCACGCAGGTTTTAGTAGTGTGGCACATGGGCTCAGTAGTTGTGGCCTGCGGGCTTAGTTGCTCCATGGCATGTGGGATCTTCCCGGACCAGGGCTCGAACCTGTGTCCCCTGCTTTGGCAGGCGGATTCTCAACCACTGCGCCACCAGGGAAGTCCTACACAGATGCTTTTAAACACATTTATAAACATGCACATGTGCGCACAGAGAAACACATATGCACACACGTGTACATGCATATATGCACGAACATATATGTGTATGTGTGCATGCATATATACACATATATACGTGTACACATACATGCATTCACAGACACATAGACGCACTTCACATCCACACATGCTTGCACACACATCCACATCCACACACATACATAAACACATAACACATACACAGATGCAGACACATGCTGCCCACTCTGCTTATTGTCTTGGCAAGAAAAGTTCTTGCCTTTTCTGCACTTGGCTTTTCTTTCCAAGTCCTGGATTCTTGGAAAGGGCTCGCAGCGTGAGAAGCTGGGGGATGGGGAAGGAACTGGGTAGTGGCAGGCCATGTGGAGAGAAGCTAATTTGTTTCTGCAGTCGACAGATGGGGTGAGGACAAATTACACAGCGGGTATTAAAACTCCTTTCTAAATTCAACAATATTTGCAAACTGATATGAGCCCCCCAGAAGCAATAAGGGAAAGTGTATAATCTGAGACCCAATTCCAATCTCTCTGAAAAGTGGGGCTATTTAAAAATCTTTATCCATGCCTTGCCTGGAGTGCATGTGTCCCCAAGTAAATACTGGCCACAACCTGACTGTGGCCACTAGGAAAAAAGGATTGATACATCATGTTTGTACAGAGAGTTTTCTGCCACAAATAGATATGAGACTTCGGCTATCCTAAAATGACTAAGTGCAAGGCTTAGAGAAGAAACAGCTATTGGGTTTTCTTGTCATTGTAAAAGCAGTATATGTTTGTTGTAAGAGACTTAGAAAAATGTAAAGAGTAAAAATAAACCTCTCTCACTCAGAGAAAACTGGTGTTATTTTAAATAAATATTTATAAAATATTGTTATCATTTAAGTGTACAAACACTTAATATATCTATATCTCCACGTAGATATAGATATAGCTATCTGTACACTTGCAAATACGGTTTTATAATTTGTTTTTTCATTTAACAATAGATGCCAAACATTTTCTCATTGTTTTTAATATCATTTCAAGTAACCAAGATGACACTCTCTGCAAGCACAAGCACACAGACCTTCTCAAGATCTCAAGATTCAAGAACACTTAGGAAAGAGAACCAGACTAGCTGCCCCGCGCCCCCTTCATCTAACCACCTCCATCCCCGGAGAGGAGGAGGCTGCCACAGCGAACGTGGATGTTCGGCATCCTCAGAACATGTGTGTACATCTGGAAGAATGGTTATGAAGATTAATGTCATGCTCAGTGTCAGAACTCCCCTTGACATTTCCTCAGTTTATCCAAACAACTTAGGGGAGCCCTCTGGGGCTAAGGAACCACATTCTGCAGTGCAAGGCCAGCACTTAACCTCTTGAATCCTCATTTCCCCGGAGACACACGTGCAAGTTTTATTCTTTAATTGCTAAAACAATGAGGTCCAGTACAAAACAGATACAGCAAGAACTTGGAAGAATTTAAAGAAAGAATGCAAAAATGGAAAATCTGGACACACTGGGTTAATGGGAATTGTAATGTCTCTAAGCAGGTTTCTGAGAGCCAGTAGAAAATAGAAGCTAAATGACAAAGAAATTAGAGCTTTTGAAACCATTATGCGTATTAACCCAGATCTTGAACAAAATGAAGTACTTTCGGTGTGACTCAGAGAATATTTTGTTATTTTTCCCCCTACTATCTGAGATTTAGTTTGGTTTCAAACCAATTAACTGCTATTGAAAAATTATTTCTCTCTGTGAATAATGCATGTCATGTAACTAATGTATCTTCCATATTGCTTTGGCTGCCAGGGGGCTCGGGAACTCAAATTACTACATAGGTCTTACATATCTTTGTCGTAATATTCCCTCTGGTTTTGATTTTTTTTACCCCGATCCTGGTTTTTATCTGCTTAGATTTCTTTTTTATTGCATGTATTTCTTGTAAGCCCCCTCAAATCTTTTGTTAGATAGATTTGTAGATCAAAACAACTTGGATTTGTTTAAGAAGAAATGAACATTTCGGTTTGGTTTTGGAGTTCAGCAAATTAGTGTGATTAGCTCTGATTTGAGGTTTACAGTTCTATTACGTTAAAGTCCTTGGTATTTAATACATCAAAGAGCCTGAGAGCTTGACTTAACCTCCTGCGTGTTAACACTACACAGTGCATCGCCTGTCTGTTTCCAATGATTCTGGGGTAAGACGCTCTTGGAGATTCTATCTTGGAATCTTGCTCACCCCTCAGGCATGGTGGGAGGGATGTGTGAGCACCGACTTTCAAACACAGATGCAACGAAGAGTTTAGGAAGGAAAGTTATCCCACTGACTCCAACCTTTCCCTGCATTTTTGCTTTTAAAGAGATGAAGGCCCAAGTCTTCTGTGTACAAGAGGCATCCTTCATTGCAACGCGCTCCACGCCGCGTGACAGCGAGGTGACGTGGAGAGGTTCTTGCATCCTGCACCTGTGCACCTTTTCAGGGTCATGAAATGAAGAAGGTCTGGCACAAGAGGCAGCAGAATCTCCCCAAGGAAGAAGAGAGATGAGAAACACAGCTTTGGCCTGGATTCCAGAGCTTTGACTTTCCACATTGGCCCCGGTGGATCCTCCAGGGGTCCTCTGGATTCTGTCAAAGACCACTAGTTTATGCTGATGTCTAGACAGAGGTTGTTTGTGGTGGTGGAACCAGGTACCCCGGGTTCTGGGTGCTGCTAAAACACCCACTCTTAGTCTAACCTTGACAAACTCTTTACCATCTCCGTGTCCCCACTTTTTCCCAGGCCAGCGGAAGGGGAGGAGGCTGAGAGAGGGCAATCTACACACCTTAGACCTCCACTGTTTTCCAAAGACCACATTTGCCATTTCCTAGCGTCATCATTTATTAGCCACAAGACCTTGACCAAGCGACTTCTTCTCTCTCAACCCCAGTTTCCTCATCTGAGAGTGGAAATGACATATTTCCCATGGAGCTAATGAAGCTAAAGTTTCAGGGTCTCTCCCTGGCAGAGGTCTCCTCTGAGCCCAGGAAGGAGCCCTGGCAACGTGTTCACATGTTTTAGTAAAATTTGAAAAGTAAGATATTTCCATCACAATTGGTTAAGGACTACTGTCTCTTTCCACTTGATTTCCTCTCTGTCACCATGCTCATTTTGGGGATCAGGCTAAGGTAAAGATGAATTGGGCTACATTTGCCTTGAGTTTAGGAGAATATATTTGTGCAGGTGCCTTCTTAGGGTAGGAATGGCTTCTAAAAATACTTCTACCTCCCCTTGAATACTCTTACTCCCAAGACCAGGAGTCTTGGCACGAAGATGCAGAGCCAGACGCCTTGTTTCCTAGAGTGCTTCACACTAGAAGTATGTGAGTAGCAGAAGAAAAACAAAGTTTGAAACGTATGGAGCAAGAGCTAACCTTCCAATCATTAGCCATGTAAAATTGTAAGCAGGAGATTTGGTTTTCATAGATATCTAATTAAAACAGAAATTCTTTCTCTTCAGAAATGTGCTCAGTAATGTGGCATATACGATTATAAACTCACTATTTTTTTTTCTTCTTTTGGTGGGAACTGTGAGAAATATCATGTATTGAATTTGTTTGTACAGCACAAACCTCTAGCAGAACTACAAACAGCTAATATGATCTTACCTGAATTTGCATGTTTTTGCGTTTCAGTTCTCAATAAAAAAAATAAATTTTGCCCAACCATGCTAGAGGAAAGACTGAATTATCTTTCTGTTCTCTCCATAGGAAATAATATTACAACCTTGTCATATGTAAAGATGATCAAATATGCAGCCAGAAAAATGAGGGGATAAGTGTATTACAGAGAAGTAATAGGTAGTTAATTAATTAAAAATATTAAGTAAGATTTTCTAACTTTTGTGATCTCTGTCAGCTTTCTAAAATGTGTGTTGTTGCTTTTCTTCCACTAAATAAATACTCACTCTTGTACCTCATTTTTATTTCTAATTTTGTAAGCTTCAGGTCCCTCTATATCTGGATCTTCTTGGAAAATTGGTATGGTTACATCTTCTTTAAAAGCAGATGGGAGATGTTCATATGAGATTTGTGTAAATGGCTCTCCTGACCCAGGATTGGGCTGCTTATAGATAGCAGTTATTATTATGATTGTTATCACAAGAGATACTGCAGGGAAGTTTCTTTTTCCTAGGAGCCTGGAAAAATGCTTCAGTACTCACAGTGTATCAATGACAGGGAATTCATTTCATTTCACTTTAAGAGAAGCACATCTATCTGGAAAATATCAAAGAGTGCCTAGCTGCACTAGACATCTATAATTTTGTGACCACTCATCCCCCTTCATTATTTTGAGAAACGTTTCTTTCTCCACACAGCCTTGTAGTTCTAGAAGAGCAGGCTGTGTTCCCCAGGAATCTTCCCACCTAGTTGTCATGATTGACACAAACTGAACCAATTATTGCTCTTTCTTGAGATTTTTGATCTGGAGACTAGAGAGAGCAAGTCTTAGTCTTTCTACGATAGAAAATCTTGGAAATGTGCTCTTGGGAGTTGCTAGTGACCATGTTCCCAGCTACATCCTGTCTGAGAGAGTAAAGACAGAAAGCAGAGGGAAAGAGGCATGCCAGGTGGAGAAGCAAGAGTTCAACCCCCTGGTTCTTGAGGATCAGATGCACTCCTACTTTCCCACAGTAATAATGCTCAACTAATAAATCCCACAGGGCTTCCCTGGTGGCGCAGTGGTTGAGAGTCCGCCTGCCGATGCAGGGGACACGGGTTCGTGCCCCGGTCCGGGAGGATCCCACGTGCCGCGGAGCGGCTGGGCCCGTGAGCCATGGCCGCTGAGCCTGCGCGTCCGGAGCCTGTGCTCCGCAACGGGAGAGGCCACAACAGTGAGAGGCCCGCAAAAACAAACAAAGAACAACAACTAAAATAAAATAAATCCTACATTTTTTCCTGCGCTAACTTGAGTTGGCTTTCAGATGGGATTCATAACAACCTATGCCCTAGGAGTAAAAGCGAACTGGAAGTAAGCCAGGCCTTACAAAGATTAAAAGTCATCCTTGAATTATCTCAATCTCTGATTACAGCAAAGTGAACTTCTACTTAACAACTTGCCAGAAGCTAAAGAAAATCCTCTCTGGAGGAAAACAGCATCAACTTCAGCCTCTGTAATTTTTTATACAATGTTTCCAGTATTTAATAAAAATGTATCAGGCAAACCAATAACCGGACCATGAGAAAAAATATGTAAAAGAAACAGGCCCACAGGTGATCCAGATATGGGAATTATCTGACATGGTCTTTAAAAAACTGATACTAATATATTCAAGAAAATATGTGGCAAGGTGAAAATTTTCACCAGAGAACTAGAATTTTGAAAGCGAGTCAAGTGAAAAAAATCTAAAAATTAAAAATATAATAATTAAAATTGAAAATAGGTGATGGTTTTAACAGCAGATTAGACATAGATGAAGAAAGTTTTTGCAACCTGAAAGATGGGTTTATAGAAAATAATAGGTTGAAGTGTGAAGATTAAAGGAATGGAAATACAGAAAAAGAACATAAAACACACGTAAATATGGTGAAAAGTTCTTACCTACATGTAATTGGTGTCCTACAAGGGTAGGAGAGAGAAATAGAGTAATCTTTAAGGAGATAATGACTGAATATTTTAAAAAGCTGATGAAAATGTCAAACCACAGAATCACTATGATCCCAAGCAGGATAAATACAAGGAAAAATATAAATAAAACTGATGAAAGCTAAAGATGAGAAGTTATAAAATCAGACAGAGTGAAAATGACACTTTCCCATCAAAGAAGCAAACTAAGACTTAAACTGAAATGATGTAAACCAGAAGACAATGGAATAACATATTGAGAATGCTGGAAGAAAATTATTGTCAGCATAGCATTCATACTCAGTGAAAATATCTATTAAAAATGAAGCCTAAAGACATTGCCAGATAAACAACAGCAGAGAATTTACTTTCAGAAGACTTGCACTAAAAGAAATAGTAAAAGGAGCTTTTTCAAGGAAAAGAAATATCATCCCAGAAAGATGTACAGAAATTCAGGAAGGACTGACAAGCAATGGAAGGGATAAATATGTAGGTAAATCTAGATGAAGTTTGTATAAAATAATGATAATAATGATGTCTTGTGAAGTTTAAAATATATGTAAAATCATATATTTGACAGCAATAACATATAAGTTCAAAGAGGGTAAAATTTGACTTAATTTGATTTAAATAAATTAAAATGAAAGGATTTTCATATTATTGTCCATAAATGGTAAAAGTACTGACTTATATTAGGCTTTAATTAAGTCAAGAATGCCTATTGTAAATGCTAAGAACCACTCCTCAAAAAATAGTGCAAGAATGTAAACTAACAAGATAACAGAGGGTACAATTTAAATAATAATAATAAAAGATTAATCAAAAAGAAGGCACTCTAACGGTCACCAGGGGCACAAAAAAAAGAAAAAGAAAAAGAGGCAAAAAGGTCAAGACAGAAGACTATAGACAAAATGGGACAAGTGGAGAATAAATAATGTGATGACACATCCATACTCAAGTATATGGGTAATCACATTAAAGTTGGATGAACTAAATATTCCATTAAAAAGATGATGGGAGGTGGGGGAGGGGGAACTGGATGAAGGTGGTCAAAAGGTACAAACTTCCAGTTACGAGATAAGTAAGTCCTAGGATGTAATGTGCAACATGATTAATATAATTAACATCGCTGCGTATGTGAAAGTTGTTAAGACAGTAAATCTTAAGAGTTATCATCACAAGGAAAAAATATTTTTTAAAGTGTCTTTGTATTAAATGAGATGGTGGATGTTCACTAAATTTATTGTGGTAATCATTTCACGAGGTATGTAAGTCAAATCATTATGCTGTACACCTTAAACTCATGCAATGCTGTATGTCAGTTATATCTCCATAAAACTAAAAGAAAAAAAAAAGGCTATGATTGTCAAGCTAGGATTTTAAAAAGCAACAACTCTGTGCTGTTTACAAGAGACACATCTTAAAATATAAGGACCCAGGAAAGTTGATTGAGTAAAAAGGAAAAAAACACAGGCCATCCAAATGTGGCTAAACTATGCTATCAGCAATGGAGACTTTAAAGGAGGAAGCATTACCAGAGATTCTTCATCATGAGGATAAAATGCATCATTCCACTGGAGACACAATCATTTTAAACATGCAGGCACCTAGTAACAACATTTTTAAAACAAAGCAAAAACTGTGAAAACCAAAAAGAGAAAGGGACCAATCTGAAATCACAGTGGGAGGTCTTAACACAGACTTCTCAGTAACTGGTAGAAGAAGCAGACAAAAATCATTAAAGATAGAGAAGATCTGAATAACGTGATCTCTGTGCCACCTCTAGAACACTGCAGCAAACCATTGCAGGGAACACCTTACTTTCCTGTCTCAGATTCTCTTGGCTCTAATTTCCTTGGTTGGTTTTATTCTTTTTGGCTGTTTGTGTTTCCACTAGTTGCTTCAAATCTTTTTGAAAGGCGAGAGTATCAGTAAAGAAATGAAAAACAAACAGATAAATGGAAAGGGGAGGTGTGAGTTTAGAAGACTGAAAACATAGGTTCCCTTTCCAGCCCTGTCACTCATAGCCGTGTAAACTTGGACTTAACGGTTCATATCAGAAATGAGAAGATAATAGCAGCCAGAAGGCCCTGGTGAGACTTATGCAAAACAGTGCGTGTAAATGACAGCCCAGAGTGAGCTTGGCATCCATGGAAACTGTAATTGTTGTTATTTTTATTATCATTATGTTTGAAGAGAGCGGGTCTTTTAAATGATGAGATTCTGAACTTGAAGCAGTCTGCTGAGCCAGCGTTTTTGGCTGCACGTGTCTGAAGAACAGGAAGGAAAAATGGATCAAGCTGCCATTTTCTCACAGCACAGCTCAGTGAAAAGCTGTAAAAACAGGCTGCACGTGCCCTTGGGTGGGGCAGGGAGGCAGCCAGGACAGTATCCCCAGGGCAGGGGTGGGGGAGGGGGATGGGAGCTCACTGCAGAGCCCCTGGGGACAAGGCTCCACTGATAACAAGGTCCTTGCAGGATGTCCTTAGCTAAGTCCCTTTGGACCAGGTCCAGAGAGACCTGCCTTCCTCTGAATTGCCCCAGGGAAGCTTCAAAGACTGGGGTAAGAGTGGGGTTCTAATCACACCCTACCAGGAGGAGCTGTCACATTCTGAGGGCCTGTGAGGTATTGGGGCCAGTGCCAGGCATTTCGCCTCTATTTCCTCTGAATTCTCAGTCTGTGGGGTAGAAACTGAGGCTCAGAGAGGCTAGGTGACTTGCCCAAGGTTGAACCATGGCAGACTGAGATTCAACTACTTATGTGTCTGACTCTTTAAGACAATTCCGCTGCTCGTTTCACTAATGCAATATGTATCACACTGTCCTTCTCACACAAGACGGGAATCTGGCTTAAAAAAAAAAAAGCAGAACACATCCAACACTTTGTTTGGAAAACTTCTATTCATTCTTCAAAACCCAAGGTCAATGGGAAGCCTCTAGGAGGTCTCTTTTAGTGTGCCAACTTCATCATCTCTCCATGAAGTCCGTCACCTCTGCCCCAGCACCTATGTCTATTTTTGGCTTTTTCATGCCATTTTAGAATCATCAGTTTACATATCTGTCTCCCTCATCAGGCTGGAGGTTTCTCACTTGTTTTATTGTGTCTGGATCTATATACCCAGCCCTGCCAAGTCCAGTGTAGTGATGGCACAAATAAGCATATATACAAGGGAATGAAAGGAGAGAAATTAGCTTTATTCATCAAAGATTTGTCTAGTCCCTACTATGTGCCATACACTTCTAGCTAGATGTGAGGAATAAAGCAATGAACAAAACGAAGTCCCAGTTCTCATGAAGCTCATACCCTAGGGAGAAACAGGCAATAATCAAGTACACAGATAAATAAACAAAAGAACTGCTGTTTGTGAAAAGTGCCACCTCTGCATGCCGGGACTCTTCAGATGATTAAAGATTCCTACCTTCAGGCAGATGGCTGAATTAGCAAGAGGACGGTTTTGATATTACTTAGGCATTACATTTAAAGGGTACATAGTGGAAACCCTTCAATGTCCCTGATTCTTTTGTACCCTAAAATTTTCACTGCACTACAATCAAAATAAAGCACAGTCTTATTAGAGAAGCAGGTAGTCCAGAGTTAGCAGATCCCAAAACACGCAGGACAGGGAGGGCAATTCTGTGGCACTTATACCTCTACTTCCTACTGCTGGTCCTAAGACAGACATTGTTAATAGATCATGGCACTCTTTCTAGCTGAGCTTGAGGTCCAGTCTCAGCACAGCACTCTAGGCAGCCACAAGCAATCAACCTGAACTGCTGAGCAAGTTGAAACTTCTGTGCTCTCCTAGTCTGGGGCATTGCATCTCTGTTTTGGCTGAGAGAGTATAGTGCTGTGGCAACAGCTTCCAGGGAAACCAAATCCCTGAACCGATCTTGGCAGTGGCACTTAAAAAAGAGAAGACTGAGAAGAAGAATTGCTTTTCAAATATTTGGTCTCCAAACATATTTATTTGCAATTCCAAGTCTACTGACCATATGCATTACATCTGTTCTGGATTGGGATTCAAACAAGGTTTAAGATTTATAAGCTTTAAAAAATACATCTCTAGGTACCTCCACACAAAGATGCCAGTGAAAGAAGCCTCGATTTCACCAAGACATAATTCCCCCTCTCAGAAGGAATCAGGGTATTTAGGATCCCTCGCCATGGACAAATCCCATTGCCTGATTTGAAAGAAGGGAAAAAAAAAACAACCTCTATTTGGAGCTTGCAATCCCTTCATGTGAATTACACACACTGGCTGATTTAACATGACCCACTGAGATTTCACAGCTCAGCAGAGGTTGCGCGGCTCTCCTGAGGCTGTGCCGGCTTGGATGAATTTGCCAGGTCCTCCTAGGTGGCCCCTCCTCTGCAGTTTCCTGGGAGTCCATGGCCTTTCCCCTTCAGCCCTTGAATTTTCTCTAGGGGGGTCCTCTGGCTTTGGCCCATAGCTGCACACAGCCCCTCTCATGTCCTGCCCCAACCATGAAAGGGAAGAGGAAGGGAACCGGCTATTATTGTGTCCAGGCCAATGGTTACCCACCCAACTCACACAAGTGTCTGGTTTTCTGGCATTCTTAGTTGTCTCATCTGTAAGATGGGAATGAAAGTAGTACTGTCTCTCACAATGATTCGATAAACTGATTCAGGTCAATAGTGCAGCTCCTAGGGACTGCTCCGTATATCATGGGTGCGCCCCATGCCGGCCTGTGGCTGTGGGGGCTGATTTATTGAATTTTCCCAAGAAGCCAGTAGACTGGGCTCTCACGCATTGGGGTGCATCAGAATCACCCCCAGAACTTTGTCAGAGGGCACATCCCTTGATCCCACACACAGAGTCTGCTACTGACAATCTGAGACGGGGCCTGGGAATTTGCCTTTTTAACAACATCCCAGGCGGTTGGGACTGGAGATATATTGACTCCCTGCCACACACCCCAGGGGAACCAGTCTATATAAAGAGAGAATCCTGTTCCTCTCAGCACCCAGCCTGGGGCTCTCAGCGAAGTCAGCATCTATACATGTTTGCTGTTGGATGAATGAATTCAATTAACCACCCATCGACTGGGATGGAATGTTGCAGAGACCCTGTGTTTATGCAAATCAGAGTCTTTCGGGGACTCCACAGCTGTCACCAAGTCTTAGTGGCTTTTCTAGCGACACTGATTTCCCCCACCTACTGCCTCCACTCTGTCCTCACAGCTGCCACCACCACAAGTTTTCTCTGTGGTTTTCCTACCTTCAGGCTCACCGTCTTCCAGCTACCTCAACACAGCCTCCAAAATCATCTTTGCAACATAAATCTGATCATGTTGCTCCTGTTCTAAACACCTGTCTGTGGCTCCCCAAGGCCCCCCAAGATCATCTCCAACTTAACTCCCAACCCCTCAGCATGGAATTCCGAGCCCTTCCCCCTTGGACCCTGTGCACCCATCCCTGCGCATCAATCCTCACATAATGCTCCAGCGCCTCCAAATCTTTCCAGACCCGCAAACACACCTCCATCATTCTCGCCTCCTCCCTGGAGGGCCCGTCTGCAATTCTGCCCCATCCCAACTCCCACTTGTCATTCAGGGCTCAACTTAGGCTTCACCACCTCCAGGAGCCAAATTGCTCTCCTCTGAGCTGAGTTGGTTATTTCTTCAGGGCTCCCTCAGCTCCTTGTGCCGGTCTCTTTGGAAATTCGTCATTGTCTGTTTACCTCTTGTCCCCTCCATGCCAGGCTATAAACTCTGAGTGAGCAGGTCATATGTGGTGGCCACATCCCTGGCTGTAGGAGACGATAGAGTCTCAACCCATGGCAGGCAACTTCCTCCATCAGCCCTGCCCCTTCTTCCTCTTTGGCCTGTTGTATCCTTCCGAGTGTGTATACCCAAGTCCCCAGTTCTTGAGAAGCTACAGGATGCATCCATTTGGTGGTAGGGCGGGGTGGGAGGCACATATTTTTACCTATTTTATGCCTAGATTCTTGGAGAGCCCAGACAATGGCTTGATTGAAAGCCATGTCATTTAAACACTAAATCGAAACATATTCTTCCAAAGAGAAGCAGCTGCTCATTGGAATCTCAGACAATCGGGGTGTCCTCCCTGTGGGTCCAGCCCCTTGGGTTGATGGTGATGACAGGAGTCGCCCCAGAAACCTATCTTTGTGCTGAGATGAGATGACGACTCACCTCTCAGTGATTTTTGCTTTTCTTTCCCCGTGAAAGGCAGTGTCAACCACCGCAGAAATGCCAACGGACACAACTCGGGTGCCCGGAGGATAATCTAGACTCTCAGGGAGGGTCAGATGAATTCAGGGGCTGGAAATGAGGGAAGGGGGTTGTGGTAGACAGAGCAGGCAGGGGTCTGAGGCAGAGAGGGGGGCCTACTGCTCACTTCCAGCCTTTGGTACTAGGCTTTCACAAGAAAACAGTAATACAGATTTTTATAAGAAATCTCCTGGGTTTTTTAAATGTGGGCAATTAATTCAAAAACTTTGAAGCCCTTTTCAGGTTGAAGTCAGCCCGCTCAGCCTGGGTCTACCACCTCTGCTCTTCTCTGTACCAGACTCTTTACACTTCGTTTCACCTTTAATCTTCTAACCAGCCATGAGACCTGCTTTTTTTTTTCGGTTACACCCATTTCACAGATGAGGAAATGGAGGCTAAAAACCACATGCCCGGAGCCACTGGTAAGGGGTGGGTCCTGATTCAAACCCAGCTCTGTCTGATTCCATGGCCCTGGTCCCGCCAGCCTCCGGGGCCCCTCCTGGTGGCCGAGGCTGTGGCAGGGCCTGTCCTTGGGTCTCAGGCATGGAGAGTGGACAGTGGTCTGTGAAGCGAATCGAAGCTCCCAGCCAGCAGCCAGGCTGGAGAACCCCTTTGTGCGAGCTCAGCATCTGGTTGTCAAACGCAGGCTGGCTCGCATCCACCATCTGGCTCCACTTGAGAAATGGGCATTTAAACGTTACAGCCGGTGGGGCAGGCAGGCCCCGAGACAAGCTTCGAGGTCTGAAAACGGAGGACGTCAACCTGTCGTAAGTCAAGGCAGGGTCAAGATGAAGGGGGATGGGTGGGGCCCGCTCCATCCACCCTCCCTTCGTCTGTCTGTCCTGGGGCTCTGAGCATCTGCCAGTCTCTCCTCTCGCCTCCTTCTCTTCCTCTCTGTCCCCCTTCCCTGCTCCTCGTCTCTCTGCTCTGTCTCCCTCCTCACGCCTTTCTGGCCCTTCTCTCTCTGTCTTCCCTGCTTCCATCTCTTTTGCTCTTTTTCAGTCTGTCTTTTCTCCTCTTCCTTCTTTTCTCTTTGCCTCCTCTCTCTCCATCTCCCAGAAGAATCTGCATAAACCTTTTACTCCTGACTTTCTTCCAACGTCCTCACACAAAGAACAAATAAAGAGATGTTACCCACAAGCCCCAAGCACTTTGTTCCAATAGAACTTTTTCTCTTAGGAGAAGGATATGCAAATCTCTAAAATTGACTCTCTCTCTGACATAGTCACGACTTGGCATCCTACGGCAAGTTAAGTATTTTTCCAAACACAGCTAAGCCGGTGTTAGAAGGCAAATGAATCCAGCGAAAAGAAGCTTTCATCTGCAAGTCACTAAGATGTTCTGTTGCTTATTCCCAACTATGGCTTTATTTCTCCATAACCCTCTCCTACACACACACTCACACACAAACTCACACACATTGGCACACATGCACACCACCCCCCATACACACACACACTCACACATTTCTTATTGCCATTTCTTTGAAGAAAAGAAATTCTGTACCTTGACTCTCTGGCAAGGTTATCCTACCAGGTCCTCGGGAAGAGGGAACCTGGACCTTGCTGAGTGACTTCTGCATTCCATATGACTTTCGACCTTGACTCTGGGCCTCATAGAAGCCCTGTCAGGAAGATAGTCATCTGGTCATACAGGTAAAGAGCCTGCAGGGCAGAGAGGTGAAATGACTTGGCCAAGGTCACAAAGTCAGTCTAGCCTTGAAACCACCAGTACGGAAGCACCCCACACGGCAGTCTGAGGAAATCTGCAGGTAATTTGCTAGCCCCAGAAATAAGCTTTCAAAGACTCCATTTGACAAGTATCTCCTGCCTCTTACAAATAATGGCAGGAAGGGTGATTTTACCCAAGCCTTAATTATCACACACTCACTGTTTCCCTCATCTTTACACAGCCCTTTGATATTGGGAGGATGGGTTAGTTATTATGTCCATTTTGCAGACAGGTAAACTGAGCCTTAGAAAGGTAAAGTGACTTTTCCAAGGTCCTCGGTTGGTTGGCAGGAGGGCAGAGGCTAGAACCCATATCTCCTGTTCCTTACTGTATGTGTGTGTGTGTGTGTGTGTGTGTGTGTGTGTGTGTGTGTGTGTGT
>NW_021703768.1:146196093-146293732 GCF_005190385.1 Monodon monoceros | reverse complement strand
TGTGTGTGTGTGTGTGTGTGTGTGTGTGTGTGTGTGTGTGTGTGTGTGTATCAAGATTCCCATGGGAGATGGTAGGCAGTGGCAGTTTTCTGGAGTGATACTACAGATAATTTTAAAAATCTAATCTTGTTTTATCAGTTGCTTACATCATTCATTTGATCTCTGGCCTCAGTTTCCACATCCATCAAATGGAGATGATAACTGTCACAGGATTTAACACCAGGGATGTGGAGTCACAGGACACCATGTCTGAGGAGATTATAGATGCAAAAAATTGCTTTGTAGCATGTACAAGTTGAGAGAATATTTTTCAGACCCAGTTCCTGACTTTAGAACTTAGATTCTAGAAGGGAGATAGCAGAACATGGAATGCTCTTACTACTCCCTCCTAGTCTGTGGCAGACATTACAAATCATTCACTGCACTTTAAGCAGGCATCTCCAATTGATTGATATCAAAATGAGAGGTACAGCCTATTTGCCATCCTGGCTACAGAGGGAAAAACAAACTTCCCAATTCCAGGCACCAGATTAAGTACCTTCTTGACCCCCCAGGTCAAACCTCAGTGACGACATGGAGCCTAATCCTTGCCCCACATTATCTCATCTAATCCTCAAGACAACCCTGCGAGTAAGTCAGACATAATTATTTCCATTTCACATGCTAGTCTGCAAGATGGCTGGGCTGCTTACCCCAGTTCACCCAGTTTGCAATTAATGGTGTTTCTATTTGAACCAGGGTCTGTGTCTCAAGGGCACACTCTTGCCAATGTTCCACACTACCCTCCCCAAACAGGAATCTAGCAGGAAAGGCAAGGCTCAGAGACTTCACCGGGGCCACCCAGAGGGCTCTGGGAGAAGTAAAACACAGCCACCCCCTTTCCGGTGGAGAGTTCTCATTACTGCTGGAAACAGAGGGCCTGCCAGGACTGGAGTCCACCTCCCGAGAGAGGTGGCACACACTATTTTGATACTGAACATGTGCCCACGGGCCCAGTGATGGACAAACCTTTTACACATCTCAGAAATAAAACTCACAGAGTCATTTCCATCTTGGCACGAGCTGTGAGCACAGCCCCAGGAGGCCCTGGCTCTGCTAAGTCTCTCATCAGCCTAATAAGAGAACAATCATCAGAGTCAGGATACAAATTTAGCTCCAGACACTTTTTTGGGAACTCAGAGGGTTTGTGACTTATGGCCTCATTTAAAAGAGGAGCAGATTGTTGACACGAACTCCGGGTAGTTCCCGTTTTTCTCAAAGAACCAAGTGGTACACGCAGTTTACGGGAGAACCATGCGGACGTGGCTGAAGTCCATAAGTGGTTAGAAAGATCCAGCAGCTTGGTCACAGGATGATCCATCTATAATTATCCTAAGTGTTTGTTTATTTAACTATCGCAATTACAGGCTTATTTAAATAGCATTAAAAATAAAAGATGAGCCCCAGGAACAGAAGAAGAAATAGAAGGTGATCTTTTGCCTCGGTATAACAGGATGCCTGACTAGCCACTGACTGGGAGAACAGCCATCAGATAAGACTTGGTGAAGCATTCAGAGACAGAAAAATGCCAACGTGAGCAAAACTGACCCCTTGTACGCGTGTTTTGTAGTGGAGTCAGATGATCGGGGTTTGCATCTCTGCTTTGCCGTGCACTATATGTGACCTCGTGCAGGTCAGGTGACTTTCAGTGTCCCTTAGAAGCGCCGGGGAAGAGGTCTGCTGATACTGATTACCATGCGCTTGCTACATGCCAGACATTATTCTAAGCACTTTACTCACTTAGTTCTCATAATTGCACTACCAGGTAAGTGCTATCATCACCTTCCATTTCATAGATGAGGAAACTGAGGCACAGAGAGTTGAGGTGATAAAGTAATGCTCAAGGTAACAGAGTGTGTGTGGAGTGTGGAAGCTGGACACACATGTGTGGAGTGTGGAAGCTGCATCCAGGGACCTGGCCCCAGGGCGTGTAACATCTACCCTGCCCTACAGTATCTTGCGAAGAGCTTGCACAATGGGGAGTCCTCAAACATGATTAGGTTGAATCCAGTTTTTTCTTCTTTGTCTTACAAAGGTGGCTTTCTGACGGTTATGCACATTTTTCTATCTGATATAAATAGCTTTTTGATTTTTCTCCCCCTGCCCCCCTCCAAATATCAGTCAATACTGGCGAGAAAATAACTCTGTCTGGTTCATGGTGACAAGGTCAAGGCTCCTTTGGAGAACACTCCAGCCTGGGCTGAGAAATCATGGCATTTATTTTAAGCCGAAACATTCTTATATTTAATGCTTGTCATCAGGCTGAAGTTTGTTTACTGCATTCCATAATTATGATGAATATATTTTAAATAGAAAAAGATTTGAAATGTGGGACAGCTGCAAAAAATATGGTGTCAATCACTGAGAATCAGCCCACATCTGGAGTTAGAACTTGGGTGGGAATGGCTTGTTTTGCATTTTTATGACCAGATGCATCCAGATTAGATGTACCTTATAAACTTCACCCAGACAACTGTCAGGGCCAATCAGCCTTAATCGAATGCGACATTTTCTCCACCAATCTGCCCTGAGCCCAGGCCAAGAATCCCCCCTGTATCACGGGCCCTGTGTGAGCTCTGTTAGCGGTGCACACAGGATCTGTCAAACACAGGCCAAATTAAATACTGGACTTCGTTCCACAATGACTTCCAATTATAGTGAGTGAAGTCTGGAGGGCTTTGAAGCTCCCCCCTCCCCGGCCCTGTCACTTGGAGACACAATCAGTGGAAAGAGGGGAGCCAGGGTCTGCGGATGCTAGCTTACACCGTGATGTGCCTGCCACCTCGCCGCCCCCCCCCCCCCCCCCCCGGCAACCCCAGGCTCTGGACACTTGCTCTATGCCAGGCTCACACCAGGCACTTCCCATATACCCTCCCTCTTAGTCCCCCAAGAGTCCAGTGGGATGGGTACGACTTACCATTTAACAGGTCAGAAAACTGAGGTTCAGAGAGATACATAGAGGGTCTGGCCCAAATTTGCAGGCTTAGGAGAGCTTGCATATTCTCATCAGGTTGTTCTCAAACTCCTCTAAAGACATTCAGATGCATGGGAGGGCATTTTTGGTTGTTGCAGTGATTGCCATTACTGCAAGGGGCCAGGGGCCCAGGAGTGCTAAACCTCCTGCAATGTGAGAAATAGAGCTGAAGATTGGAGAATTGTCCCCTTAGTGTGCCAACAGTACTCCCCATTTACCAACTCTTGATCTGACCCCAGGCAGGCAGCACCCACATTTAGAAAGTATATGATTTGATGTGCAAATCATAGGCTTGGAGAATGTTTTCTTATTCTAGACTTTGAAGACATCCCATGTTGATGTACAACTAACGCACCAGTGCCAAAGATATTGATAGAGAAGGGGAGAGAGACCAAAAGGGGAGAGGGGAGGAGAATTCTATCTGTTCTGGAAATATCCAATAAATACTGGCCTTCAGAATTATAATCAAGCTCATTATTATTACTTCTAAGGTTTGCAGATCAAGGCAGGATTCTACAGGTATGTGTGAACAATAAAATCTTCACAATCCGTATTTCTACTTCCCGAGCTACAAGAAAGGCAGCCTCATAAAACAGTAATCAGTCATAATAATAATTGTCTCTGGTGTCCTGGCTCCTATGCCAAAGCTGAACACACCTCATCTCGCATCCCTACAGCAACCCTGTGGTATGAAGTTTATTACCCTGATCCTCTTAAAGAAGAGGAAACGGAGGCTCAGAGAGGTTAAGCGACTGCCCAAAGTCACACAGCTAGCAGGAGGCAGAGCCAGATTTTGAGTCTGATTCCATAAACTGGACTCACTTTCTAAACCCTGAAGTCCAAGAAAATCATAACTAGTTTTGGTGACAAAATGCAAAACCAAAGGTGCTGTTTTTTCCTAAAAGTGCCTTTTGAACTAGTTTGAACCAGAATCCAAAATGAACGTTTACTTAACTGTTAAACCGGAGAAGGACTGGAACATCAAAATCTTGGCAAGAACAAGCCTAAGCGTAGGTCTCTCTCCACCAGCACGCCTGGTTTTAACAAGTACCATCATTTGTATCTAGTTCTGGGTAACAAAGAGATTTCCACAAGTCAGAGGCCTGGGATTAAAGGAGGTTGCTGATCTGGTTATAACACATTCTATTAAGGAAAAAATTCTGTCTGACAGAGGTTTTCATCAGTCCCTCTCCCTACTGGAGACACTCTCCTGAAAGAGAGCGCTGGCTTGGGATCTCTCTTTTGTGAAACAGAAATGGAATTAGCAAACCATTTACAAAAAGCTCTCCCCACACTGAAGTTACAAACTCAGCTGCCCACAGGAGCCGGTCAGGTGAGAGGAATGAACGAAGCGGGGAACCCGCAGGTATTATAGGAGGGATGAGGATGTGGGGAACTGAGGCATCCATGCCAGCCAATTATTTCATGGTGACATTCGGTTGGCAGGTTTTTGACTTCTCAAGCGCACCTGGGATTTTTGTGTGAAGTCTCCTGGTACTTGAAGGTTGGTAACAAATTCGAAATTTTAAGAGATCGTTTGGGACAAACCAAATATGTCTGTTGTCCTGAAGTGGCCTGTGAGCTGTCCAACCTCTGATGCCCCACGATTCCTTGACCCTCATAATGGCCCTGGCTGGTAGGCGCCATGGCCATCCTTCTGTAACTGTGGAAGAAACAGGTTCAGAGAGGGCAACCATCATGTTTAAAACCACACAGCAGGCCCTCCCATGTAATGCTGAGGCCTACTGTGGAGAACAAAGTCCTGACTTCAAAATAGCTAAAGTCTTTGAGAGGTGTAGCCAACATGTGCTGGCCTTTGTTCTTCAAAAAGCAGTCCCTCTCCCCACTTCTCTGTGAGTCTCAAATCTCCCTCTGTGTTTCTCTTATAAGGACGCCTGTCGTTGGATTTAAGGCCCTTCTGGATAATCCAGGTGGAACTCACCTTGCGATCTTTAATTTAATTACATCTGCAAACATCCTTTTCCCAATTAAGATCACATTCACAGGTTCTCAGGATTAGACCGTGGGCCTATCGTTTGCGGGGTGGGGACCGGGGATTCAACCGATTACATATCCCTTCTCCATGTATCTGCTTCTTAAATTTGAATTTGTGTTTAAAATCAGGAACCCCAATCTTCCTCATAGTGGTAGCACCCCAATAGCAAGTAGCCCTCCGGGAAGGAGGAGTCACCAGGAGAGGGGAACCACTGGCCAAGATGACTAGTTGCTGCCCTTCTGTCCCACTGATTGTCTTAAATGAATGAGGGTGTGAAACGATGGTGTCTTCTGTGCATTTCCCTAGAGAAACATCCTCCCAGACTCCCGGGGAGAAAAGCCGTGACACTAGGGCTCTGGTAAGATCAATAGGGGTGGAGGGGGAGTTGCTGCATGGGACACAGACCTGTCCAAATTAGGCTACGTAGCAGAGAGAGCCAAGTCACTTGCTCACGTCTAATGGTATCAAATGTCAGCAGCCCGAAGAACAACGACTGAACAGCTTACAAGTTTTATCTTTAAAAATTGCAGAGTATGATATGAGTCTGAGGAGAAAGCGCTCTGCTAGGCCCCGTCTTTGTGGAAACATCAGAATAGCCAAGTTTTTTAAAGACGGTATTAATGGGTTTCCTTTTCCTCTTTCTTGCTGCTCCTACTAACGGAAGGAGCCAAACAGGCAATAGAAAACGGTGCATTACAGACAACCAACCAAAAAAAAATCACCTCTAAAATAATAGAGTTTTTAATTGGTGGGGAACACGTGGGGAACCTAGCATTCTGGGAGATGGCCTTCAGGAATTTTGGCTCTGAAAGGATAGAAAATGGAGTGAGAGTGGGGAGGTGTACTTGCTGGCACCGGCTAAATCTAGGGTGGCGGCAGAGCAAGGGGAGGACAAAGCCAGGCAAACTAAGAAGTGGGCATCATTACTGTCTGCAAAGCACTTTCACAGCATTCCCTCATTTCAGCCTAAAGCAGACTCTGTGGGAGGAGCTTGCATTGGTGGAAAAAGCCCTGGGGTCGAACCCAGGGTTGAAGTTCCACCTACCTAGCTGTGTGACCTTGGGGAAGTGACTGGCCATCTCTGAGCCTCAGTGCCCTCAATTATGAAATGGGAATGATAGCTGGACTGTACCTTCAATAATGATTTTATTTTAAGCTAGGAAATGTACTGTCACTTTGTGAAAGGATTTTTCACTTTATAAAGGGAATTGACACAGAACCCATGAACTTGACCTCCATTGGTAACACCTGCAATTTCTCAAGCATGTAGTCATTGCATGGACACACGAGAAGACCTCCCACACCTGGAGAGGGCTCTCATCTGTATCCAAACCCCAAGCTTCGGTTTGCTCATCTGCAAAGTAGGGATGTCAATAATAATGGCTAGCCTTCCGAGTTGTATTAAGATTAACTGAGCAGCTTAGATACTTCTGTTAGCAGTACAAGTAGCAAAATCCCCAACTCAAACTGTGGAGTGGCTTTAAGTTTCCTTAAAATTTATGGTCTCATGTAAACGGAAGTTCAGAGGCGCACTGATTTCCAGGTGGGTTGGGTCAATGGTTCAATGTTGTCATCAGAAACACAGGTTCTTCCAAACCCTCTGCTCTGCCGTCTGTACTGATGGCTCTATTCTTCATTCCCAGGGTGAAAACAAGATGGCGCCAGGAGTCCCTAGCATCACCTCCAAACGTAGAAACATCCATCAGAGGACTAGTGCCTCTCCTGCAGCTCAGTTTTTAGGAGGGAGAAAACTATGGCTAGCAGCAGGCCTGCCCTCACATCAACCTGTCCAGAGCTCCGTTATCTCACCAGTCTGAACCAATTATCGTCAAGGTCCATGAGGCTAGCACGGAATTGGGGGGTCAACTTCCTCAAGGTACAGGACTCTCCAGGAGGGGAAATAACTGATCCAAAATAGGTTTTTCTTGAAGGGTATCTCCGTTGGGTTCTTCTAGAAGCAGAATTTGAACTGCTAAGGAAACACCAGCAGGAGGATGAGGAAACGGGACAGAGATGGGAAGACAGTCAATGAGGGTGCTTTATCAGGCCAGTAGCCACTGTGGGTAACTGGACTTTAATCCACTGAGAAACCTGCGTGATAATGTAGAACGCACCTCAGGGGTGCCCTGACCGAGGGCTGAGGAAGCTATTTCTCCATCAGCACCCCTTTCCCCACTGGTTCAGGGCTACTAACAGTGCCATGAGCCCAGCGCGCTCGCTGACCCTGAGCACAAACCTAGCAAGTTCCAGTAGTTTGGAAAAACCCTCAGGCAGAGGATCGCACGTGGAGGTGAGCCTCCAGGGGACTATAGGAGAGGCACTGACAGCATCTGAAACAGAGGGATGAAGCCTGGGTTAGCAGCCAGCAGCGAGAGCTCTTTTCATCCAGAGAAAAGGGTTGACTTTCTTAGCGTGATCAAGACTAGGCCGCTCTTCTTGACATGAGGCACAAGATGTCCAGCAACATATTCATCACTCGGATAAAGGCCTAAGGCCTTATCAAATGCAGTCTTTCCAGACCTTTCTTTCTGTTTCTGGGTCATCTCTCTTAGGAGTGCCCTGAAATCCTTGGGATTCTAAGGCAAAGAAAATAATAATAACATTAGTACTACCCTCACTACTAGCACCTACTACTTTTAGCATCTACAAAGGTCCAGGAATTATGGCCTACATATATTATCTTATTTAATGCTCACAGCAACCCTGTGAGGAGAGTAATGTTATTAGCCCCATTTTACGGATGGGAAATGAAGAACAGAGCAGGGAATTTATTTTTTTTAATTTTATTGAAGTACAGTTGATTTACAATGTTGTGTTAATTTCTGCTGTACAGCAAAGTGATTCAGATATATGTGTGTATATATATATATATATATATATATATATATATATATATTCTTTTTCATATTCTTTTCCCTTATGGTTTATCACAGGATATTGACTATATTTCCCTGTGCTATATAGTAGGACCTTGTTGTTTATCTATCCTATATAAATAGTTTGCATCTGCTAATCCCAAACTCCCAATCCTTCCCTCCCCCTTGGCAACCACAAGTCTGTTCTCTATGTCTGTTGAGTCTGTTTCTGTTTCATAGATAGGTTCATTTGTGTCATATTTTAGATTTCACATATAAGTGATATCATATGGTATTTGTCTTTCTCTTTCTGACTTACTTCAATTAGTATGATAATCTCTAGGTCCATCCATATTGCTGCAAATGGCATTATTTCCTTCTTTTTTACGGCTATTATTCCATTGTGTATATATACCACACCTTCTTTACCCATTCATCGAGCAGGGGATTTCTTCAAGTCACAAAGTGATGGCTAAGATAATTCACATCCATGCCTAGGGCTGCTATGCCAAATCCAGGAACCAGTAGGCTCATAAAAAGTGGTGAGTAGGATGTCCTGTTCCACCAAAACATTCTGTTTTAGCAATAGAGAGGCAGGAAAGAGGACCCACTGAGCGTCAGCGCACTATGCTAGGCTCCTTCTGGGTTGTGTGCCGCCTTATTACCAGAGCCTAGAACAGTGCCTGGCACACGGTAAGTTTGCTCAAAGCTGGTTGAAGAAAGGAACGTCTCCGTATGTTATGGAGTTATTTCCCCATGTTGCAGATAAGGAGACTGAAATGGAGAAAGTTTCAAGTACAAGAAAATTCTGACGGAAGAAGCTGGGATTCAAACCAAAGTCTCTCTGATCCCAGATTTTTTTCCACCACACTGTGGGGTCTGTGGTTGGGCACTGGCTGCTGAGACCAGGGCCACAGGGCCTGGCTGACTCCCTTGCGGTAGCTGAGACCTGAGCCCCCCAGCCTGACCATTCCACTATCACCGCCCTCTGCCGATCATAAAGGGCTGTGGGTGAGAGAGTTTGGATCCATGCTGACCAGTAGAAACACAGCATGAGCCACAAATGCAAGCCATATGTATAATTAAAAATTTTCTAGTAGCCGCATTTTAAAAAAGTAGTGAGAAACAGGTAAAATTAATTGTATTAATATACTTTACTTAACCTAATATATATCCAGGTACTGTAATTTCAGTATGTAATCAATATAAAACATCACTCGAGATTTTTCTCTTTCTTTCTCCCTTCCTTCCTCCCTTCCTCCCGCCCTCCCTCTCTCTTTCTTTCTTTCTCTCTTTTTCTTTCTTTCTTTCTTCCTTTCTTTCTTTCTTCCTTCCTTCCTTCCTTCCTTTCTCTCTCTCTCTCTCTTTCTTTCTTTCATTCTTTCTCTCTTCTCTCCCCCCTTCCTTTCTTCCTTATTTCCTTCCTTCCTTCCTTCCTTCCTTCCTCCTTCCCTCCCTCCCTTCCTTCTTTCTTTCTCTCTCTTTTTTAAAAATTAGTCTTTAATTCAGATTTTTTATTAATTCTAGTATAATATTAATTAGTGGAGTTTAATCTGCATTGACTTTATGGGGCATAAGGGAGACTCCATGTCATCATATAGAAATCCTTTCTCTTTATAAAATATGTTAATAATGTAGATGGTGAATGACTTGACTTTTACAGAGAGGAGCCCCGGTGTTCACGACGGTTCTTTGAGTCAGTGTTTCTGAACTCTCTCCGGTTCTTCTTTGCTTTGGCGTTAAAGAATTCCTTTTTGCACCATAAATATTAATAATAATTTTTTGCTTCCTTGTAATTAAAAGGTTTCATGATGTAGACTCTGTAATGTCTTCAAATTCAACAAATATTAGTGTCTGAAGGAAAAAGCAATGATTCTTCATAATCCATTACATCTAGATCTTTAAAAAGTCTTTCTCTTCTTGGTACTAGGGATATGAAATCCAGTGTGTATTTTATACTTACAGTCTATCTCAATTGGAGTAGCCATGTTTTGAGTGCTTAAGAACCACCCTTAGCTAATGGCTACCGTATTGAACTGGGCAAGTTTGGATGAATAAGAGAAAACATTTGCCCTTCTCACTCTCTTCTCCCTCATCTCCTATACACACACATGCAGGATCCACACACACAAGAAAATCAAGGCAACTCCAAATATGTGTTTTACACTAGTAAGAGCCAGTATTTACTGAAGAAAGGAAACAGGAATCCTTAAAAGCTAATGATGAATATGGGTAATTAGCTTAAAAGCTAACGATGAAGTTTAAATGGATACCAGTCTGGGTACATACCTTTTGACTCACCAGTTTGAATTATAGGATTTGATCCTAAGGAAATAGATGGGAAAATATGCGAAGATTTATGTATAAGGGTATTTATCAGAGGGTTTGCATTAGCTTCTTCTTGCTGCCGTAACAAATTATCACAAACGTAGTGGCTTAAAATACCACAAATTTATTATCTTACAGTTCTGGAAATCAGAAACTAACATGGATCTGCATGGTGTCAGCAGACTGCATTCCTTCTGGAGCCCCTAAGAGTCTGTGGCCTTGCCTCTTTCAGCTTCGAGAGACTACCCTTCTAGTCAGTGGTATCATCACTCCAACTACTGCTTCCGTATTCACGTCTCCTCCAACTTGCCTGGCCCACTCTTTTTATATTTTTCAAGTTACTTGAAGGGGCAAATACTTTTAAAGTGCTTTGCTATATCCTAGGCCCTGTTATAAGCACTTTATTTTTTTAAAATATTACTTATTTATTTATTTTAATATTTACTCATCTGGTCATGCCGGGTCTTGGTTGCAGCAGGCAGGCTCCTTAGTTGCAGCACACGGGCTCCTAAGTTGGGGTATGTGAACTCTTAGTTGTGGCATACATGTGGGATCTAGTTCCCTGACCAGGGATGGAACCTGGGCCCCCTGCATTGGGAGCACGGAGCCTTAACCACTGCGCCACCAGGGAAGTCCCGACCTGGCCCACTCTTTCCCACAGAAAGACCCCTGTGATTAAACTAGACCCACCTGGATAATCCAGGGTTATCTACCCTCTCAAGATCTTTAACTTCATCACATTTGCAAGTTCTCTCTGCCATGTAAGGTCACATATTCTGGAGATTTGGGTGTGGATATCTTCAGAAGGACATTATTCTGTCTAACACAGGAATGTTTTTAAAGGAGAAAGAGCAGAAATAATCTTTGGGACCTGGGGCTTGGTGAAGCGTTCTTAGACATGACACCAAAATCTTGATCTATAAAAGAAAAAAAGTCAATAAATTGGACCTCATCAAAATGAAAACTTTTAATCTGCTAAAGAAGACGATAAATTACAGACTAGGAGAAAATATTTGCAAACCACATAACTGACAAAGGATTCATATCTAGGATATATACATATTCTAGTATATTTAATATATATTATACATATGTATGTATAGACCCAAAATTCAACAGTAAGATCACAAATAATCTTATAAGGAAACAGTCAAAAGCTATGAAGAGACATTTCACCAAAGAGGACATATGGATGGCTAATAAACCCATGAAAAAATGTCTCCATCATGAGCCATCAGGGAAACAAATATTAAGACCACAAGATACCACTATGCACCTATTAGAACGGGTAGAATTTTAAATGGGGATGATATCAAATGATGGTGAGGTTTTGGAGAAGCTAGATCTCTCATAACATTGCTGGTGGAAATGTAAAATGGTCCAGCCACTCTGGAAGATACTTTTTAGCGGTCTCTTAAGAAAACTCAACATACACTTACCAAATAACTCAGTGATCGTACTCTGGACATCTATTGCAGGGAAATGAAAATATGTCCATACAAAAACCTCTACAAGAATATTCATAGCAGTTTTTATTTGTAATAACTAAAAAATAGATACAACAAAAATGCCCTAAAATTGATGAATGGTGAATAGGTGTGGTTCACCCATACCATGTAATACTACTAGGCTATAAGAAGGAAAAATTTCTATAAGCAATAATTGGATGGATCTCAAGGGCATTATGCTGAGTGAAAAATAAAATGTGTGTGTGTGTGTGTATATATATATATATGTGTGTGTGTGTGTGTGTATAACATTCTCAAAATGGCAAAAGTACAGCGATAGAGAATAGATTAGCGGTTGCCAGGAGTTAGGGAGGAGGGAGATGAGACAGCTGGGGGTGACTCTAAGGGATAGCATGATGGGGGAGTTCTGTATCTTGGCAGTGGTAGTGGTTACACAGATCTGCGCATGTGTTGAAATGACACAGAGCTATACACGGATTGTGCCAATGTCAATATCCTGATTTTGATACTGTACAATTATTACATAACCATTGGAGAAACTGGATGAGGCATACACAGACACCGTTTGTACCATCTTTGCAACTTCCTGTGAACCTAGAATTATTTCAAAATAAAGTTTTTTAAAAAAGAAAGAAACAGAAATACCTGAAACGTCCAACAATAGGGGGTTGGTTAAATGAACTGTGCTCTATCCATACAATAAAATGATGCAGAGCCATTTACAGCAAGCAAGTAAAACCACATGGGTAGACCAAGAAAATCAGAATACGAAACAACGTACCCTGTAAGATTCCCTTGTAACTGGGTTGGTACATGCATGGATGAACTAAAATCTGAAAAGACACACCCAAATGTCAGCAGTGCTTTTTTTTTCTGGGTGACTTTTGTCCTTTGAACTTTTCAGAAATGCCCCATTTCTTACAATGCACGCGTGTTACTTTGATAATCAGGGAGAAAATGCTATTTCCATTTTGGAAAAAAAAAAAAAGAGAATTTTAAGAAGGCAGCCAAGGGGCAGCAGACTGTGTTACCATCCCATCTTTCTGCCCCAAATGCAACTCCATGAGCACATGCAGAAGAAGGCCTGGGGAGAAATTCCTCCTCCCAGGGAGAGGGGACCGTGAAATATGTGCTTTGCTTTCTGGCAGGAGCCAAAGGAAAGGAGATGGAGTGACTCAGACTAAAGACCACAGCAAGTTGGTAATAAAACAGCACCTGGTAGAGTCACTAGGATTACAAGCCCACCAAAACATCTGTGTGGACCAGGGAGTTTGCACTCAGAAAGCAGAGAAACTGGCGGTTGAATCTGGGTGAGGAATTAAGTTATGTGGACTCCCCTCTCTCTCTCCTCTTTCTAAAATATTCTTTAACATTTTTGCTTTGTCATCATTTCTGTTCAGAGAAGCACCTGGTTTTGCGTTTGCAAATCCAAGCCCTAAATGCTTTTCTGCTGGGCTTGTCTTGGTCTGGACCAAGGGAGGCCAAACCCTGAGCAAATCACCACCAAGGTTTGGCTGGGGAATAACAAGCAGAAATTTCTGTGAAGGCGAGGGTGGCAATTAAGACCTGCATGCATAGTCCAGACAACGATCATCATAGTAATATTCCTTTTGTTTTTAAGCATGTATTGTGCTCCAAGCAGTGTAGTCGCTGCTCTGTGTAACTCTAAAAGTTGGTATTGTTCCCATTTTACAGATAAGGAAACCAAGGTCCAGGGGAGGTGAAACCAAGGTCCAGGGGAGGTGACGAGCCCAAGGTCATGTGGCTAGTCTGTGATGGCACTGGAGCGAGCCCCAGTCCTGTCTGGCTCCAAAGCTGTGCTCTTTCCACATGGGGCCATGCCCCTCGTTTTCCTTGGTTCCCTGGGTGGATAAATGAGGAGGGGGCAGCCTGCATATATCCTCCTGGCTACCCCCCAACCAGGGAAGGACACAGTGCTCAGGGCAGACGCCTGCAGGTGCCACCCAAATGGCCACTTCCCAGAGCCGGTCCCTGGATGCCGAGGCCCCTCTAGCCGAGAGGAAATCTCCTGTGCACAAGCTCCCCCTTATGGAAATGAGGGACATGCTGCTGAACTCCAACCTGCTACTCTACCCAGGCGGGGACGCTGGGAAGGGCCCACCCCACCCTGCCCTGCGCCTGGACCCAGCTTCCAGCTCCCGTCCAGACCCACACTTTGTGCTTGGAAAACCCTCCTTCCTGATCCCCCCAAAGCACACATCTTCTTTGGTGTCCCACTTGAGGACATATTCTTGGATCCACCCCTTGTGGAATGTTGATAAATAAAGTAACATAAGCTGACAGGGCCCCGAGGAGAAGTGATGATATTTACAACAGGCTTCTCGGGGAGCCCTTCTCCTGTTTACACACCAGAAGGAAAACATCCTCTCTTTAAAAAAACATAGCATGGGGAATGTTTTATTCCTAGGGTGGCTGAGAACTGCTTTCTAACTGCAGAGCTTTGAGCAAGTCTTGTTCCCTCTGTGAGCCTCGGTGTCCTCATCTGTAAAATGGGTGTGATGACGCTGACCTCATAGGATGGCTGTGAGGAGACTGTGGGCATAAAGGGCTTAGGTGGGTGCTTATCCATTCCTTCAGGTCCTTCTGGGCATGAAGAGAGGCAGGTTACTTTCCCACTGCTTACTCATTTATTAATTCAGGAAGTGAATGTTTAGCGGGAGCCCACTCTGTGCCAGGCAAGCCCGATGATGAGCAAACCAGATGGGGGCCCTCTGGACCTTTAACAAGTAGCAGAGAACCTGGCCCTCGGAGGACTGTTTGATGGAAGCAGCGGGTCCGGGGAGGAGGGAGAGGAGAAGGGGCACTAGTGGGGTCTCACTGGACCCGCAGCCCATTGGCTCAGCTGGACTGAAACTCAAGACACCTGGTTCTAACTTGGTCCTTATTCCTCTATAACTTTGTTCTTTGTGCCTCCTTCTTTCTCTCTGAACCTCCATTTGCCCAACTGTGAAATGGGGGAGCAAAAGGGAATGCTTGGTGGAGGCGCTATTATTTCACCAGCCAAATTCCTTTGGGTAAAAAAGTGGTCCTACTCCAACTTGTCACCCTCCTCCATCCCCTCGTGCCCTCCCTGGGCCTCCCCACCCACCATGATGCCCTATGTGGTCCTCCAGCCTGTCTGCCCTGAGTCCCGGCACACCGCCCCTGGCCTTCTAGGCCAAGTTGGCCAAATGGGGACCTGGCTCTGGAAACCAAACCTCAGTTTCCTCACCTGTAGAGGGACCTTTAACATGGCTCCTCATGGCATGATTGTGAGGGTTTGACTCTGGGGACTGTACAGTGAATGGGCGTGAGAGCGCTCTCCACAGGCAGTTTTGTTGATATCATTATCCCAGGCATCCCTGTGGGCGTGCATCCTAAGAGAAGCCCCAAGAGGGGAAAGGAAATGAGTCTCAGCTGTGGGGTTTGCCAAGAAAATGCCCTTGGGTTTCTGGAAGGAGAAGATTCCAGAGCTGAATACTGGGCCAAGCATGAGTTTACAAGTTGAATGGCAAGGGCTGAGCGTGGGGAGAATTCACAGAGAGCAAGTGCATGTGTGGGAGTTCATGCAGTGAAATAGCCTGGAGTTTGCTTTTGCCCCTCCTTGGGGCAGAACTGCAAGCTCTTCAGCATGTGAGGGGGTGGGTAGCCCGTGTGGGAGGTTGGGAAGAGGAGGCTGGTGAGGTAGGCAGGACACCCTGGTCATGGGGGCTTTGAAAGCCAAGATGAGGACTTGGGATTGTGTACTTCAGACCAAGGGGAGCCACGTTCATATCACATGGGCAGAGCAAAGAGGGGAATTGGAGCAGGAGAAATCAGGGTGGCAATAATCCAGCGGAGAGAGTGAGGGCTGGCTGAGGTCAAGGCCATGGGGATATGGAGAAGAGAAAGTATTTGAGAGACGTTCCCGAGATGACACCAACAGTGTTTTGTGATGGATTGACTGTGGGGTGTGAGGCAGAGGGGAGATCTTACCATCTAGCTGCAGGGCCCAGACAGGCACCCAGGGAACAAGAGTGAAGTAGACGAGAGAGGATAATTAAGTGCTAAATTGTGCAGCTTAATTTATTGTTTGGACAGTTGCCTTGTACAATAAACCCCATTGCTCTAATGAGCTCATGACATCAGCCAGCAGGGAAGGCATGCCTAGCCCATGGCCGCTCACAACTAGAACCATCTGTAGGCACTGCCCAGATGCCTATCTGCAAAGCTGGCCTTTGGGCTTCTGGACTTGATTTGCAATTGGGGGTACGAACAAGCCCCAGACCAGGGCACCCCTGACAAGACCCTTTCTTAGAAGTTCCAGAATCTGAAAGGCCCGGGACTCACAGGAGTTTTAGTCATGAGGCAAGTGTCCTGCCCTGGAGTCCATCCTGCTTTGGGGACCTTGGGCAGGCCCCTGGTCCTTCTCTGGGAAGTGGACATAATGCAAGGATCCAAGCAAACAACCGGAAAGTGCTCTGTGAACCTCAGTTTTCATGAAAAGATGCTCCCAATTTAAAGGATGTTAAAACAATACATACATAAGAGCACCCACCAGCCCCATGCCATATCCCAGGGCTGGTGCTCCTGGGGGTACATAGGACTGATCCTGACCAGCTACTGTGGAGGGGAAAACCAATTCATCCTTGGTTACATCACTGTGCTTATCAAAAGAGAGGTAGTTATCTTCAGGAGCCCAGAAGCCTTTTTGGAAAAAGTGGAATCCAGAATGGGCCTCAGATGATGTCTAGACTTTCTCACCAGACAAATAATAACCCCTTGCACTTTTCTGCTTAACAAGAGTCACGCTAGGGGCTTCCCTGGTGACGCAGTGGTTGAGAGTCCGCCTGCTGATGCAGGGGACACGGGTTCGTGCCCTGGTCTGGGAGGATCCCACATGCCGCGGAGCGGCTGGGCCCGTGAGCCATGGCCGCTGAGCCTGCGCGTCCGGAGCCTGTGCTCCGCAACGGGAGAGGCCACAGCAGTGAGAGGCCCACGTACCACAAAAAAAAAAAAGTCATGCTAAATATCTTTGTTGGAATTTGGGAGAAATCTGGTGAGAAGGGTTAGTTGCTGGGGTGAAATGAAGCTGCATTTATGGAGCCCTTTATGTAAGATTGAGAAGGGTTGATTTTCCATGCCAAGAAAAGGCAAATCCACTAGAGATTATGGAGGGGCAGACACCCCACTAGCCCATCCCCCCTGGCCACCATTCTTCATAACACTGATTACAACTATAATGGAGAGATCATCTGTTTGATTTTCTGCTTAAAATCATGCCCCCCCGCCCCCTGCAGTAGAGGCACAGGATGGGCACTCAATACATTTTTTTTCTGAGTGAAAGAATGAATAAAAAAGCTCAGGCAGCAAAGACATTCACTTGGAAACAAGGTACTATTTTCACCTGTCAGATCACCAAAGATGAAAATGTGATTGTTCCTACCCAATGTTGGCCCCAGGGAGGGGAAACAGCTCTCTGGGCACTTCGGTTGATGGTATCGTTACAGATCTTCCCAGCAGATAGCATGGCCATCGAAAGCATCCAAAATGCCCGTGTTCTTCAACACAGCAATGCCACCTCTCAGAATAGAGCCTCGGGAGGGGCTGCACCAGTGGGGAAAGATGTCTCACCACAAAATGTTGGAAACAATCCAAATGCTCAACAGTGGGGGACTGGTTAAAGAAGCTATGACAGTCCTTTTAAATGCGTCCATCGCATTTAAAATCACGATGGGGATGGATGTATGGAAAGACACCCAAGGCATGTTAAGTGGGGAGAGGCAGCCTCCACCCATCCCCCCCGTGTGTGTGTACCCCCATGGACTCTGGACGAAAGTGGCTATCTTTGGGCACCTTTATTTTCATTTTTTCCCACCTGTATTTTCGACACTAAAAAAACATTTATTATGCATTGTTATAAAACAATAAAGCCGTTTCCACACTGATCTTTTAAAAGAAGAAAGGAAGTGTGCCAGACTTTCTTGGACTTCCCTCTCCCACGTGTCCTGAGCTCAGCCAGGGAGACCTCAACTCCCCCCTACCCCAGACTGGAGCAACTGGGGCGGCTGAGGGCAGCTGTGGGTGAACGGAGGCCTGGCACTGTGTGCCCTTTGCCAGCTGTGGCCCCTGTCTCAGGACAGGTCTTTGGGAGACCTCTCAGTTGGGGCCTTGAGGACCCACCTCAGTCGGCAATGACCACAGGCCATGCCAGAGGCCCCTTCTCAGCCGCTTCTAGGCCTGAGACCTGGTCTGGAGCCCTAAGTCAGCTGGGGCTGGGTACCAGGCTCTGCTCAGCCTCTTATCTGCTGCGTCACGTTGCCCCTCCTCTTGTGTGTAACCAAGGGCCACCGTATCTAGACTGTGGGATGTGGGAAGGATTCGATGAGCAGAGGGATGTAGGTGGCGTATGATCTCTTGCGCCGACCTCCAGCCTTGGAAGAACCGAAGGTGGCACCGCATCTCGTTCTGCTCTCCACCTGTTCCTCTTGACCTGGCACGAGCTCCTCTCTCCTGCTTTTCAGCAGCTTACTGGGGAATCGGCCAGCGGGGTAGGCCCTCCTCTGTCCCCCACCCAGGAAGCTGCTCTCAAGCAGTCAGAGGGCCCCTCTCAAGCGGTCAGAAGGTCAGGCCAGAACCACACAGAAGGGGTGCCACGAACTGCAAGAACAGCTTTGATGAACACTGTGTTCCCTTTGCCCAGATCTGCCCCTTCTCCAGATCCAGAGAGTGGAGGGACTATGTGTGTGTGTGTGCATATGTGTGTGTGTGTGTGTTTTCGGGGGAAGTAGGTGATGAGGGTGGTGTGGAGGGTCACAGCAGGTGTACTGAGTGCCTGCCATGCACACGTACATCAGGCACTCGCTAGGGTCTTTGGGTCTCATTTACATGGCTCTGTATCCCGGCAGTGTGTACTGTTATTGTTCCTATTGACCAGAAGAGGGAAATGAAGCTCAGAGAAGCTTGATCAGAAGATTCAGCTGGGGCAGGCTTGAGAGAACCTGGGCTTTGGAGCCAGGCTGATCAGAGAGCTGGCTCTCCCATCTGCACATAGGATGATCTCAGGCAGGTCATCTGTCTCTGTGACTCCAGGGTTCCCGATGATCTGTCCAATGGGATTACTAATCTCTAAAAGTGTCACCGTGAAGATTAGAGATAATATAATCAGATCACCTAGTCCCATGCCTGATATAGTGTGAAAACACAATAATTCCAGATTCTACTGAGAGATCGAGGTGAGAGTTGGGTGTGAGTGGGCATAATACAGGGAGAAGCATGTCATCTTCCTTTGAGATGGAAACCACGTAGGCACAAATATTAAAAATCAAAGGAAACCATCCTCTCCCTGTTCTCTGATCAAATGAGAGTGCTCTAACTGATGTCTGCCGACTAGGCTCTCCACCTGCCTCCGTGCCGGCCAGGAAAACAGACACCTATTTTTAGTGAACTGTCTCAAGAATGCAGTCACCTTAGCTGTTGAAAGACAGAACAAATTCCTGTAAGCACCTACTGGTGTCGGGCGTAGTCTTGCCTTTGACAGAGGAGAATGCTGAGGTCCAGTGAGCTTCAGAGACCTGCCCCAGCTAACAAGTGGCTGAACTGGGGCTTGGCTCTGAATCCGTCTGCCACCGGCCTACCAGAGTCTGCCTTCTTTTTCTCTTTGCCATTATCCCTCTGACCACACTGACTTCTTGATGTAAAAAAAGCATGCCTTCAAACATAATCCTGTTTACAAAGCTGCAGCAGAGTTAGGTATGTGTGCGTGTGCGTGTGTGTGTGTGTGCGTGTGAGTGCGCGCGTGTGTGCACGCGCGTGTGTGTGTGTGCGTGTGAGTGCGCGTGTGTGTGCACGCGTGACGTATAGTGTGTTTCCCATTCTGCGCTGGGCCTGTGTGCATGAAAGAGAGAAAAAAAAAAAACCAACCCCAAACCCTCCTGAGTTGTCTCACATCAGGACAGTGGCTGCCTTTCCCCCCACCTCAGGGTGGCTGTGGCATTGTGAGCAAGCTGCAGACCCCCCAAGCAACCAGAATATTCTGTACCTTGGGGCAATTAGTCCCCACTTGGCTTAAGGACTCCAACATCAAAGGAGGCCTCCGCCTGCTGCCCAAGGGGGACCAGGGGAATGCTTCAGAACAGCCCTTCCCCTCATTAGGGGCTCCAGCCACCAGCAAAGCAGACTCCGGACAACAGACCCGGCCCCATCAAAGGCCCCCTTCCCCCGGGGAAGGCCTCTGTAATCCGGGGCCTGGCTATGCCCTGCCCCCTCCCTAGACCAGCTCAAAAGCAGCCGTCTGGGGACACCTGACTACTCTCCAGTTCAAAGCCATGTGAATGCATTAACAAGACAAAACACCATTTTCCTGTCTCAAAACTCCCAGGGCCCTGCCTTAAGCCGCCTGCCGTCAAGGCCTGAAGCGCACACAATCCCTGCCCACTTAGCAGTGGGCCCTGACGTCAGACCCCTCCTCTGCAGTCTCCCCAGCTTTTGAAAGCCCTGAGCACAAACAGGGGCTAACTTAAGCCACTCAGCAATGCCTCTTCAGGCCTAATCTGCTCCTTCGTAAGGTAGGTGGCCAGTCTGGAACCAGCCCTCCTGAGAGCCAGAGCTGAGAGGGGAGACAGCAGGCCAGCTCGGAGGTTGCAGCCTTCCTCTGCAAGCAGAGACCGCTGCTTCTGTACCAGAGCAAAGGAAAGCTAAGCAAGAGCTGCAAGCAGTCTCCTTTCAGAATCCAGGATTCGGGAGCAAAAGTGCTGGGTTTAAGTCATTACTCACCCATGCACCCACCTGTTCACCCATCCACCCACACATCTGTCCATCCATCTGCTTGTCCATTGATACAGCCATCTACCTGTCCATCCATCCATCCATCCATCCTTCTGTCCACCCACCCATTCATCCACCCATCCCATTGCATGCTAGATCCTATTCCAGACCCTGGGGATCCAGAAAGGAATTAGACAGAGACTCTACCCTCAAGGAACTCCCAGTCTATTGGAGGAGCAGAAAACACCTCTTGGTAAGAAAAGGATGTCTGAGAGGCAGCAGGGGGCCCAGAGGATGGAGTCTGAGGCGACCAGGAAGATAGAACAGAAGGTGTGAAAACTGGACCTGGAAGATGAACAAGAGTGTTGCCAAGCAGAAAGGAAGGAGATGGCATTCCAGGCAGCACCTGCAAAATCAGAGAGGCCTGAAATAGCCTAGAATGTTTCTGAAACTACTGTTTAGCTTCTGAAGTTTGTATGAAGGGATGAGGTTGGGGAGGGGGATGGTAAGAGGGCTGTGGCCAAAGAAGGGGGGAACTTTATTCCATGAAGTCCACTCCCTGGTGAGCACGTGCACGCACACACTCCCCCCCCACACACAAGTTTCCACACTTGCAAACAGCAAGTACAAATACGCAGATGTGAGTATCTTTGCACCCACACATGCTCATGCAAACGCCAATATGCTCATCCATGTGCAAGCATACACACAAACAATAACATGTGCACAAATGTGCTCACATACACATAAACACATCTACCCACATTCAAACACACTCACATATACACACAAGCAGGCTCACACACTCAAACTCACATGTGCCTGATGTCCTACTGTGTATACTCAACCCTGACATACACACAAACAAACCCATGCAGAGACCCACTTATGACATCCATGTTCACTCATACAAACCATGTGTATGTGCGCACGCGCACACACGCACGCGCGCGCGCACACACACACACACACACACACACACACATACACATGCTGTACCAGGGAAAGGCCAGGACTAGGATGCCTGCCTCTCATTATTCCTCAGTCATAAAAATGTGCTCCAGGCAGTGAAACTTGGCACAGCCAGTTCCATCAACTGTGCTTGGGCTGGAGCCGGTGTCCCCGGGCTCCGCTCAGCTCTGCCAAGATGAAGGGACTCCCTGTCCTGAGATTGGCCTCGTTTCCCAGCTGTTTTGAGCCAGTGCTGGTCTCACTGGGAGAGCTGCCTTCCCATGCTGTAACTATTACTTTGTTTGGGTGGTAGGACAAATATGTCCAGCCCCTACCCACATGGCAGGGTGGTCAGAGCCAGCCCTGTGACGTTGCCTTCGAGGCAGGCACCCAGCCATCTCTGGGCAGGCAGCACTCTTCTAGGTGCAAGACCCCTTGGGCTTCACCCTGCTCTTCCGGTTCCAACCCACGGGCTTCCCCCAACCTCTGCTACAGCCACGCTGGGTCTGCCCTGCTCCCTGCACTTCTTTCCTGATGTGCTTGGTCATCAGTATGAGACCACAGCTGGAATGCCTCTGAGACTTAGAGACTGGGGACTTCCTGGAGCAGTGGGGGGGTCATGGGGGTGATATTAGCCGAGCTCACGTCAAACGAGACCACTCTTGAGGCTCTGCTATCTAAGCCATAGCGCTTCTCTTTTCCCAAACCTGGTCATCCATCCTCCTCCTATCTACCTGCTCATCCATCTACTTATATATCCCACCCCGCTAACCCCCATCTACTCATATTTCTATCCATCCATTCAGTCATAGACACAATTTTTAAACAGTCTACCCATTTACCCATACACTCAATTTTTCATCCATCTATCCATCCATCCATCCATCTACTGATTCCGCATCTATTTATCCATCCATTACATATCTGCCCATCCACTCACTTAAACATCCATCCATCCATCCATCCATAAATTGCTCACCCACCTAACCATTCATTTCTTTGAACACCTAACCATCCATACATCTGATCATCTCTCTGTCCATCCGTGTCTATTTGTCCATCCATCTGTATGCACATCCATACATAGATTTTGAAATCCTGAAGACCTGGATTTGAATCCTTATTTCACCACCTCTTGCCAGTAGCTGATGCTCTTAATTCTCTTCCCACATCACCCAGTCCCTACCAACTCAATGCACACAAGTCTGGCCTCCAACTGCTACAACCTAAATCTTTTTGCCTGAGGGCTTTTCCTTGCCACTGAGCCTTATCTGTCCTTATGTGTGGAAGGCTGGAAGTGATGGGGAATTAACTCCCCTTGGGAGCAGCCTCCAATCAATGATTAGCCAGAGTTGGTGTATAAATAGCCCAGCGTCCTCATCACTGGATAAGATGACTCTGAGTGAGAATTCTTCATGGATCCTAGACTCCCCCTCTCTCCCCGTGGGATTAAGCTCCATTTCCCCACAAACGTAACTTGCTTGATAATACACCCTTCACTGGCTGCCTTTCCTCCCCTGCCTAACCTCCCCATTTTGCTATTTCACCTCCCAAATGAGTTACTTGCATTTGAAAACTTGTTCCAAGATTTGGTTTCTGGGGAGCCCAAACTAAGACACTACCTAGATGACCTGGATAGATTACTTAACTTAGTACGATACATAGCCTCTGGTAAGCATTCCAGTAGTATTATTGGACTATATTATCGCTTTTATTATATAGTACTATTAACAACAAATAATAAGTATGGAGATACTCTTGTCTTCATAAGGCGTTGTCTCCGCCATCTAGCTACCAGTCAGTGTCACCACCATCCAGCTGTGGAAGCAGAAACCTAGGCAGCATCCCTACCACCCTTTTCTCCTCACTCCCAAATCTAAGCCATCCCCAAGTGCTTTTGATTTTCTCTCTTACAGATCCTGACTCTGTCTACTTCTCTCCATCTCCACACCCACCACTCTGGTCCAAGTTAGAGCCATCCCCACCTTTCACTCCTGGACAATAGCAAGAAGGTCTTAAGTAGCTGCCACACTCTTCTTGTCCCGAACCGCCAACTGTCTACTCATCCCAGCGAAGCGATAGTGATCGTCCGGAAATGCATGTCGGATCCAAGGCTAACGACTCTCCGAAAGCTCCCCTTGCTCTGAGGATAAAGAGCCATGTTCTTGACATACTTACAGGGCTTGCCTGCTGCTCTGGTCACACCTCACCTGTGCTCCCCTGCACCCTGGTCTTAAGCTCCCCAACCTGCTTGCTGTTAGTTTCCAGAATGCACAGCTCTCCCTTCCAGAGTCCAGCTTTGCTCCTGCGGCTCTTCAATCACTTTGCTAACCCCCAGTCTTCTACCAAATCTCAGCTCTGATGTCACCCTTTTATTTTATTTTATTTTTATTTTTCTGTTGAAGTTTAGTTGATTTACAATGTTGTGTTAGTTTCGGGTGTATAGCAAAGTGATTCAGTTATGTATAGATATAGATATACATATCTATCTTTTTTCAGATTCTTTTCCTTTATAAGTTATTACAAAATATTGAGTATAATTCCGTGTGCTTTTAGTAGGTCCTTGCTGGTTATCTATTTCATATATAGTAGTGTGTATATGTTACCCTTTAGAGACGCCTTCCTTGGCATTCGGGACTAGGTCAAATCCCTTATTATAGGCTCACATACATCCATTTATTTGTTCATTCATTTGTGTATTCATTCAGTGGATAAATTTTTTTTTTTTTTTTTTGCGGTACGCGGGCCTCTCACTGTTGTGGCCTCTCCCGTTGCGGAGCACAGGCTCCGGACGCGCAGGCTCAGCGGCCGTGGCTCACGGGCCCAGCCGCTCCGCGGCATGTGGGATCCTCCCGGACCGGGGCACGAACCCGTGTCCCCTGCCTCGGCAGGCGGACTCTCAACCACTGCGCCACCAGGGAAGCCCAGAAGCCTTACTTTAGATAGAGTGATCTGAGAAGACCATTAAAAGGAAGCAACATTTGAGCTGGGATTTAAATAGTAGAGGTGAAGTGAGGTGCTAGCAGGGATGGTGGTGGTGTTGAAAATAATGGTAATGATGGTGGGGGAATGGTGGTGATACTGATGGTGGTGGTGGTGATATAAGTGACGTAGCAGTGATAGTTTTGGAGATGGTGATGATGATGGTTATGATAGGCAGAATAATGAGTGCCCAAAGATGCCCATGTCCTAACCTCTAGAAGTTGTGGATACGTTATGTTTTATAGCAAGGGTTAATTAAGGTTGCTAATCAACCCACCCTGAGATAGGGAGATTATCCTAGATGACCTGGGTGGGCTCAGTAGAGTCACAAGCGTTCTTATAGTGAAAGAGGGAAGCAGGAGTGAGAGTCAGAGTGATGCAGCGTAAGAAAGACTTACTGGCTTTGAAGATGGAAGAGGGGGGCCACAGGCCAAGGAATGCAGGGAGCCTCCAGAAGGAACATGGCTCTGCCAACACTTTAATTTTAGCCCAGTGAGACACATTCCAAATTTCTGCCTCCAGAACTGTAAGATAATATATTTTATGTCGTTCTGAGTCACCTAGTGCTATGGTCTAAATGTTTGTGTCCCCCACAAATTCATATGTTGAAATCCTAATGCCTAATGTGATGGTATTAGAAGATGGAGCCTTTGGGGGTGATGAAATCGTGAGGGTGGAGCCCACATGAATGGGATTAGTGCTCTTATAAGAGACCCCACAGAGCTCCCTAGCCCTTTCTGCTATGCGAGGACACAGGAAAAAACCATGATTGTCTGTGAACCAGAAAGGCCTTGGACCGATAGCACCGTGATCTTGGACATCCCAGCCTTCAGAACTGTGAGAAATAAATTTCTGTTATTCATAAACCATGCGGTCTGTGGGTATTTTGTAATAGTAGCTTGAACCAGAGGTTCAGTACACCAAGTCTGTGGTAATTTTTTTCCACAGCAAAAGGAAACCGTACAATGGTGGTATAATGGTGATGATGGTGGTCGTGGCAGTGGTGGTGATGGCGCTGGTGGTACATTTTGTCTCCAGTCACTTCTGTGGTTGAAAACCTTCTTGTTTTGATCCTCCCTTGACCTCACATTTCCTGAGCAGAAGATTGAAGAGGAGGACGGAGTGAGAAGGGGCTGGGGGGTGTTGAGAAATGGCTCCCAAGTCACGGAGAGGATGGAGAGGCAGGGCAGGAGCAGAGGCCAAGCTAACAGGGCTTGAGCTTGTCAGTAAGAGGCACTTTCACACTTTATTTATTTTCCTCTTTAAATCCCTTTCCACGGAGAGCCCGGAGCTGCTCTTCAGGAGTTCTCTGGGTGGAGAAAAACAGACAAACATTGTCTCCCGAGCTCCTCACTGTTCTGGGATGACCCGGGCATTGGAGCGTAAGGGGCCAGCAGGGCCCTGAACTGGGTGCAGCAGGTGTGACCAGCAGCTTGAGGCCCAGAGAGGGAAAAGGACATCCCAGAGTCCCCCAGCAGAGTTGCGGCCAAAACTCAGTCTTCAGGCTTTCCATCCTGGCTTTTCCATCACACCACAAACTCCTTGACCCCTGAGTCACCCAGAGGCAGAGAGGAAAGAATCAAAGATGCAACCGGCCAGTACAGAGAGAGAAAAAGACAAAAGGAGACCAGGTGCCCCAAGCCTTGGGACTCACACTTCACCACCTCCTACCTCCCTGGACTCCCCAAGCCCCACGTGCCCCGCCCAGGGATTCCAGAGTGGGAATGACTGCCATCCTAGAGAGACAGGCTCTGGGTCTCCAGGGCGGGGTCTTGGCAGGGCCCAGACACATGCAGGGCCCCCCAGGCCACCCCAGAGGTGTATCAACCACCACCCCACGCGGGGGAGAGCAGACAGGCAGGGGCAGAGTGGCGCCAGGCCCGGGTCTGGCCGCCACGGGGAGACCTGCCAGCACCTGTGGACAGAACTCCTTCCCCCTGCCTCTCCCAGCGCCGGCCTCATTAACACCCTCCCTGGGGCTGGGCCGGAGGGCAAAGAGAAACCGCTGAGGCCGCAGAAAGAGTCCTAGCTCGCTGGGGAACTTAACTGCTTGCATGGCTCTGGCAAATCATTTCTCCCTGCCTCCAATTTTTCATCTGTAAAACTGGGGCAATTTTTCACACGAAACAGAGCCCATTAGGGGGAGCTCACGTGAAGTACCTACAAAGTGCCAGACACACAGTAGGTGCTCAGTCACCCACAGCTGTAGGGGTGCATCTCCAGGCCTTCCCATGGAGCCCCTTAGCTCCCCAACTTCACAACTCTGCAGGAGACCTGGGCCACATCTTCAGACTTCTCCACGGGGGTGTTTCCACGCTCAGCTCACCAGATCCCAGGCAATGCCGCCTCTCTGAGACCTAGAAAGTGAGGTAGTGTCCTGGTCCCAGGAGAAGCTCAAAACAGAGCAGCTGCTGTTATCACGCTTGGCTCTGCCACTTCTAGACCATGTGGCCTGTCAATTAACCCTGTAGAGCCTCAGTTTTCTCATCTGAAAAATGGGATCATAATAGGGCTGCTGGGAGAGAGAAAGGGTGTGATGCTCAGAGAACGGACACCCCCTGTCCCCACCCCACCCTCACAGGGGACTGGTTCTGGGGGAGACTCGGAGCTGCTGCTGAGAGGGCTGGATAGTCCCTGGAGGAGGGAGAGTGAGGGGGAGAGCAGGATGGGGTGGAGGGAGCATGCAGAACATAGCCAGGCCGGGTTTGTGGTTTGTGTCCTAACAGAAGTGAGTCGAAGCTTTCTTGTCATCAGACTTTCCAGTCACCTGCCTGGGAACCTGAGGAAAAGATTAGGGAGCCAAACACATATTGTTTCTTTTGTTCGAGGTGCCAAGTTTGATGGGATGAATTGGCCATCTGTTCTCCCAGCTATGATCTGGCAAGCCGGAAACCTCTGCTTTCCGAGTTGCCACTCTCCATCAGTTGCTAACAAAAGCCGAGGGGTGGGGAGAGAGTGAGGGCTACCCCTCCTTGCCCCCGTGGCCTGGCTGACCCTGCATCAGCCAGGTCCCCTGCTCCAGGCCCAACGTGTGCTCTGGGCCTCAGACACCGAGACCTGAGCGTGAGCTGGGAGAAAGCCCGGTGCCCTCGGCTGACCCAGCGAGCCCCTCTGAGCCTCAGTTTCCCTGTTTGTAAGATGGGACCAGCACAGCTCCACACGTCCTCTGGCTCTGACGTGGGGACGCAAACACGTCCCCAAGGTCGGGGGAGAGGAAGGCCTTCGGATTGGAAGGCAGCCGCTGGGCAGGATGAATGAGTGTTGGCCCTTCCTGGGGGCTGCCCATCAGAATTCCTGACCCCCCCTTTACTGGGGTCTGACCATTTAGCACCAAGGCCCTTCCGTCTCCCTGGGGCAGGGCTCAGAGCAGGGATTTTTCAACCCGAGGATCGACTCTCTCTGGCGGGATGGGGTTCAAATCCTTGAGCAGGGATCCTCTTGAGTTAGTGGCTCTGAGGGCATCTGTCAATAGTCAGGGCAAGATAGGCCTAGGTGGGCGCTCGGCCGCCTGGGGAGGGAAGTAGCTTTGGGGGCTGGGGTAGGGGTGAGGGGTTCTGCCTGGATGACACAGATGTCTCTTGCCCTGTCAGTGATACCTGCAGACCCAGGTGACGGTCAGGAACTGCAGAAAGACTGACTTGCTATTCAGGCCTGAGTTGTGCTGAGCTGATGGCTTCAGCAGTCCAAGCGCTGGCTTTGTGGCCTCACAGTTTCCAGGCAAGGGGCCCTGTTTCATCCCCCTTCCCCACTCCCCCAAAGGGCAAGGGAGTCCATGCCAGCAGACTGCCTATCTGTGCTACGCCCTCTGTAAGCTTATTTAACCTTCACAGCCAGGATATGCATTAAGGCCCCACTTCACAGATGAGGCCAGTGAGGCTCAGAGAGGTCAAACAATACAGCCAAGGTCACTCAGCCAGCAAGGGCCCTGTAGGCCCTGGTTGCAGCTGGAGCTGCAGGGCGGCCTCTTCCGCCCCTCCCCCAAGTCCCCACCCAGCACTTCTGCCCACCGGGATGCAGCCAGCACCAGCATGTGCATGCCCCTCCCCCTCAGATGGGCCTGCAAGCTGCTGGCAGGTAA
This sequence comes from Monodon monoceros, assembly GCF_005190385.1. Taxonomy (NCBI): domain Eukaryota; kingdom Metazoa; phylum Chordata; class Mammalia; order Artiodactyla; family Monodontidae; genus Monodon; species Monodon monoceros. Next base: position 146,265,315 of record NW_021703768.1, on the reverse strand, counting down.
CAAAACCCCCAAATGATTCCCAGCCCCAACTGCTCCCCACACATCCTCCCTCCCAAGTGTGTCTGCTGTTCTCCATCCAAAATGATTACAGCCCAGAACAAGAAGGCTGGGGGGAGGGATGGGAGCAAGCAGGCCCTGAGAAGACTGGAAAGGAAATTCTGAACGCACGTGTGTCGCCTTGGCTCTGGTAACCCTGAGCCCTCAGCCCGTGTGGTCCACTGGTCCCCCCCCCCTCCTCCCCGCCCCACCTGGGTCTCCGAGGGGCCTGCTTCGCACGCTCAGCCCCCGCAAGGGGAAACTGCCTGGGTCTCCAAGACCCGATGAGCTTGGGGCTGGGAGACACTCCCCACCCCACCAGAGCTGCTCTGTCTCAGAAGGAGGTGCTGAGGCCCACAGAGGGAGCCCGGCTTGCCGGGGTGGGGGTGGGGGGCGGAAAAAGGGCCAAGTGAGAGCTTGACCCCAGACTCCACAGGCAGCGGGAGGGGATCAAGGCCAATTGGAGAGCAGCTTTCCCCCAACTGTCTGGCTCTCTCTTTTCCCATCCACCCACCCTGAGGCCCAGGAGAACCTGTCTTTTCTCTGCCCTTGCACCTGCTGTCTTCTGCTTAACCCTTTCTCGGCCAGCCAGAGCTCAGTGCCCCTCAGCACTCTGGAGCTGACATTTGGGTAGGGGGATACTTGGCAATAGCTGGCCCTGGGGGCTGGAGCCTGGGTCAGAGACCAAAGGTGAGGCCAAGTGACAGGTTCTGCCTCTCGCTGTTTATATGGGATGTCCTTCCAGCAATCAGCTTATGGCCTCCAAACATGTGGCTTCAATCTCTCTCTTGAAATATTGCTGGGGGGAGGGGGTTGGGCCCTGCTGCCAACACCCACTGGATGCGTCTTTTGGAGCTCCGCTGAGCGCTTGCTGTGTACTAATAGCTCCGAGGCCTGCGTCTCTTGCCAATGGCACTGAACACTTGGTTTGCAAATTAGTTTCATATTTGGGAGGGTGTGGTCTGGGAACAGGGCTGAAGGGCTGGAGAGGTGGACAGGCAGGATGGAGAAGGCATGGGGCTTGAGAGGCGGGCAGAATTGGGTTCACATCCCCGCTCGGTCACTTTCGAGCTCGTAGAGTCTGAGCAGGTGCCTTTACCCCTCTTTATCCTCTGAGGCTTTGTTTCTGCATCTGTAAAATGGACATACACAGTGGTGTTGGCACACGGTGTGCTCAGCATATGCGACCTCCCCTCCAGTCCCTCACCTTGTCTGCCCACCTCTTCTGAGGCCCATCACCTGCTCTTTGCTGGTGTGACTCCTGCCCGTGGCTGCTTTCTGGCTTAGCACGGTATGTTCTAGGAGTCGGGGGGCCCGAATTTAAAGCAGAGCTTTGTCAGGGATGTGTTTTGGGACAAGAACCCTCCCCCTCTTACGGGGGGCTTGGATGGGGTTAGGGTAGAGCTGACATGGTTGGGGTCCTGTGAGATGGGTGACAAGAGGACCGAGCTTCCCTGGGCAGTGGTGGAGGGAATGTCCTCCTTACCCCGGCCATCCCCCACTGCCACCTCCCACCCACCTTCCCACCTCATCCACAACTCTTCCTCCTTGTGACAAATCACCAAATGACTCAACTCACAGACCCCTGAGGACGTGCTTCTTTGGGTGAGAGGAGCATGGTGAGAAGTGACATTTCCCCAACACAACTGCTTTAGAAACTCCAGGGATGCTGTGAAAATGCAGCATGTGGGGCCCCAGGCATTGCAATCTTCAGGATGGGGTCCTGGAATCAGTATTTTAATCAGCTTCCCTGGTAACTCTGGGGTGCATCCAGGTTTGCAGATCCATTACTGGTGAGGAGCAGGAAGTACAGGTTTGGGGGTACAGGTTTGGGGGTTTGCTGGGCCAGGTTTTATAAGTCACAGATCTTCCCTGACTGGCTGTGGGACTCATAGCAACACATTTTTTTTTTTCTAAGCTTCAATTTTCTCATCTGTTAAATAAAAATAGTTCCTATTTCATAAGGTTGTAGCAAGGATTAAATACTATCTGTAGTAGTTTCCTAGAGCTGCTGTAACAAATTTCCACCGACTGGCGGCTTAAAACAATTGAAATTTATTGTTACGTCCTAGAGGCCAGAAGTCCAAAATCAAGGTGTCAGCAGGGCCACACTCCCTCCAAAGTGTTCAGGGAAGAATCTTTCCTTGCCTCCTCTAGCTTCTGATTGTTGCCAGCAATCCTTGGCATTCCTTGGCCAGTAAATACATCACTCCAATTTCTGCCTCTGCCTTCACATGGCTTTCTTCCCTCAGTGTGTGTCTGTGTCCAAACTTCCTTCTTCTTATAAGGTCACCAGTCATGGGATCAGAGGCCACTCTGATCTAGTATGACCTCATATTAACTTGATTACATCTGCAGACCAGTTCCAAATAAGGTCACACAGGTACCAGGGCTTAGGACTCTTTTGGGGGGACGCAACCCAATACACCATCCATAAAATGCCTGGCCATGGAAGGTGCTCCATAACGGGCTGGTGGGTGAGGGGAGAGATACAGAGTGAGACAGGCAAGGAAGAATGCTGTGTGCCCTTGGAGAGAGGCATGGCTGCTCTGTGCCTCAGCCATCTCACTTCCCTGGGTGTTATGAGGATTATCTGAGCTAATGTCTGCAAGGGACCCGGTTCACAGAGATACTCAAGAAATGTCAGTTTCCTCACCATAAAGAAACAGTGATGCCTTGAGGGATCCTTGGTGGCTGATGTCCATGGTGGCTTTCTCTTGTGACTGGGAGGGAGAAAGAATGGGAGATGCTGATGGTCAGGAGAGGGTACAGTGCACAGGTTGGTGTTTTTCAAAAGCCCCGAGGCCATGGAGGGAGAGGGGATGGTGAGCCATGGCCCTTGGGGTTCACGTGCCTCCACCCCTGCAGGTCTGAGCTCAAGGCCAGGCGCTGGCGTTTGAGGGCAGGAAAAGGCAGCTGAGATGGATCTGGCGGAATGCTTTGTATTGGAGTGATTGGAAGTGACGGGTGGGGCTGGGCGGGGAGTGAGCAGGGTGAAGGAGCCAGCAGGCAGTCTGCAGGCTCAAGCTGCAATGTATTAGTCCAGGGTCCTGGCTGGGGTGAGGGTGGGGTTATGCTTCCAGGGGGAGGCAGAAAACTGGGAACTCTAGGGTAAGACCCTGGAAGGCAGGGGTTGGGCTGACAGAGAGGTAAAGAGAGAACATGGCCATGGTGGTAGCTGGGCTGCGCCCCTGGGTGGCACAATTCTGTAGAATCTTCGCAACCCCTAGGAGTAGAGGCTCTCATATCCCCGTTGTACAGAGCGGGAAACTGAGGCCCTGAGAGGGAAAGAATCTGCTCGAGGTCCTCCTCCAGCCCCTCATTTCTCCTTTCATCTCCACCATCACATCCTCCTATATCTTTTCCTATCTATCTTTCCTTCTTCTTCTTTCACATCTATGGTAGGCCAAATAATGGCCCCTAAAAGCCACAGTGTAATCTTCAGAATCTGTGAAGATTATCTTATACGGCAAGAGAGTCTTTGCAGATAGGATTAAGTTAAACATCTAGAGATGTGTTACCCCATGTTATCTGGGTGGGCCTGATATTATTGCAAGATTCCTTACAAGAGGGTGGCAGAAGGCTGGAGGGTCAGAGGCAGCCAAGGCCATGTGTGTCTGGAAAGAGACCAGAGCTTTGAAAATTGAGGAAGGGGCCACAGGCCAAAGAATGCTGGTGCCGCTAGAAGCTGGGAAAGTCAGGGAAGCAGATTCTCCCCGGAAGCCCCCAGAAGGGACCAGCCCTGCCACCACCTTGATTTTAGCCCCATAATTCTCATTTCAGACTTCTGACTCCATCACCATAAAATAATAAATTTGTCTTGGTTGAATCCATTGAGTTTGTGGTGACTTGTTACAGCAGCAAGAGGAATACATCCTTCCCCTGCTCTGCTCTCCTTTTCTGCCGTCTCCACTCCTCTCTCTCCTGTCTTCTCCTCCACTGTCCCCTCTTCCTGTAGTGCCTTCTCCCTTCCAACTCCATCTCCTTCTCCTTTTCCTTTTCCATCCGCTTGTCCTACTCCTCTTTCTCTACCTCCTATTCCTCTCCCTCCTCCACCACAGATTTTTAGCATCTCTAAGTTGGGTTCAAATCCCGGCTGCACCGCTTGCTGGCTGTGTGACTCTGAACAAGTCCCTTTGCTTCTCTGAATCACAGTGTTCTCATTTGGGGTCAATGCCAACTCCCTGACTCGCTGTGGGGAGTTAGAAGAAATGGAAGTAGTGCGTGGTGGCCACTTGATAGATGTGTATTTCTCTGCATGTCTCTTACTGCCCTGTAATCCAAGGGTTTGCCTGATCTGGGGCCAGGGATAGGACCCCCACCTGGTGGGATGCTAACCTGCCCTGAACACTGAGACAGACACAGACCTTCAAGTGGCTGCCCAGGCTCTCCGGTGACCTGGGTTGGGTGAAACGGGACATTGGCAGACAGACACAGCGATGCCGCTGCCTGGAATCTATCTCTTTCTCTGGGATCCTGTGCAGGGCCAGGCAGAGTGTGTGTGACGGTTTCCCAGGAGCGCTTGCTAAAGAGACCCTCACACCTGGGAAAATGACAGTTGGTCTCGGAGCTGTCAGGGCTCTCAGACCCCAGGTGGGCAGGCCCACAGCAGCAATCCGCTCTGAAAGAAGATGAAACATAATTACCCTTTCTTCTCCATGTCCGAGGGAGACCTCGCTCGCCGCCCCGTCCTGCGAAGTCAAGCCTTGTCTTCCCGTGGCTATTCCCCAACAGCTTTCCAGTAAATTAGCCAGCAGAAGGCAAGTCTCCCATGGATTCTTCAAAAGTTTGCCCAGCTCTTAGACAAACTTCAGGAAGAATATGCCTCCAGCTGTTCATCCTCCGATCACAGTCTAAGGGCTGAATTATAAAGGTAATAATTTTGTTCTTTTGTTCTCCCATTAAGTGCTGGTGCTATTCAGAATGAATATCACGCATCCCATATTTCAGCTGAGAAAGCCAAGGCTCAGAAAGGGGAAATGATCAGCACAAGGTAACAAAGCTTGTTCCACTGAAATGGAATCAACCACCATTGTTTCACTGCAGCAATGCACTTGGGTATCCCGCCACGTGTCCAGGCTTTGCAAGAAAGGATCTAATGGAACCAGTCACTGAGCGGACTGAAGGGATGTGGCTTAAAGGCATCATCTACTTTTATTCCTCAGTGGGTTTGTCACCTGCCCCAGGGGACAAATTTTCATAAGAAATCTGTGCCAGGGAAAGAGTTTTGATTCTCTTGACAAAAAGGGGATTTTTTTACTTTATTGGCAATGGAGAATTAAATAAATATTTGTGTTTCCATTTTTGCTCTAGCTGCCAGGAAGCTCAGGAACACATTTACAGTTAAATTGCAGTAGATGGCTTTTCAGACTGTATGTCCCAAATACCTTTCACTTTCTCCCACATTGGCCTCCTGTTTAAATGGTCATTTTTCTGATCCTGAAAGTTAACTTGTGATTTTTCTACTGTGAGTACTAGTCTACCACAGCTACTTTCCAGAATAAGATGAAATAAAAACAAACAACTATTCTTTGGCCATTATTATTATTGTTGTTTAATTTCCATACCTTCAATGAGCTAGGTGTACTCTGATCAGAATAGACCTCAGACTGATGGCCAAGTCCCTCAGGCAAAAATTCACCTGAGGCTGTCAAAGCATCCAAAAGCGTCACCTGTCAACAAGTATTTGCTGAGCACCAACTCTACGTCATGCATTGTTCTAGGTGCTAGAGATATGGGTAAGTAAAACCTACGATGTCTCTTACCTCACAGGGAGACAGACAATAAACAACTACTGACGCAATAGTATTATTTTAGATGGTGACAAATGCAAAAAGTAATGGGACAGAAAGAGAATCTGAAATGGATGTACTTAGAGCAGGCTGGAGTTTCCCTTGAAGAGGTGACACTGAAGGTGAGGCTGGAATGATAAAGAGTAACTGTGCAAAGACCTGGAGGAAGAGCACTCCAGGCAGCAAGTGCAAAGGCCCTGAGGCCAGGAGGAATCTAACAGATGTGTTGGAAGGAGCGTGCAGAAGGAACGTAGGAGATGAAATCAGAGGAGAGGGCAGGGGCATCATCAGTAGGATCGGAAGGACCATGGTGAAGGGCTAGGCTTTTTCTTAATGCAAGAGGAGACATTAGACAGTTTCAAGCATGGGGTATGATATGAACTTTTCACTTATCACTCACACAAATGAGTTTTACTTTCACTAAGTAGTTAGTTAATATTTGGGAAGCCAGCTGTCTTCCCGGAACGATAATATTAATAGTTCTTTTTGAGTTCTACAATTTCCACTTTGCTTTGTGGCACTAACCAAGACCACTCTCAATAACGTTCTTCTGAATGAACTTTTTAGGATCTCTTCAAAATAGGGTATCTAGAGCATTACTGGAATATTTATTTTTCCAGAGTAGCAAATTGTCAATACTGCCGACCAGAGCTTATGAACCTGTTATTATGGCTGTAACCTTGGATATCTGTTAGTGGCCATTTTTTTCAAAGATCCTTAATTTTATGCTCATCATCTTTTATTATTTACTTTCTCAAACTACATCTCAGAGACAACTTTGCCACAGAATGAAGCCCGTTGGTAATGCCTGAGTAATAATAAAAATCAACGCTATTTACTGAGCTCTCAAACTACATCTCAGAGACAACTTTGCCACAGAATGAAGCCCGTTGGTAATGCCTGAGTAATAATAAAAATCAACGCTATTTACTGAGCACTTACAAAGTGCTGGCCATACTGGTAAGCACTTTGCAAATACCATTTTATGGAATTCTCACCATTTTATAGATAGAGAAACTGAGGCTTAAATAATTGCTTTGATAATCATCATATCATCGTATGCAGTAATGATATGAATTTTTCTTTTCAAAAAAGATGTATTCAGCCCTCTCATGTGTAAGGCACTGTGCTAGGATCTAGAGACCCCAAAGTGAACAAGAAAGGCATGGTCTCTGCTCCCAGAAAGTCCCCAGTCTAATGGGGGAATAGCCTAGAAAACAGACAATGACTCTACAGGGTAAGGAGAGGGGAAAGAAGAAGCACAAGAGGAGTTTCCTGACTGAGACTCAGGGGTTAGGGATGGTTTCCTGATTGACAAGACATGTAAGATGAAAAATCCTGGAAGATGAGAAGGAGACATTCTGGGAAGGAGAGTGAAAAGCACAGTCTCTCTTCGACAGGTAATGCCCTTACTTCCTGGAAGAGGATCTCAAGTTCTGTCCCTATCACAGAGAAATGACAACTGAGCAGGCTCCTGAAATGAGCTGGAATTGTCTAGTTAAGGTAGCAGTGAAGAAAGGCTTGAGGCAAGGGAGTTTGAGAGAGAGCCTGATGTTATCGAAGACCTTTCAGCTAAGTGTGACTGGAATGTGACAGGCTGGGGTTGGGGGGGGAGAGCTGACTGAAGGTATTATTCATGTTAATTATTCCCACTTCCCAGGTGACTTTTAGGAGACTCACAGTGTGTAGGATCATCCTGTCTGGATTGAATTAATTTATAGTGAAGTGATTATATCACACATGACACTTTATTACCAAACACATCAGCTGGATCATGACAATTTGTTAAAATCTGCCCATACAAGAGCTGAGCATTAGTCGCATTTTTTTCTTAACATCTTTATTGGAGTATAATTGCTTTACAGTGGTGTGTTAGTTTCTGCTTTATAACAAAGTGAGTCAGCTATACATATACATATATGCCCATATCTCCTCCCTCTTGCGGCTCCCTCCCACCCTCCCTATCCCACCCCGCTAGGTGGTCACAAAGCACCGAGCTGATCTCCCTATGCTATGAGCTGTCTATTTTACGTTTGGTAGTGTATATATGTCCATGCCACTCTCTCACTTTGTCCCAGCTTACCCTTCCCACTCCCTGTGTTCTCTTTCCATTCTCTATGTCTGCGTCTTTATTCCTGTCTTGCCCCGAGGTTCTTCAGAACCTTTTTTTTTTTTTTTAGATTCCATATATATGTGTTAGCATACGGTATTTGTTTTTCTCTTTCTGACTTATTTCACTCTGTATGACAGACAAGTCCATCCACCTCACTACAAATAACTATTTCGTTTCAGATGCATTTTGTTATTTGAATGATTGATACCTTTCAACTGTATAAAACCAGGGAATTTGTAGACAAGCTATCAAACCAAATAAATTTAAGAAAAAAGATAACTTGGAGACAGTATATAATCTACAGACAAGGAATTTTAGTGCCAAATAGTTAATTGGGTTGTCTAATAATACAGGAGAGAAATGATGAAGATCTAAATAAAGGCAATTGAAGATAGAGAGAGAGAACATACTCAAGTTGTTTACATGAGTAATAGAGAAATATTTACCCTTTTTAATATACAGCTCTTTAGTTGACTCTCTGTTCTCCTCAGACAACCACTCTTTCCATCAACTAAAAGCAGAGAGGATTTATAATGTATTTGACAAAGGATCTGTATCCTTAATATATAAAGAGCTCTTACAAATCAATTACAAAACCCAGATAAACCATACACTGGGTCATAAAATAAGTCTCAAACTTTTTAAAAAATTTTATTTATTTATTTATTTATTTTTGGCTGCACTGGGTCTTCGTTGCTGCACATGGGCTTTCTCTAGTTGTGGCGAGCAGGGGCTACTCTTCGTTGCTTTGCTCAGGCTTCTCATTGTGGTGGCTTCTCTTGTTGTGGAGCATGGGCTCTAGGTGCGCGGACTTCAGTAGCTGTGGCTCAAAGGCTCTTAAGTGCAGGCTCAGTAGCTGTGGTGCATGGGCTTATTTGCTCCGCAGCATGTGGGATCCTCCTGGACTAGGGCTTGAACCCGTGTCTCCTGCATTGGCAGGTGGATTCTTAACCACTGAACCATGAGGGAAGCCCCAAGTCTCAAACTTTTAAGTGGATTTAACCATATAAAGAATGTCCTCTAAGAAACAGTAAGTATAGCAAAATATACATCATTATAAAATAGTACAATAGAATTGAGATCAAACCTGTCAGTTATTACAATAACTGTGAATGAGCCTAACTCACCTTCTAAAAGAAAAAGATTTTAAATGTGGCTCACAAAAAAATCCCAATTATATGCTGTGTAAAAGCATATACACACAAAACAAAGGAATTCAGAAAGGCTAAAAATAGAGATGGATGAAGGTATACATGGCAAGTGAAGACAAACAAAGAAACAAGAAATCAGAGGAAGTGATACTGATATCAGACAAAGTAGAATTCAAGCCATAAAGCATTAAAAATGACAATGAAGGACATTTATTAACACTAAAACTTCAATCTAAAATGAAGATATAACACATGAATATTTATGCACCAAATAACACTGCATTCATTTTCATGAGCAAAAACTAGAAAAGATACAAGGAGATATATATAGAAACATACTAATGATAGACTGTAATACACCACTCATAGTACGATATAGGTGATATGGGGGGAAGAAAGAGAGAAGATCTAAAACAACATAATTAATAGGGCAGATCATATAGACATAGGTTGAAGTCTACATTCTGATAATAGAAAATTATTGTGTCCATAGCACGTTCACAAAAAGTTATCATAGGGCTTACCTCGTGGCACAGTGGTTGAGAGTCTGCCTGCCGATGCAGGGGACACGGGTTCGTGCCCCGGGCCGGGAAGATCCCCCATGCCGCGGAGCGGCTAGGCCCGTGAGCCATGGCCGCTGAGCCTGTGCGTCCAGAGCCTGTGCTCCGCAACGGGAGAGGCCACAACAGTGAGAGGCCTGCATACCGCCAAAAAAAAAAAAAAAAAGTTATCATAAAGAACACTTCAGGAGATTTCCCTGGCAGCCCAGTGGTTGAGTCTCCACACTTCCACTGCAGGAGGCATGGGTTCAATCCCTGGTCGGGGAACTAGGATCCTGCTTGCCATATGGCATGGCAAAAAAACAAACAACAACAACAAAATACACATCAGTAACTTCCATAAGGTAGAAATATTACAAACAACACTCTGATCAAAATAAAACTGCAATACTAACAAAAACCACACAGGTCCTTCTACCTGAAGTTTAAAAATCTCCTGTTAAAAAACTCCTAGGTAAAGGGAAAATAAAAACTGAAATTACAGAGTTAAAGTAATAATAATAATGACAATGAAGACACTCCATATCAGAATCTGGGATTCATTTAAAGCAGTGATCAGAGAAAAACTCATTATTTTAGCACTTTTATCAGTAAATATGAAAATAAAATATTAAATTCCTAGCTCAAAAAACTATAACAATAAAAACAAAGCAAACCAAAAGAAAGCAACAGGAAGGAAATAATAAAGATAAAAGCAGAGATTCATGAAGAAGACAATAGAACAAAGACCTAATGAATTAATCAAAATGTTGGTTTAGAAAAATAACAAAATAGACACAACAGTAGCTAATTTAATTAAGCATAAAATGAAGAAAACACAAATATACAAAATGTAAAGTGACAAGGGGGAAAATAACCATGGAAATGTTAAATTTTTAAAAATCATACACAAATGCTCTGCAGATTTTTATGCAAATAAATTGGAAAATACAAATGAGTATGAAAACACAAATATTTTTTAGATAATAAGAATCAAGTTTTTCATTATTGGAGAAAGAAGCCATAAATAAAAGGCAAAGGCTAAAATGAACCCTAAGATGTTAGCTTGCAATCTGAATTATCAGTATATAAAGTCATATTTTAAATGATGGATGGATGAGTGGATGGATGGATGGATAGATAGATAGATAGATAGATAGATAGATAGATGATAGACAGATAATGTGAGTATATGTGTGGGTTAGTAGACCTGTCCCCACTAGAGGGCCTAGAAGCAGCGACACCCAAGTAGTAATGAGCACACCTAGTAGCCAGATCTTGGTTTCTAAAGAGCATATTGGAAAGAAAAAAAAAAAACACCAGGGTTCCTTAGATAAGTGGTTGAGACAGGGAAAATATAAAATGAGGAGCTGCGCCTGGAACAACATTTGATGACACAAAATCAAAAATATGTAGGTTTCTTAAAAGAAAAACAGGACCCAAACTGAAGAGCTTCTAATGTCCAACACTGGAGCAATTTGAAAAACAAAATAAATAATGATATAATTATTCTATGGGTTAAAATTGAATATAATCGAATATTTATATTCAACTCTATGGGTTATAATTGAATTATAAGCCATAGAAAAAAAAATTTGCAGGGACTTCCCTGGTGGCACAGTGGTTAAGAATCCACCTGCCATTGCAGGGGACACGGGTTTGAGCCCTGCCGGGAAGATCCCACATGCCGCAGAGCAACTAAGCCCATGTGCCACAACTACTGAGCCTGTGCTCTAGAGCCCGCAAGCCACAACGACCGAAGCTCGCGCACCTAGAGCCCGTGCTCCGCAACAAGAGAAGCCACCACAATGAAAAGCCCATGCACCGCAACGAAGGGCGGCCCCCACTTGCCGCAACTAGAGAAAGCCCGCGCACAGCAACGAAGACACAACGCAGCCAAAAATAAAAATAAATAAAATAAAATATATTTATAAATAAATAAATAAATAAATAAATAATTATTCATGAGTCTTACTGATATAAGTAATTGCTTAAAGAAATAATAGAAGAGATGGCACAGTTATTCCATACTGGATAATTCCAATTAATAAATGGAGAAGGAAAAAGGGAAATAGAAAAGTACCATTAGATAAACGACACAGTAATAATTGTTGTGGACAAAAGTGGTGGATGCTAAAATTAGTGGTGAAAGCTTGGGGCAAAACAGAATCTGCCTAGTCTCAAAATATCTCCCCTAAGCTATACATTAACTACAAAGAAAAAGAAGTAACTACTTTACAGTGGAGAAACCTGGCAGAAATTACCTTAGTCAAGAGATCGAGATCAACATCACCAGTAATAAGATATATTAACATTATGAACTAAGGCTCCAAAATCATCCCTGTGTATTCTTGCCAAAATGCAAAACCTAAGTACAATCATGAAAAAATATCAAACAAACTTAAACTGAGGGACATTTGACCAAAAAAGTCTGATCAGTTCTCTTGGGAAGTGCAAAGGTCATGGTACAAGGCAGGCGAGCTAGTGCCTGGACCCTGGAGACAGAGACCCTAGTGTAGGGACTGTGGCGAAATCTCAGAGTTTTGGCTGGGGCAGTGGCAGACCAAAGATGGCTCAGGGGCATCTCTCAGGATGCAGAAAATAAGGGGCTACATTTTCTGTAGGGAACTGAAAAGCAGTAATAAAACTGACTACAAGTCGATCTGCTTTTTATTATCCCCATGTGCTGGCAAGTCTAAACAATGACACTGATAAAACACTGCTCCCCCCCCAAAAAAAGAAAATATTGTTGGTCTTAGTTCCAAACAACGGCTGCAGTCATTGTGGAGTTTTAACAATAAGTAAATATGAAGTAAACTTCATATTAGCACATTTTTATTACTTATCCTTTAATAAACTTTCTATTCTACATGGAAGTTGGTTTGGAGAACACCCCTGATGAAGCTACGTGGGTTCATTTTGAAACTAAACCCCTGAAGTTTCAGAATCTTTCAAATTCATTTCGGGCGCAGACCGTGTCTCCATCCCTCGTGGCACTATATGTTGCTGAATTTAAGTAGTGATAGCAGAGGAATTAAAAAGGTGATGAAACACAATGTGAGCTGCTCTGATTCTGTCATTCTATGTGATCACTTAGCATTCAAAATTAAAACATGAAACTGAGGGGAAACGGAGAGATGTAAGTTTTTTGCTTGTTAAGTGCAAATTTTAATTCATACATGAATTAGTCTACTGAATTTTCATACTGTTTTTAAAAGCAAAATTTATTTTTGCTAATGATGAAAACTGAGAACTAAAACAAGAAAATAGCAATTATTACTGATTATTATATAATTATTACTGAAGATGATCTTGAAATACAGAGAAAGGGAGTGTTTAAAAATGATTCTCACCAAGTGCCACTGGTGGGGGCCTGCGGACCAGAGGCCAGGACTCAGCGGGGAGGTGGAAGAGTGAGGATGGGTCAAGATCAAGGTCCTCAGAGTGAGGCATGCCTGGTGAATCCCATGGGGTACCTCCCATTACCCTGCTCCGTCTCTTCATCCTCAACTACATCTTGCTCTCTTCACCTTGAAAGTAAGCAGTTCTCAGCTCCCTCCACCCTCATCCTTGAAAACAGCCCCCGCAGTAGGATGGATTCTGTTGGAAAGGCTCTGCATCCCCTAGCACCTGTGATGTCCCCTGCTGGGCCCAGCAGAAAGACTGGTCACCAGGAAATGGGATGGAGGTCAGTGGAGAGCCCTTGTGAGAATAGGGTGGAGGGGCCCTGAAGCCAGTCAGTAAGGCCTGAGGGGCTCCCTGGAGGAGGGGTAGAAATGGACATGACAAGCAAGGCAGAGAGGTAGGGTCATAGGGATCATGCTCTCCAACCCCCTCCGTATGGCATGGCGTGGTGGCTGGGGAAGAACCTGCCTCAGGCACCAAATTCTGCCCCATCTCTTGCTGGTGTATGACCTTGAGTAAGTCACCTCTTGAGCTGAGTTCTACAACTGAAGAAAGAGGATAGTCATGATTCCTATAATGAATGCAGTGCTGAGAGGACTAAAAGAGCTCAGCCCAGTGGCTGGCATGAAGAAAGCTGCCAATAACTAGTAACTAGAGTTAGTATTTTTCAAAAACACAGAAACAGAGACCCAAAGAGGGAAGAAGACCTCTTCTAGGTCACACAGTAAGTTGATGACAGTGCTGGGACCAGAACCCAGGACTCTGGACACGCAATCTAGTGCTGTTTTTACTGAAGCCTCTGATTAAAGATGTGTTCAGAGCCTTCCAGAACATGGCCTACATCTGGCATCTTCCATCCTCAGAAGCCACTGGGGCAAGTCCTCTGAGCCACCCTCATCCCCCTTCCCCAGTGCCGGTCTGATTTCCGTATTGCCCCCTCCCCTCTTTAGACATACTTCTGCCCTGAAATCAAGAGGGGACTTTAAAAAAAAAAAAAAAAAAAAGAGGGGACTTTTGTGCAGATAGAGAGAGAAAGAGAGGTAGGAGGCGTTGGGATCATGCATGTGTATGGGAGGGGTGGTGACTGTTGGATGTCTGACTTTAGAAGTCCAGGAGAGGACCCGAAAGCCATATTCATGGAGAGCCTGTCCACTGAGCTGCAGAGTGATGTAGCCCCCTTGACCCAGGGCCCAGGTGAGGTGCATTCGCTCAGGGGGGGCAGTCTGGATCCAGACAGTGGGCCGGGCTATGAGTAAGTTGAAGCTGAACATTACAGGTCAGCTGGTTTCCTGGGTTGGAGCAGGCAGCCTGAGCCAGAAGTTTCTGCCCGCAGGAGGAACCAGCCCTCACCTCCCGACACCAGTCTGCCCTGTCGTCAATTCCATCTTCCATTCATCAGCCCCAGCAAGCGTCAGGCCCTGAGTGGGGCCTCCAGCAGAGCAGAGACCAATGAGCATATACCATCCCCCATTCCGGGTACCAGGCGATTTTTCCCAGTGTTCATCGAGCAACTACTGTGTGCCAAGTGCTGGTGATAAAGCAAGACTCCCGCCCCCGTAGAGTGGCCATGTAGGGATACGGGCCTGTAAGGGCCTAGCCTGGCCTGCGTGGAACAGTCAGCCTGGGGTGGGCTCGGGGGGACAGAAACATAGAAAATGATTTCACTGACTCAAGAGAGTGATGGCCCCCCAAGAAGGCGTGGGCAGCTCTCCCTGAGGGTCTAGGAAACATCACCACGGGCATGCCCATGAGTCAGGTTTTGGAAGGGAAGGCTGTTCTTTCAGTCCGTGGGGACAGCGTGCACAAAGACAGAGGTGCAGAGGAACATGGTCTGCTTGGGGAGCTATGAGGAGCTCTGCGTGGAGGGGAAGGGAGAGAATGGGGGGAAGGGTGACTTTTATCCAGGTGTGGCAGGGCCCAGAGGAGCCCAGGAGAAGGTCAGGGCAGTGCTCAGTGAGAGAGCAGGGAATGATGGCTGCTCCAGAAGCTGATGCTGTTGGAGCCCGTGGGTGTCTCCCACCCACCCTGGAGCCTCCGAGAGCCCAGACTGGGGCCCCCTGTCCTGTCCCCGCGCCCCTCGGTCTGTCACCAGCTCTGTGCCTCTCCCTGCTGCACCAACATTTTCCTCTTGTGATGGATGGAAACTTCCCTGCTTGGGTCAAGTCAAATTTCTCCTGATTTGTTGTTTTACACACACTGAGGCCGGAGGCAGATCCTGCATGATTCATAAAGAAAAACGCGCTGCCTGTGAAGGAGAATAATTTATAGGAGACATGTCCCCAGCCTCCAGAGAAGAAGCTCACCGTGGTAGAAGAGGAGGACAAGAGACCTTCATCCACTGTGAGTGGCCGTGTGGCTTCTGAAGCTCCTGGTCAGCCCCTCCAGTGGTGGCATGCGACTGTCGGCCAGACCTGAGCGATCAGGAGACAAGAGGGGCCTAAGGCTCCCAACACCCTTCTCTGCTCTCCCGGCACACACCCCCCCCCAGCTCTCCCTCTTCTCTCTCTCTCTTCCCCGCCCCTTTGTCTCTTACGTATGAAAATAAATGAAATCAAGCTTCCCAGCCCTTCTCGTCTGGAAGGGAATGGGGCAGGCAGCCAACTGACACCCACCCGACCCAAGTCATACATCACGAGGGTAACAAGGCTGCTATGGACACAAACGCTGGAGACAGGCCTGATCAGTGGCCACCAAGACTCCAGGGTCGGACAGACTTTTGCCTGGGGTGGGGATCGGCTGGGGGAGGGGATAGACTTCACAGAGAGAGGAGGAAAAGCCAAACAGAGTCTGGGGAAGGAAGGAAGGAACTGAGTGCTTGCTCTGTTCCAGGCACCGTGTCAAGCGCTTCACCTGTAAAACCTCATTTCTGACCCAGCTGAGGCAGCGATAGCGGCCTTGGTTTCAGCGATGAGAAAACTGAGGCTCCGGGGGAGGAGGGAATGGCATCCAGAGCTGTGGGTTTGACCACATGCCCAGAAAGTGCCAGTGAGCAGAACATAGATCTCCTGGGTTAGGGGAGAGAGGAGGGGAGGGGCAGAGGCAGGAACCCAGAGGGGTTTAGGGTGTGTCTAAGAACAGTGGGGTGTGAATGGGGCACCAGGCAAGAACGAGCTTAACAAGGCAGCCCCTTGCTGGCTCTCACGTCCTTATCTGTGAAATGAGAGGTCAGCCTGGATTTGAAATCCAGTAGCTTCGGGGGGGTGACGGTCAGCGGTCACCCACCCCATCTCAGCCATGCCTTCTTTCCCACCATTAAAACGTACCTCTTGAACCTGGTCTCCAAAGCCACACAAGCCCCATCCCCAACTCAGACTGCTGTTCAGTCCACCATCCTGCAGGGCCCCAGAGACTCTACCAGCCTCGCTCTGTAGCCCACACTCTTTCTTGCCCCAGCTTGCTCTCTCACTCTCTCTCTCACTCATCACTCACTATGTGCTATGACTCCGGTCGGGCTTTCAGAGGTATATTGCCATGGTCCTTGCCTCTGAGAGGTCCCTGGCTAAACAGAAGGATACCAGGTGGCCTGTCCCAAGATGAATGGATGCAGGGCCCAGCGAGTTCCAAGAAGGTAGGGCCGTCTCTGCCCAGAGCCTTCGGGGAAGGCTGGAGCTGGGCTTTGACGAATGAGTAGGAGTTCACCAGACTGGACAATAGAAGGGTATTCCAGAACAGCATGTGCAAAGCAGAAATGCAAGTAGTCATTTCTTCTCACTGTTCTATATATGCCCCTAAGGCTTGACCTCACTCTCTGTGATCCTGACCATCGACCATCATCTTCTTGCTGTTACTCTCTGGCCTTTGCTGCTGTAGGAGCTGGAGCCCCTGCCAGGACGTAGCCGGGGCCACAGGCCCCTCCAGGCTTCCCCACGATGTCCCCTGGTAAATATGCTCAGGGATACATGGGTGAACCATAAATTAAGCCTTCTGGGGTTGGATTCTGCTGAATAAAAAGCACATTCAGTAGCGAGAATATTTGTTTTTGTTTTCCTTCTCCGAGTAGATGGAAACATGCACTGACCTCACTTTTCTCACAAGTACAGTAGCTTTCCTGAGCGGCCGTCAGGCCTGGGGTGCCAGGAAAAAGTGGTGGAACATTCAGCATCAGGAACAAGGACCTCAGTGGCAGCTGTGGCCAGCCAGTGGAATACAGCTGTCAGGCCGCTGACATGAGTTTCCGAGGGGTGGAGAGGATCCGGCCTGGGCCTCCCAGGGGGCGCTGAGCATCGCCAGGATGGGACTTTGAGACCGCTGTCCTCCCAGTTCATTTTCTGACACTGCAGACACGGGGTCCCAGGCAGCAGACTGGGAAGAGGGCCCACAGAGAAATTTTGGCTTCAGCCAGACCTGGGTTTCCATCCCGGCTGCCACTTTCTGGCCGTGTGACCTTGGCTAACCATTATACCTTTCTGAGACTCAGTTTCTTCATCTTCAAAGTGGAGATAATTATACCAACCTCGTGGTAAAGGTATCAAGAAATACTAGTCCTCAGTTTTCTCCTGCATATCTGACTCAATCCCTACCTTATCTGTGAAGCCCTCCAGGCCCAGTGGTCTCTCCCACCTGGAATCTAAAGTTCTTTTCTACTTCCTTTGCCTTGTGATGATGAGCAAGGCAATGGATACCCATCCATTCACTCATCCACCCATTCACCCATTTTCCCCATCCATCCATCCATCCATCCATCTATCCATCCATCCATCCATTGACTTATTTACTCAGTGAATATTTTGAACAGCTTAGTACCCTCCCACTGTTGGGAAGGTGTGCTGTTTTCTGTCTGTGATCTGATCTTCATCAGATGTGGACACAGTGCTTACTGCCCCCCTAGAGACTGGCTAAGACTGTCCTCAGTTTCCTCTACAGCCAGCACAGGGCTTGGCACAGACTCTCATTGGTTGCAAGAAAACCCAGACAAAGTAGCTTAAGAAAATGGGAATCTAACGAGTCATGTAACTGAAAGTTTGGGTATAGTTCTGGCTTCAGGTATAGACCTCAGATGATGGTAACTGTTAGGATGACAATTTAAAAAGACAGTGTAGTGAGTGATTAAGGGTGAGCGACTTAAAATAAGCGGTCAGGGACGGCCTCTCTGAGAAGGTGACACTAAGTTGGGAGTTTGGAGATGCAGTAGGCAGTTGGTGTTAAGGTTTTAATCACGGAAGGAAGTGATCTGATTTGCTTTCATTCTTTTTAAGATCCTTTTAAAAAAAAACTTTTCCTTGAGGGATAACCTACATAAGATAAAGTAGAAAAGCACATTCATCCCACGAATACAGCTCAGGGTCTTTCCCTGATGGAGACACTCACGTAATCCCCACCTACATCAAGAGACAGGACCTTACCAGCACCCATGCCCCTTCTAAGTCAATCCCCCCTCCAAGAGGTAACCATGATTCTGACTTTGACCACCATAGATTAATTCTGCCTATTTTTGAACTTTATGCAAACGGAATCATGCAGTATATATTCTTTTGTGTCTGGTCTCTTTCGGTCAACATTATGTGTGTATGATTCATCTATGTGGCGATAATTCATCCTTTTTTCTTGTTGTGTGGTTTTCCATTTCTTCCATTCTCCCAAGGCTGGAAGGTGATCATTTTCTGCCTGGGATCTGATCTTCATCAGACATGGACACAGAATGCTCGGTGCCTAGACCGTGTGCCAGCACCGGGCTTGGCCCCCCCTGGCCACGTGGGGTTGTGCTGAGAATTCATTCGGGACACTTCAGGGGGTCTAGGCTAGAAACTGCTAAACCCCTCTCTTCCAGGCCTGACATCTTCCAGGCTCTGGACGACCCTCCACCCACCTCCCTACTAACCAAGTTCAGGTGCTTACATTTGGCTGGGCAGGGGTTTGGTGGTTGCCGAGCCCAGAGTCCCTGGTGGCTAGTGTGAGGGACGTCGCGGGAAATGAGAGGAGCTGCGCTGGCCGCCAGGCAGTGACTCTATGACCGAAAAATGTGCTCTTGGCTGGGCTCTCCTTCCTCTCTGCTCTCGGCCCTTCCAGGCGGCAAGGAGTTGGCAGGCCCGGGTGCAGATAACGGCGAGAGCCCCAGGCCCTCTTCTGTCATCGCCTCCCCAACGTGAAACCCAAGATCTTGTTTATTTATGAGCAAATTCTGTTCTGCTGCCCGACAAATGGTGTATGGGGGCCAGGGCACATGGAGCGTGGAGCCAGCGCAGACAGGCCTTAACGTGCTACTCCTCTCTGCTGAAGCAAGCTCAGAAGGAGAGCTGGCAGCCACTGGAAGGCCGGCCGGACACTCCTCGGATGGGGGCTGGTGGTGGGGAGGGGGCGTCCTTCCTCCCTCCCCTCCTTCCCCCCCCCCTCCCCCGTGGCTGAACCCCCTGCCTTCCCTGATGGAACTGTCGGCGGACTGGTCAGGAAACCACAGGCAATAACAGCCTGGTGGCCAGTCTTAGGAACCTGCCTCAAGGCCAGCATCAACCCTTCTGTGGGGCTCACTTCCTGCCTACCTTCCTGGGAGGGTGAAATGAGATTGTGTCAGTACCCCAGAGATGCGAGAGGGAAAATAAAATAAAAGTCCACCAAGGGCCCACCACGTGTCAGGGGTTTAGATAAGCTATCTGGTTCAATTTGCCAACAGCTCTGTTAGCTAGCTGCCAGTGTCCCGGTTCTATGATGAGGGCCTGAAGTTCAGAGCGATGAACTAATTCATCCAGTGCTCGTAAGTATAAGAGATGTGACTCAAGCCCAGGGCTGACCGACTCTCAATCTGCCATCTGGGTGGGGTGGAGATGAGCGCCCACTCAGCAAGAGTGAGTGTCCAGCTGTGGCAAACTATGTATGGAATTGTTTTGTGTCTGTCTCAGAATCTATGTTCTTTGCGTCACGCCTCCCTGCCTCTCTGAGTGAAATGTCCTTTACCAGTATGTTTGATGGGGTCCCAACTGGTGAGACAACATCCACTTTGAGATGAAGATTGCTCATTTTAAATTCCACTGAGATTTCAGATGGGTCTGGTTGAAAGGCCTGGCACTAGCACAGCTCTTATCACCCAAACAAAGGTCGCTCACTGACCCCAAATCTTCTGTTGACGTTTCATGTGCATGGGTGGAGCTCGTGACCATGGAGTTGTGAAACAAACATGTTTGTGAAATCTATCCATCACTCATCTGCACTGCCTCCAATAAGCGGGAAATATTTTTAATCAGCTCTGAAGTAAATATAAATGAGTTAAATGCCTCCATCAAAAGACAAAGACTTGAGCCTCAGAACAACAGACAAGGTCATTCTTTTTTTCCTTACAAGTTTTCAAAACATACCACCACTGAACCCCGAATCTTCCAGGACTCATTCCCATCCTTCCCAGTGTACATGAACCCCTACATCTTGGATTTCTCTGAAATGCCATCTTGCTTTATTTTACGTATTTCAGACGTATTTAAAATGATAGAAAATAACAAGGTACCCATTGATCTACCACGGAGATTTAATAGATGCTGACATTTGTCCTATTTGTTTCTGATCTTTTTCCGGGACTTTGTCCCTTCCCTCCCAGAGGTAACCAGTAGCTTGAAGATGACATGTATAACGATTTCCATGCAAGTTTAATACCTTTTCTATGTATGGGTGTGTCCACAAATTATATATAAAATTGTTTCGTGTTTTTAGAATTTAAATAATATCATGTAATAGATATCCGTTTGCGTCTTGTTTTTTTGAGACAAATTGAGACACAGAGATGTCTCACACTAATTTTAACTGCCATGTAGTACTCACTATATAAGTAACAGATCGTTTATGCATTTACCCATTGATGGACAACTGTTCCCACTTTTTAAAAAAATCACAAACAGAGCTTTGTCATATTTCCTGGTGTACTCAAGCTAGTATTTCTCTGGAAGTAGAACTTCTTAGTTGGACTGGTCTTAACACTTATCTGATATCTGTTATCTGCTCTCTACTTTCCTCTCCAAGGACGCAGTTAAACAGGATTTGAGTTGGGGCTTGAAGAAAGAAAAGTTGCCATGCTAGCAAGGAATCAAAACCACCAAGACTGAGTCACACGGTGTTGTGCCCTGCCACACTGTTTACCGTTAATTAATCCTGGGGCCAGATGCATGCCTCTGTTAGTATAGCTGAGGACTTGAGGGAGTCTTTCTTTTTTTTTCCAATCACATACTCAGGTTTGTTCTGTCGTCACTCTTAATTCTTTTGCCAACTCCCATTTCAGAGCTGAGAGCCAGTGGTTTCTAAGTCTGGTTGTGCATCATAATATCCCCAGGGGAGACTTTTAAAATATACAGATTCCTGAGTCCACACTTAGAGATCCAGATTCAGTGGGTCTGGAACGGGGCCTGGGAATGAATCTGTACTTTTTAAAAACTTCCCCAGGTGACTCTATTGCAGCCAATCTGTTGCCCCAACACTGGGGAAGCATTGATCTAAACCATCAGTGATGCCTGTTGGTAAAGCTGTCATTGCCAAGAGGATGGAGCCTCTGATTACGTGCTCATGGCTAACCTTGCCCACTCATTCCCTGCCCATCACTGTGCACCTGTGAGCACAGTGGGCATGGTGGGCTCTGAGAAGCCTGCAAACCCCTCATTGCTCCTTAAATAGAGTCTTGCTTCCTGTATTGAAGTGCCTGGCAGAGCCAGGGAAGGACCCAATTGATCTCTTTGACCAAATGTAGTGGACCCTTGCCTTCTTGTCCTTCTCACTGTTTCCACTGCACTGGCTGGGCCATGTGAGAGCCAGTCTATGCTGCTGCCCATAAAGAGTGATAAAAACAACACCAACACAAACAGCACTCTCGGTGAGGAGGGAATTATTATGATCCCCATTTTACAGACAGAGAAACCAAGGCACAGCTAGGAAGTGGTGGATCTGGGATTCCACCGGGCAAACTGACTTTAGTCTCCATGGTCAGAATAATTCTGCTAGACCTTGCCATCTCCTCACTCTGGTGGGGGAAGTCTCCCAGGGGTGCTGTCGCAAAAGGTACCCATATCTGCTCCCTCCCATTCTGGGGTGATGTGGGGAGTTTCTAGTTTGTGTGTCACCTTTTCTTATCTCAGTCCTTGCATTGAAAATAAATAGTAGCTGTTCGTATGGGAATGATAATAGAGCAACAACTGCTGTAGCCTGAACCCTTACAATGACTACATGACAGATCCATAAAGACTCAGTTTACAGGTACACGGGTCATCTCGTGCAACACCCCCCCCCACACACACACCCCACCAGACACATACACACAATACTGCATGGGCATCTTAACAGTCCTCCTGTGAAAAAACTTAGAGGTGGGGTCACTTGGCCCAGGGTCACATGGCCACTCAACTGAGCTTGGAGAGCTTCTCACCCCAGGGCCCTGTTCTTTCCACCACTTCATGTGTAGTCTAGCTCCCTCTTCAGAGTGAGGTCAATGCATATAACAGCAATAAAAGTCAGCAACAAATACAGCGCCTCCCTGGAGGGAGGGGAACCCTGTCCCAGGACTGGAACAATGACCAGTTTCTTGGGACTTTCCTTTAAACATCTCATCTCACTCTGAGTTGGTCACTGCAATGCTTCCTCCCTGCCCACTGCCCACTCCAGGCTTGTGCCCTCTGGTCTGTTCTCCAACCGATACCAGAGCCAACTGCCACGTGTTAATCTGATGCTGTCAGTCCCCTTCTCAGAAAAATGCAAGGACTCCCTATCACCATTTCCCTTTCTAGGTAAGAAAGCTCAGAGTGTGCCAGCTCTCAGCACATCCCAAGTCATTGAGGTATCCATGAGGCCATTCCTCCATAACATCGAGTGAGTCCCACCAGCCACTGGGGATACAGAGATAAATAAAACCAGGAATGACAAATAGCAGGCCCAGGGGTGCCTGCTGCCCAAATACACCTCCAAGGCAGGCTTTGCCAGTTGATTGCAGCATTCTGAAGCTTCAGAATCCCTCCAGATCTGCTCTCTCACACTGCAGTCACTGGTCACATGTGGCTATTGAGCATTTCAAATGTAGCTGGTGCCACCAGAAAACTGAATTTTTAATTTCCTAATTAATTTACATTTAACAAGGGATCGCCCAGTTATTGGAAAACTTTACGAATGTTTGGAACAACTTGAAAATGCAAATCTACTTCAACTGCAAATTTTATGAAATCCAAATAAACGACAAGTATTTCTGATGAAAACAGCATCTGAATTGAAATGTAAGTGTAATTTCCACATGGAATTTTGAAGACTCAGTCTGAAAAAGAGAATGCAAAATATCTCATGAATAATTTTTACACTGATTGCATGTTGAAATGATAATATTTGGATATATTGGGTTAAATGAAATACACTTTTTTTTTTTTTGGCCGCACCTCGCGGCTTGTGAGATCTTAGTTCCCCGACCAGGGATTGAACACAGGCCAAGGTAGTGAAAGTGCCGAGTCCTAACCCCTGGACTTCCAGGGAATTCCCTGAAATACACTTCTGAAATTAATTTCACCTATTTATTTTTTTGAATGTAGCTACTGGAAAATTTTAAATCAGTGTGTCTCCCATGACAATGGTATTGGTCTGCCCTGCTCTAGACAGAACATTCCAGGCAGCCACGACTAATCGATCAGAGCTGGCACGTTGAAGTGCAATCTGCTTGCCATCCCTGGATAAGAGATAGTCCTTGCTTAGTGGAACTCACCAGGGTAATACGGGAAGAGCTGCAATAGAGATCTGCAAGGTACATGGGAGCAGAACACTGGATTGACTGGTTCTGCCTGGCAGGAAGTTCATGGGAACATGTTAGGCAGTGGCTTTTGAATGGATGTGTGAGCAGGGGGAGGGCTTTCCAAGCAGAGAGAACAGCACAAGGAGAGGCACGGAGGTGTGTGTGTGCAGAGAAGGTGGCCAAATGGGGAGCAGTTGGCTGTGGCAGGTTTGAGCTCAGTGGGAGCACCATTTGAAGATGCATGAAAAAAATAAATAAATAAAATGAAATACAAAAAAAAAAAAAAGAAGAAGATGCATGAGCTCTGTTCCTACGTGTTCAGAGGCAGAAAGGAAGAACCCAGCTCTAGCTCATAGTCCATGGCTGACACTTCATGTATCCCTCTTCCTGCTCCCTTTCCTAACTCCCAGGTCGTTGATGAGGCTGGAGACACAGATGGAAGTGCAGAAAGGAGAGCAAATCCCAAAGTTTTGAAAAACCAAAAAAGCCCCAAATCCTGAGAGCAGGCTACCACAGCTAGGGCTGGATCAGAGGTGGGAAGTAGTTCATTTGTAGGAGCCAAGCTGGAGTTCTCTGGGGACCCACACTTTGGTTCCATAGGTGGCTCATTATTTTGATCCATTGATCCATTCATCATTCAATGTTTATGAAGCAGCTACTTGAGGGGGATGAATTATGGAGGCTACAAAGGCAGAGTCAAAACATTCTTTACCAGGGTTGGGAACTCAAGACATACTCATTAAAAAGTTAACTAATATTACCAAAGAACTTAGTATAAATCTGTTATAATGTTGGTGCTCCATAAATATTTTCCAAGGCATGCACAAAGATGTTCATTACAGTATTGTTTATAACAGTAAAAACTAGAAACGACTTAAGCTTCTGCCAATGGGTAGCAGTTAATCAACTAGGCTATATCACCACTAAATGTTCATCTTTTGCTAAGAAGATGCATGGATGGACGGATGGATGGGTGGATGGATGGATAAATACAAGTTCAGAGCAGAGACAGTGAAAGTGAAACAGGAATATTAGAAAAAGCATCATGGCAGAGACACTGAGGGAGAAAATGCCTGGTACATGGTACATAGTCAGTAAATGTTGCTCGTATGAACTAAGTTTCCCCCAAAGCAACTAGTAAAATAACTCCTCCAACCCAAGGAACTCCAGGAATGTCCAGAGGACCCCTTGTGTGCCCGTGAACACATCCCTTCTGCAGGGCCCTGGCTGTTCACTGTCTCCTGCAGCTGCTACACGTAAATCCTACAGATGCCAAAGTTGTATGGGGGATGGTGGTAGCAGTGGGAGGATGGCTCACTTCCTCTTTGAGTCCTATAGCAGGATTGCTTGGACCCCAGTGTATTACAGACCTTTCCCTTCTACTGACAGCCTGCTGCTAGCTTGTTACTCAACCCAGAGATGAGTCCAGGGACTTGGGCCAAAGACAAATCCAGGGAGCATCGCTGTGCCTTTCTCAAGACTCCCCAGGTCAGCCCTCTGTGCCCAAGTCCTTCTCTCTCCCAGGCAACTCTTCATTACTCCTGTCTGCTGAGTGAAAGGTCTTGTTACTTTTTAGAGGAGCCCCACCTTGGTCAAGTATTTTCAGCCTCAGAGTTCAGGGGTTCCATGATAATAAAGAGCTTTGACTCTGAAAGACTTTCAACAGGCATTGAGTTGCTTTACTTTCATTGCAATGCTGGGAGGTACCAAAGGGAGGATTTGTATGCCCATTTCATAAATGAAGAACTGTGAGGCCTTGGCTGGGAAGCTGTGTGCCTAAAGACACCGTCAAGAGCCAGATTTGGAAAGAAGAACATGGGAGTATGTGCCCGGGATTCCCCACACAATTGCCAAGAAGGTTATGGGAGTCCTAGCTTGACCTTTAGGATCTGAAGGTTGTAATGACTGGTAGATAACTTGGGGTTACTCAATATCTATTTACCCTCCCTACTAACACAAAAAAATTTTCTCAGAAAATAACCACTCCCCCTTTGCATGGATTCTTGGTGGAAAAGTAAATCCAGGCGCTGACCTACAAGTAAGAAAGCCAAGGGGCTCTATCCTTTCTCTCATAGACCTGGTATGGTAGGGGGCAAGTATATGAGAGCCAGACTGAACTCCCTATCAGGGCTTTGGATCTTGATGCTACAAGGAAAGGAGGATAGTGGTATAGCAGTGGCTGAGTTTATAGGGCCTACTACAAGAAGGTTACCATGGTTCCCAGGGATGGATGGCAATCTTCCTTTCTAAACCTGCTCCTCCCATGACCCACCAATTTTATGGTTCTTCAGCATTCTTCTAAGGGCTACCCAGCAAACACTGTTTAGCCAGCCCTGGTTTCTGTCAATTGCAACCAGAGAACTCTGAAAGGAAGGCAGACGTTGAGTAGGTATTCAGTAAGTATTTGTGGAATGTGTGCATGAATGCATGAGGAAATGAATGTATGTATGAATGAATGTACAAATGAATGAATGAATGTAATAATGAAGAAAAATGAATGGGCTTCCCTGGTGGCGCAGTGGTTGAGAGTCCGCCTGCCGATGCAGGGGACACAGGTTCGTGCCCCGGTCCGGGAAGACCTCACATGCCGCGGAGCGGCTGGGCCCGTGAGCCATGGCCGCTGAGCCTGCGCGTCCGGAGCCTGTGCTCCGCAACAGGAGAGGCCACAACAGTGATAGGCCCACGTACCACAAAAAAAAAAAAAAAGAAAGAAAGAAAAATGAATGCCTCCCTATGAACTAATCTCACCACTCTCTGGCAAAAGCTACAAGGAACTTTGTTTCAGTGCCTTGATGTTTCAGCTTCGCTCCCTCTGCAGGGCTGTGTCCCCTCTACCTGACATGATCCTTCCTCTCTTCACCTTGGTAACTTTTAATCTTCATATTCAGTCATTTACTTGGGGAAGCCCCCCTGGCTCCCCAAAACCACAATTGGATTAGGTGTCCTTATGGTCTCTCTCATACACCACTGGTGTTTTCCATCAAAGCACCTGTCTCAGTAGCTTAAACACTCTTTTGTGTGATCATCTGATCCATGTGCATCTGTCTAGACGCTAATCTCCATGAAGGCAGTGTTTTGCTTAACGCTGTCTCTATACCTAGTCCAGTGCTTGGAAGGCAGCAAGTATGCAAATAAATGTAAGTATCTGTTTCATAAATAAATGAAGAGGTATGCTCTTTGGAAGGAAAGAACAGGAGACCCTGACCCCAATAAGCACTCAATAAATGCCTGTTGTTGAACTTGAACTTGACGGCTCAAACCCAGGCACAGGGTTGGTTCTCAGAGATTAGTTGATGAGCATGGAGAGCCTGAGATGGAGGTGAGGGAGGGAAGTGGAAACCTGGAAAGACAGTGGCTCAGTGGGGAGCTAGGAGATAGACAAGAGACAACTTCTTCCTCTGCTCTTAGCTGTGGGCCAGCCTGGAACCCAGGTGTTCTGGTGCCTAGTATGCTGCCTGTTCTCTTAGGCATTGGGAAATCTGCCCTGGATATTAACCAGCCTATGTCCCCTCCTCTCCCGCCTGAAAGAAAGGAGGGCCCACAGGAAAACCATTCTTTAACCCCCTTTGCTGCAGCCCATCCCAGTGAATCATCCTTCCAGACACATCAGGCCTCCAAGTGGAAAATGGCCCCATAGGCTGGACTACTGCCTACCTCTTGGGGTCACGAGCCCCTGAGGAGGACACCAAGGCCAAGGCCCGGGGTCTGGGAACCTGCCTGGCTCCCCACACGCCTCCTTTCCGGGAGGGTGACTCATCCCTGCAGGGACCTTGACAGCTCTGGTTGGCATCGGGATCAGCTGATAAAGTCACATGCCCCTGCAAACCAATGCCACAGCCGAAGGAGAAGGCAGGCCCAGGGGGTAGGAGAGGGGGCAAGAATAGAAACCATGGTTCTGAATTTTAACGAGTTTTGAAAGAAAATGAGTAAGTTCAGGTTAGCTGTCAGTAACTTAGAGTGATGGGCCTGTTTTCAGTCTCATACCTAATAAATAACTTCTGATTTCGTTTCCAAGGATTGACTGGGCACTTCAAAAGACCTCCGCGGGGAGGAAATGAGCTTCTCCCTCCGCACCCTCCACGCTCAGGTGAGGACTGAGGTCACCAGCTGGAGGGGCTCACAGGGGTGGGGTCCGGCCGACTCACTGGCAACTGACTGACTTACTGACTGACTGAAGAGCTGGCCACCGGCAAGCTAATGGAGAGACTGACCGCCAGGCTGTCAGATGGGTGAAATAACCCAGTGATAGTGGAGCCAATGGAGTGGTTGATACACCAGTGAACAGCCTGACTGCCCAATTGATAGTCAAATGGACTACTGGCCAGTGAACAGACCAACACTCCACTCAGTGAGCTAGTGGACTATAGGTTAACCTGCCTGCCTCCCCAGAAGACTGGATAACCAGTTGACCAAATGGCCATCAGGCTGATGAACCAACCTACTCATATACTGACAGAAGAATGTGGAGTGGCCAAGGACATCTGGTGGGTGGACCAGCTAAGCAACCATTGACCAGCACAATAGTCAGAAAGAACTCTATTGCCAGGACTCCACACAATGAGGACTCTTCCCAAAGGAAGATCAGATACAACAAGAAAGGGGTAGCAGATGCAAAAAAAGACAAAAAACTAAAATGTCCACAATCCAATGAGGAAGGAAGAGGACTCTGGTGATCAGGTTGGAGGTAACCCAACTTGGTTGATGTCCAGAGTTGCATAAAGAGACTGGGAGATTCCAACCCGAGGTCAAGGTGTGGTTTTGCTGTTTAGGTCTCTCTCGTGAAGATTGAATCAAATAAGCAAAAGAGTGAGTGAGTTCAGCCATGACCTCTCTGTAACATCCTT
This sequence comes from Monodon monoceros, assembly GCF_005190385.1. Taxonomy (NCBI): domain Eukaryota; kingdom Metazoa; phylum Chordata; class Mammalia; order Artiodactyla; family Monodontidae; genus Monodon; species Monodon monoceros. The sequence goes on along the minus strand of NW_021703768.1, from coordinate 146,236,763 downwards.
CTGACCCTCCTTCTATATCCCCATCATGAACATAGCAGACTCTTTCATTCTCCTATGGTCATAGATGTGGGGACATAAAATGCAGTCATGGGGCTGTTCTGGTTGTAAGATTATGGATGATTATTTTTCCTTTCATTTTCGAATTATATCCTGTAGTGGGGCTTTATTATTTTGCAATGGAAAAATCACATTTATAGTTTTAGAAGGAAAAATAAAAACAAGTTTGGTCCCTACTCTGTCTTGCTCCATACCCAATAAATATTTCTTGATTTATGGATCCAAGGAATATTCAAGGCTTGCCTCTTTTTACTTTTTGATGTCAACATGGTTTATTGAATGCCTACTAGCCATTTCTCTCTTTTTCCTAGATTACTAGAACAGCCTTCACAGCCTTTCCCTGTTTAAGTCTCTTCTTTATGTAGATACGAAAAGAATTTCCATCGCATTCCTCCTTCTCAAGAACTTCCAGGGGATTCCAAGAACCCGTTTGATTATAAACTTCAACTTCTTAACAAAGAATCAAAGGACTTTGAATAACTAGTTCTCTCTCTTTGTGTACATCTATCCATATCCATGCAAAAATGAACACACACACACACACGCGTGTGCAAACACTAGCTAGTTACCTCCCTGTTCTAACTTCTCCTCACTGCCCAGGGCCTCTCTGAATTCTTGGTTCAGTTACCCGTCTCACAGTTTTCTCTCAACCAGGAATGGAAATCCCACACCCAAGTTGTGCCCATCACTTTGACAAATTCATCCATCTATCAATCAAAAAGTATTTATTAAACATCCAACGTTTGCCCACTATTGTGGGCATTGTAGAATTGCTAAAGAGGGGAAGAGAGAAGGGTTCTGACATTTATTGAGTGCTTACTATTGAAGGCACTGAATTCACATAGGTGACCTTTTAGCATCCTCAGTGAAATATGTTATTAGACCCATTTTACAGATGAGAAAACAGAAACGCAGCAAGGTCATTTACCCAGGGTCACATTGCTAGGAAGCGACGGAGCTGTGATTTGAAACCAGATATGCCTAACTCCATGGCCTTTGCTTTACCACCTGTTTGGGAAAGCCAGACTATGTTTTTCTTCCACCCACTCATTCACTCATGCATTCATTCATTTAGCAAACGTTTACTGAGCATCTAACTCCCAACCAGGACAATACAATGTGCTGGGATAACAATGATGAGCAAGACAGTCACAACGCACACCTTTTTGGAACATAGTGTTTGGTGAGGGAGACAGATCCAATAAAGCATGTGTGTGTGTGTGTGTGTGTGTGTGTGTGTATAGTATATATATAGGTATATACATAAAATATATATATTTGTGTATAGGTATATATATGTATATTTAGTATATTGGTATATAAACATATTTATTTATATGTAATTGATATACATAAAAATTATATGTATAATTATAGCAAATTTCAACGACAAAGGAACCAGGAGACAGGTGAGGATGAGATACAGAATACCATGAGTCACAATATAGCTTTACAGTTTGCAAAGCCCTTTACAAACTTTATTTTGAATCTATTCTTGAAAGACAAGTTTCTACAGATGAATTCAAGGGCAGGCTAAATTACGAGTCCAGATGACTGGGACCTAGTCCAGAGTCGCAAAACGTTTCTCTGTGCAGCACAGATAAGCAGGGCCACGTTTGGGCCAGGAGCAAGCATGGGTGTGAAGCTATCAGGGTAGTCTTCAAAGGGGTGATGAAATTTAAGATTGAACAAGGGTTGGAAATGGATTGGGAGGGGAGGAAACAACAGCACCAGCCTCGGTCTTCAGGCCCGGATTGAGGTGTTTCCATCCAAAACCTTCTTGGAAGATCCCAGCTCTGTGGGTTTATGATGGCCTGAGATGTAGGGACCTTCTCCAAGTAAAGAGAGCAACCAAAGAGCCCACAAAAGATGTTTAAAAATAGGACCCTTGATAATGCCGAGGTCAAATAATTTTTGACTTGAGATAACCAAAGTAAAATGATAGACTGCTTACAACATCCTCAAATGTATTATGCTTTGGGATGTTTGGAAAGATGAAGAAAGCAAACACCTGCTTGTCTCAAGACTTGTGCTACTTGGCACAAACAAGAACAAGAACCACAAAGAGCCTGACCTGGAAGCTTCCTCTGGCTGACGCTGGGATCCTGGGGCCACCTGCATCTCCCACCCATTTTCCAAATGCTAGTTCTAGACCCCCTGCAAGGCTCACTTCCTCCTATAAAGTTCCAGCAAGAATCCAGGCTTGGGGGCTCCCACCCTGACTCTATCACTGACACATGATGTGGCCTTGGGCAATGCCCCCAGACTCTCTGGGCTTCGTTTTTCTGTAAAATGAGAAAAATCATAACTACCCTTCAGGACTGTCCTGAGAATAAAGATTACGTTAGGTTATTTCCCTCTCTGTGGCAGACACTGGCTGAGTTTGCCTGCTCAGCATTCCTCTCCTCTTCTTCTGGCAAGAACATCCACTTGACCTTTGGAGAACTGCTCCTTCCCCACTCTAAGGCCATATTGACTTAGCCGGAGCTGACTCCACTTCCAGGCTTCTAGAATGGATACCTGATCGGCCTTGGCACGTGACCCAAGTGCATCTCATGAAGTTCAGTTATTGGACTTGTATTTGAACCTTGAGGGGAAGAGTTCTCTTTTTGCGAAGGTGCTGAGCTGGTGAGAAGTAGTTCTGGAGCTGGGCAGCTGTCCTGCCATCACAAGGGCAGTGCCTGCCTGAAGGTGAAGCCATGCTAGAAGAGAGTGAATTAAAGAAATGGATGAAGGTTGACTGGACATCTGGATCCAACCATACCTGAAGCTGCTTACTCCTGGGAATATGTACCTTTATTAGCTTAAGGCAGTTTTAATTAGGTTTCTAAACAATCTAAAGAGTCCTGACTAATGTCCTCTCATAGGAAGAGATCTCCATGGACTGAGATACTTGTTAACGTGTTGGGTTGTTTTTATTCTCCAAGAATCCTGTCTATTATGGGTTGGAAGAGGCTGGGGAGGAGACTCAGGGACTCAGGGTCCTCCTTGAAACTCTGCCCAGGAAGGGAAGTTAAGAATACTAAGGGAGAAAAAGGCCCCGATAAGTCTAAGAAATGCCAGATGAAAATCATTTCTACCACTTATTGAATACCTGTTACATGGCAGATGTATTAAAAATGTATTCCTTTATTCATCATATACTTAGTAATGTCTACCGTGTGCCAGACACGGTACTAGGGAACCTCCATTCTAGCGGAAGAGCGGAGTCTCACCCTGCCAGGTAGGTGCTATGGGTCCCATTTTACAGATAAGGAAAATCAGAGCTCAGAGAGGAGGAGGGAGTCGCCCAAAGTCATACCTCTGGACCAGAGTGGATTCAAGATTCTAACTTGGGTCTGTCTGATTTCAAAGTTCATGCCCTTGTCATCATTCCAGGCCACCCTCTTTGTAAACTCTGCTCTAGGGAAACGTCACTCTGTTCCTAACTTTGCCTGAGAAGGGAAGGGGGTGGCAGGGGCCTATACATAGTCTCTGTCTCAGGAGTTGAGACCCACAGTGTCTCAGTGCTTGGCCGTGTTTACGTTGCTGGTCAGACAGGCCTGAGTGTGTCTGCCCAAATGGACTGTGAGTTGCGTGACAGAGGCTCGAGGTTTTGTCTGAGGATCCTCCGACAGCCAGAGGAACTGGCAGAGGGCTGAATCTGGCCACCCTGCCCAGCCTGTGGCTTTTCAGTTCAACCAAGATTCTAAGTTCCAAATGTACCCTATCTATCCCACCCCACCCCCTTTTGGGGAAGACACTAAAGATAAGATGATAGAGTCAGAGAAACTTGGGTTTGAATGCTATGGTACTTACTCAAACAAATCACCTAACTCCTCTGTGCCTCATCTTCCCCACCTGAAAAAATGGGAATAACAGGATGCACCGTACAGGGTTGCTATAGGGACTAGACAAGGTAAGAGATGGACAAGTTCCTAGAACCATGAGTAGCACATAGTAGGTCTTGGATGAGCCCATGTTATTTTCCTCTCCCCTGCAGCTGCCTGGTTCACCTGGGCATCCTCCTCCACCCGCCAGCCCAGTCCCCACCCCCCAATCCAGCCCTAACGACTTTTGCAGCCCATCCCTGGTGGCAGTAGCTGAGAGGCCCAAGACTCCCAGGGCCCCCAGGCTCTTTAATCAGCCTCTGCGAGGGCTGCAAGTGATTCAGTCTGCAAGCGATTCTGCACCGGTCGCAACAGCAAACAGGCCTGCAGGGAATCACTTCAGCAGAAAGATGTTGGCATGTCTCTATAGCAACTCGGGGAAAATATTTCACGCAAAAGTCCATCTGTTGTAACATAAAGGGAGTCCCAGCCAATAATCGAGTTATAACGAGTTATAAATTATTCCTAATTTGCGAGCTTTATTTTACCAAGCCACAAAATACATATATATATATATATATATATATATATATATACATCTATACCTGCATATACCTATGGAGACATACGCTGTGTATATTCTTATACATGTGCACAAGCACACATGTGCAGTCGCGAGATAATAGCGACACAGCTGTGACTGAACTGTCTCATCCTGTGGTGCAAATTCATCAGCAGGCAGGACGTTCATCCAGGGTCTGGATGATGTGACCCAAGCCAACGGACCTCAGTGACCTCCACAGCCACTGTTAAAAGGAGAGACCCAACTTACAATGTTACCTACGGCTATTATGCAAGCCAGAGCTCAAATTTTTTTGTTAGTTTCCCTGGTTTCCCTTAAGGAAAAAAAAAACAATTTTTTTTTTTGGTTCCTGATGTCCTCATAAAGAGACATTTGTATTGATTCATTGGTATAAAATGCTTTGTAGAGGCTATCAAAGTGGAAAAAACAAAGTGATAATTCGCATTGTGATGCTTTTAATTTTATGTGTTGTCAACACTTCAAAGTAGGCCGGAGCTCTGCTTAGGAGATCTGGGACTTTTCTCATTGCATGTCGTATGTAGGCTACAGCTGTCTGCAAGTCCAGAGCCTCTTGCATGACGCCCACTCTGGCTTCAGATGGCTCTGCTTTTTTTCTTTCTTTTTCTTTTTTTTTCTTTACTCCCTCCTTTCTATATTTGCTCTCCAAAACTCCTGTGGCTTGGAAAAAGAAAAACGGTGTTGGTGAGTGGGAGGGAATGGGGTTGAGTGAGCACGAGCTATACAGCGCCCTTTTTCCTCTTAGAGAAACGACTGGCTTTCCAGCCAAGAACCCCCGAGGCCATCTCAGAGACTACAGGCTAGGTTACCACCCTGATCCCAGGGAAGAATCATCACGATGGTCACCCTGCCTCCCGCCATGCGGAGCTGTGCCAAAGGCTTGCATTGTGTCACTTAACCCTGCCCTCCACCCCTTGAGGATGGTGGCATTTTTATCCACATATTATATTTATTTCATTTATGACTGGAGTTCTGAGAGGTGGAGGGAGGGAGTCTACTGTTTCAGCTTCTTCCCGCCTGCCTAGAAACACACAGAAGAGGCTGACACCCAAGAGAGGAAATTCTAGGGGTGGACTTCTGCCTCAGAAACTTAAAGCAGCATCAGATACTGTGTATCAACCCAGACATGCACTTGCACTTCGAACACCTTCGTTATCTTGTTTCAACCCCACAACATTCCAAGGCACATAGGATAACGCCCATTTTACAGATAAGTACGTTCAGATTCAGAGAGCTCAAGACACTTCTCCAGGGCAACACAGCTGTCTAGAGAATGCCAGGGCTGGCCTTGGCAGTCAGGATGCCAGACTCACAGCCCGTGGGCCCCCTGGCACCTGCTTCCCTCTGTCCAGTGTCCCTCAGTTTGGATGGTAAGCTGCCGTAGGCCAAGCAGGGCCCGTAGCCCACATCTGCGCCTTCCATGGGGCTGAGAGCAGAGTTGGCCTGGTTTCTTGAGAGCATGTTGATTTGATGAAACGCATCAGAGGCAGGGCCCAGCCAAAAAGGTCAGCAAGGGGAAGAGGGCAGGAACACCCTGTTACCAGATCTGGAGAAGAAATGGAAAGTGAAATGCTTGGAAAGTAACTTCGGGCAGCCTGGAAGAAAGTGTGTCGGGATATTTCCGAAGGCCTGGTTGAGCAAGCCTTTCCCCCACCTACCCGCACACCTCGCCAGAGGGGCAGAGGCGTGTGCAGAAATCATGGTGGAGGTTGCTTCTGGCCCGATTCCATGGGGTTCAGGTCACTTCCAGGGACAGTCCCTGAGGAGCCAGGAGATGGTCTTCCTGAGGCTCCGGGACCAGCAAGACAGCCCCGGCAGCTCCTGCCCCCCTCCCCGCCAGGGTGACTCGATCTGGGATCGGCATCCAAGACCTTCCATCAGACCTGTTGAGTTGGGGCCTTGGAATGGGGAGCCTGCAGCTGCAGAAAAGGCCACGATCTGTCCACTGAGTACATTTGCAAGAACAGCCCCATGATGGCCTCAGCCTCAGGCACAAATAGGATGAATGGGTCAGGGAATTTTGCTCAATAGACCAGACCCCTCATCTGGCCAATTTTTCTCTTATGTCTCTCTTTCTTGCTTGCTTTTTTTTTTTTTTTTTCCTCCCTTAAGCTTTTGAAGAAAGAGCGCACCTTTCAAAAGCCAGCTTGTAGCAGCCTTCTGTGTGGTTGGATTTCCAGCACTGAGCTGCTCTCTAAGCTGCTCTGTTGCACGTGAGGGAAGGAGCTGGACCCAGGAGGGGCGCGATGTCCCACTTCTCCCGCCTGAGTGTGAGAGGCCATTTCAGGATCTCTGGGACTGGCCAAGAATCCACCTCCCTGAGGGTGAGCCAAAGGCAGAGCCTCTGCTGACCTCTGCCCTCCCTTAGCCCAGCCAGAAAAGAAACAGTCCAGAGCACCGTGGTAAGCCCTTCGGTTAAGCAAAGCCAAAAACTCCAAAACCTCCCATGCAAACCCTGGAGGACCCACGCCAGATCTTTCACACGGGGGATTTGCCTCCAGTTAGCAGGGGTCTGGAGAGGTAGTGAGGCTGAACGTCCTCTCCTCTTTCACCCTGCTTCCACCACCCCCCAACCTGGGCCTCCGTCATGTCTGAATTCTCAGCCAGATTCCAACATCAGAAGCTGCCCTCAAGTGGCAGAAAGACCCAGGAGCCAGAGAGCAGACCTCTTGCGGCAGGCGGTGGCGAGGAGTGGCTAAGAGCCTGGGGTCAGACAGATTTTGCTTCGAATCCCACATCTGCCAGTTAGTAGCTGTGGGACCATTTGTTCCTCCTCAGGAGCCTCAGTTTCCTTATCTGTAAAATGGGGACAAGAACCTCACCCATCTCACGCAGTGTGTGTAAGGGTAAAATGAGATAGTGGGCGTGAAACACTGAGAACTTTGCATTCTGTGCCCAAAATCATAGTTATCCTCTTTTGTTGCTGTTATTGTTACCATTTCCAACCCTGGCTCTGAGATACAATGCATGTGTGCTCATGCACAGGCGTGCACACACACACACACACGCGCGCACACACACCAGCCAGTCAAGGAGCACCCTGAGGGCATAGCCTACATCTCTGTATCATCATAGGATTTAGAGTTGGATAGGATGTTGGAAAATATCTGAGGCCAGAAGGGAGACGTGTCTGGCCGTCGTCACTGACCGCCATGTGGCAGAGTGGGACTGGAATGCTGTTCTCATTTCTTTGGATTCCCTCTCCTCATTTATCACACACTCAGCAAATATTTATGTTGACCACCCCCTCAGTGTCAGGCCCTGGCTGGGCCTAGGGCTATAGGAGCGAGGAGGATGGTTCCTGCACTTGTGGAGCTTGTACCCAGGCCTCTGACACCATCATGCATCTCCATGGCTCTCTAGACTCTAAACTCCCATCCTGTGCATCCTCGGAATCCCAAACGCACTGAACGCATGGGTTTCCTTAGCCCAGCCTCGGGTCTCAGCCCCATTTCCTTCCATGGTTAGCGCGCTCCCTGAGGGCAGACCTCTGGCTCCACTTGTTCTGGGCAGGAGACCTGCGTGTTGCAGCCCAGACCACTCTGAGCCACGCTTATCCACACAGGTGTCTGCGTCTCCCCATCAGACTCTGAAGGCAGAGGTCTCCTCTGAGCCCTGGCAGGGCCTAGCAGGGAGCCAGACTCAGTAGATGGTTGTTGGATGAATGATGAATGAAACAAGGTCGGTAATTCATTTGTTCATTTATTCGTTCACCACACATTTATCCTGAATCTACTCTGTGCCAGGTTAGGGGATACAGAAATGAATGGGACATAGTCCCTCAAAGAGGCCCAGTAAACAGACGTGAACAATGATAGACGTGTGCAGGGGAGAGTGGGGCCCAGAGGAGGGTGAGGTCAATTCTACTGGGAGGTGGGGGAGGAAAAGCAGTAAACTGCTGAGCAAACTCAGGAAACTGAGTGACACCCAGGCGAGGTCTGGACGGGCAAGTTAACTAGGTAGACAAAGAAAGAGCAGGCTTTCTAGGCAGAGGGGACCCACATGGGAAAAGGCCCTGAAGTGTAATGTACTTTAGGAAACATCAGCTTTACCATTTGGCTCTTGTATGTTATTAGTCCCATTTTCCAGAAGAGAAAACTGAGGCACAGAGAAGTAAAGTAATTTGTCCCCGAGGTCTCATAGCTATTTAGTTACCAAGTTTATTGACAGAGAGGAGATAACTGACCAGGTCACAGAGATTAAGGCATTGGACCCTACCCTGAGGGTAGTGGGGAGCCCCAGAAAGATGTTGAGCAGGGAATGTCCTGATCTTTTTTGTTGTTTTTGATAGTTTCTTCTGGGACAATGAGGAGAATGCACTCAAGTTTCCCAGTAGCTGTGAGTCTGGAGAGATGAATTCGTCACTTGCACATATTCAATAAAGAACATGCACCAAAAAGAGTTAATGGAGGCATTTTCATGATGGCAGAAACACAAATGCCTATCAGCAAGAGAGTGGATGAATAAACAATGCTATATACACACAGTGGAATATTATTCAGCAGTGAAAATGAATGAACCACAGAAGCAGGCAACAATACGGCTGAATCTTGACATAGCAGCTGGTGGCTGCTGTGTTAACAAACCACTCCAAACTTAATGGCTTAAACAACCATTATTTATTTACTTCACAATTAAATAAATGGGTAGGCATTTTAGGCTGGGCTCAGCTGGGCAGTTCTTCTGGTCTTAGCTGGGTTTCCTCGTGAGCCCATAGTCAGTGGAGAGTCAGCTAAGAGGTTTGGCTTTCGAGGGTTGATAGGCTGTCAGCTAGGGGGATGGTGGCAAATGGACCACATGTCTCTCATCATCCAACAAGCTAGCTCACACTTGTTCACAAGGCTATGGATGTTTCCATGAGAATGAGGGAGAGCACAAGGCCTCTTAATGCCTGAACTCAGACATGGCACTATGCCACATTATATTAGTCAAAATAATACATAAGGCTGACCTAGATTTAAGAGGTGGGGTAATAGACTCCACCTCTTGATGCTTCCATTGCATCAAGTCACATTGCAAAAGGAATGTGGAGGCACAAAGAGGAATAATTGCAGCCATATTTGCAAATAGTCTACCCTGCTTGGCAAGATAATACTGAGTGAAAAAAGTAAATTCTAAAAGATTACGTACAAGGGACTTCCCTGGCTGTCCAGAGGTTAAGACTCCACTCTTCCACTGCAGGGGGCGCGGGTTCAATCCCTGGTCAGGGAACTAAGATCCCACATGCTGCGAGGTGCAGTGGCCACCCCCCGCCAAAAAAAATAATAATAAAAATGAATAAATAAAAGATTACACACAAAATGATATCCTTTTGTAAAATTTGAAATTAGACTTTAGCAGTGCATATAGATGAAAAAATATTGTACTAAAAAGGAAGCAGTAGTGCGATAAACACAGGATGCAGGATGATGGTCCCCTCAGAAGGCAAGGTGATGGGATGGGGGAATAATGTCTTGGAATGCAGGTTATTGTCAAGGTCATAGCCTTTATCTTCATTATTAAAAATGACAATTTTCAAAAAGTGAATCATATGAAAACTAGGTTGTGATTAGTCTAGATGTGTGTACTTGAGGTCAAGAAAGAGAGAAAGTGAGGTAAAGAGAGAAAGTCAGGTTATGAGAGAGGAATGGGCAAGGATAGCCGCTCAAAGGGTCAGATCGCTTTGGAGAGCCTCTTAGATACGGGTGAGGAGAAAGAAGGAGGATCAAGAATTACTTCTGGGGCTTCCCTGGTGGCGCAGTGGTTAGGAATCTGCCTGCCAATGCAGGGGACAGGGGCTCAGGCCCTGGTCCGGGAAGATCCCACATGCCCCGGAGCAATGAAGCATGTACGCCACAACTACTGAGCCTGCGTGCCACAACTGCTGAAGCCTGCATGCCTAGAGCTTATGCTCCACGATGGGAGAGGCCACCGCAATGAGAAGCCCGTGCATCACAGTGAAGAGTGGCCCCCGCTCGCCGAAGCTAGAGAAAGCCCGTGCACAGCAATGAAGACCCAACGCAGCCAAAGATAAATAAATTAAATAAATTTTTTTAAAAAAGAAAGAAACTAACACAATATTGTAAAGCAACTATACTCCAATAAAAATAAAATAAATAAATAAATAAAAGAATTACTTCTGGAACACTGGCTTGAGTGCCTGGGGGTGACAGTGCCATCCCTGAGCCCATAGAAGAAGACAGTTTGGAGAGAACCAAGAGTTGTGTTTGGGGAATGGTGAGTTTGAATGCTTGTGGAGATCCAGGAAGCCAGGTCCCCCAGGCTGCTGGTTTTCTGGAACTTGGGAGAACGGTCAGGGCTGGAGAAGCAGGAGCCTCAGCACATCCAAAATGGAGACCATCCCAGAAAGCTCTGCGTTACATCAGGATGGAAGGCCTCCCTTCAGCTGAGAGCCACCCCCAGCTGCCTGGCCTTGGTGAGGGCTTCGCCTCACCCAGCCCTTCCTGACAGCTCCTCGGGGCACGTCCACAGCCAGGTTCCCTTCTAAGCAGTGGGGCCTCCACCCTGAAATCCCGGGCCAAGCAAGTGAGCTTGGGCTTGTGGCTGAGGAGGCCCTAGCAGCAGTCTCCTCCCCCAGCAGGGCCAATGGGACCCCAGAGGGGGCTGGATGTTTGTGCAGATGACATGTTTATGACCCAACCTCTCCTTACTCATGCTTTTGGCTTCCCCTCGCTGATTTTGGTTGGGTGGATCCCAGTTCTGCTGCTGGATTTGGGAACCTTGGGGCTGGGGCTGAACAGAGCTTCCTGTAACTGTTCCAACCAAGGATGGTTCCAGCCCCTTCCCCAGTCCCCCTAGACCTCATATTTTCCCACACCCAACTTTATTACAGAATGCTAGCATCTCAGAGCTGGAAAGGGCCTCTGGCATCATTGCATCCGATGCCTCCTTTTCTGGATGAAGAAACTGAGGCCCAGAGGGAGGAAGGGACTTGCCCAAGGTCATGCAAGCAGGTTGAGACAGACATCCGGACATGTAGCTCAGGGCCCTGAGACCACCGTCCAAACAGCAGCTTCCTTGGTTGCTGCTTTGTTTGGGAAAGGACAGTTCAGCTTTTTCGAGCCCGCCACAGTAACTTTCTCCTCTCCCAGGGAGGCAGCAGACAGCGACAGACTCTCTGCTTTTACAGCTTAATTCCATAGGAAATTGGAAATATCCTGTCAGAGGTGTCCGGGTGGCCCGGCTGCCGCACCCCGACCTGGCCGCCAGAGTGCCGCTTCTCCCTGCTCCCTGGCTTGCGGGCCGTTTTCAGAAGCTCTTCCGAGGGTTCCTATGGACTCTCTCCCTGGTTTTCCTCCCAGGGCTCGCTGCTAGCACAGAGCAGCCGGGTCTGGCTGGGGCCCTAAACCCTGACGTTTAGTTCCTGGCAGTCTCTGGCCCTGAGCTCCAGCCTGGCTTCAGTGCCCTGAGGTCCTGCCCTGAGGTCCCAGGGAAATTGGAGGAAGGGGCTCCCAGCCTCCCTTTGGGAACCCAGGGTCACCAGGATGCCCTGAGGGCCCCTGCATTGCTCTCCCAGAACTCATCACTTTCCCAGTTTCTGAGACTGCAGTGGGTGACACTTACCTCCTCCCTTCTCTGGACGTCCCCTGCACTTGGTATCTCGTGCTGGCAGCTCCAGCCTTCTCAAGAACCAGCCTGGAAGCTTCAGGAGGTCAGTGTTGCTGTTGCGTAATCATTAGAGGAGCGAGCGAGTCTCTGGCATTGCACACCCGGGCTGAACCCCAGAGCCAACGCTCCTGAGCTCTGTGATTTCAGACAAATTGCTTCCCTTCTCTATGCCTCGGTTTTCTCATCTATAAACTGGGGGTGATAATAATAGTACCAAATATATAGGGTTGTTGCGAGGATTAACATGGCATAGCACGCGTAAAGCATTCAATAAATGTTTGAAATTTTTTTTTATGTTTTGGGGGTTTTTTAAATTTATTTATTTATTATTTACTCTTGGCTGCGTTGGGTCTTTGCTGTTGCGTGCAGGCTTTCTCTAGTTTGCAGCTAGCGGGGGCTACTCTTCGTTGCGGTGCATGGGCTTCTCATTGCGGTGGCTTCTCTTGCTGTGGAGCTCGGGTTCTAGGTGAGCGGGCTTCAGTAGTTGTGGCACGTGAGCTCAGTAGTTGTGGCTCATGGGCTTATTTGCTCCGCAGCATGTGAGATCTTCCCAGACCAGGACTTGAACCCATGTCCCCTGCACTGGCAGGAGGATTCTTAACCACTGTGCCACCAGGGAAGTCCTGAATTGTTAATATTCTATTTTAGTGTCCCCTTCATCCAGCCCCTCAGGGCCAAGTCCAGAGCTAGGCTATGAGAGACAATAAGTACTCATGAACTGACCCCTTAAACAAGTGGCAGAAAATATGGCAAAACAAGCAGTCTGTAGCTTGCTGGGTCCTATTCAATGCAATGAATCTTCGCTGAGGTTTATTATGTACAGACATTATGCCTGGGAATAGAGACACAGTGATAAGCAAGATGGACACAGTCCCAGCTCTCCTTGCATTTTCATTCCAGTGAGGAGGCAGGCGAGTAATGGAGCACTGCCAGCAGGTGAGCAGGGGCCATGGTGGAAGTGAGCCCAGGCCCAGGGCAGGCACGGTTCACCCAGACTTAGGCATCAGGGAGAGGAGGTGAGTCTGCAGCTGAGACCTGATGGCTGAGCAGGGATGAGAGTGTGAGAGTGTGTGTGTGTGTGTGTGTGTGTGTGTGTGTTATAGGGGTGGGATGCAGTGTCCCAGACAAAAGGTGCATTGTGCACATATGCCTGAGGGAGCAAGACCCAGTGAAGGAATCGAAGAATGCTTAATGTGACTGGAGTGAGAATTAGGATAAGAAAGGTGACGCTGGAGGAGTGGAAAGAAGCCAGACCTCAAAGCCCTAATAGATTTGTCCCAAAGGCACTGGGGAGCCATTGAAGAGTATAGAGCAGGAGAGTGACAAAAGGAAATTTACCTTTTAGATTGCCTACTCAGTGTGTTGGATGGACTGAAGGGATCAAAGAAGACATTACAAGTCTTCCTTATTCCTGGAAGCAGGAAGACATGCAATGAGGCCACCACAGTGATGAGAAGATGGCAGAATATGAGATAAAGGTCAGTCTTTAGGATGACATTTCAAAGCCAGGCCAAAACTGGACCACTGGACCTTCCCAGTCTTCCCTCTTGCTAAGACTGAGAATCAAAGGAGATCCATGGGCCTGAACATGTTAACATAAAGTGCAGTGTGAGTGTGGGATATTGTTACCTTTGGAATTGTTAGTGGTTTTCTGGACACACCACAGGAACTTCCTGGTGGATTCAAGAGCAGGATTTTCTCCTTGAAGGAGGCACAAGGATTTATTGTTTTGCCTCCAGAGGATCCTAATGGATACTTGCAATTGGGGACACACAACTGAATTACATACCTTTCCTTCCAACCAAATTTCTTCACTGCCTTGCCCCCATAGGGCTTTTGGTTGACACACACACACACACACACACACACACACCCATCTCAACTTGATTGTTTCTTTTTTATTGTACTCCAGACGTTACATATAAAGAGCAGAGAAGACTGAAGAGCACTTTTCTTTGTTTATTTCAAAGAACTTCAGTCTTCACTGCTCTTTATACACAACATCTGGAATATAAAAAAAAAAAATTACAACACCTGAAACATATAATGTTGTATGTCAGTTAACCTCAGGTAGTAAAAGAAGCAGAGTGATTGAAAAATTATGATAATGAAGAGGAAACATAATCAATAGAAACAGACCCACAAAGGACAGTTATTGAAGTTGGCAGGTAAGGACTTCAGAACCACTATTTTAAATACGTTCAACATTTTAGAGGTAAAATGGTGATGAGATTGGGTATTTCTGCAGAAAATTGTAAACTCAAAAAAAAAAGTGTAAATTCTGGAACTAAAATATGTGAAATCAAAAATTAATTAGATGAAATTAACAGTAGATTAGTCAATGCAGAAAACAAGATCAGTGAAGTTGAACCCAGGTAAATTGAAGTTGTTCAAAGTGATATACAAAGAGAAAAAGAATTGATAACAATAAATAAAACATCAGTAATAACAATGTTTAATAATGTGAAATAATATAAAGCAGTCTAAAATATGTATAATTCAAGTCCCAGAAGGAGAGGAGAGAGATAAAATGTGGTCTAAGAAATATCCGAGGAATTAGTGGTCAAAATTTTCCAAATTTGATTTTTAAAAACTCAACCCACATATCCAAGAAGCCCAATAAGTCTCAAGCAAGATATTTTAAAATGTCAGAGTAAAATTCCCGAAAAACAAAGATAAAATCCTAAAAAGAGCCAGAGGAGAAGAAGTGTATTATATTAATGAGAATAAGAATAATAATTGATTTGTCACCATAAACAATGCAAGTAATAAACGATTTCTGAAATATCTTCAAAGTACTGGGGTGAAAAAAACTATCAACCTATAACTCTATATCCAAAGAAACTATCCTTCAAAACAAGGCAAAATAGGGCTTCCCTGGTGGCGCAGTGGTTGAGAGTCTGCCTGCCGATGCAGAGGACACGGGTTCGTGCCCCGGTCCGGGAAGACCCCACATGCCGCGGAGCAGCTGGGCCTGTGAGCCATGGCCGCTGAGCCTGTGCGTCCGGAGCCTGTGCTCCGCAACGGGAGAGGCCACAACAGTGAGAGGCCCGCGTACCGCAAAAAAAAAAAAAAAAACCAAGGCAAAATAATAACATAAAAAGGTAAACAAAAAGTGAGAGAATTTGTAGCTCACAGATACACCTAAAAAAATTAATTGCTAAAGGAAAGACTCTGGGCTGAAGAGAAATGATGCTAGATGGGAAGTTGGATCTATAAGTAGGAATGCAATGTGCCAGAAAAAATAAATATGTAAGTAAATATAAAAGTCTATTTTTGTCTTTGCTTACAACTGACAGTGTAAGTAAAATAATGTGTGGTGGGGTTTCTAATATATAATAGAAATAAAATATATGAAAATAATGGAATAGGGGACAAGAGAGAATTAATGGAAGTCTATTTTTATAAAGTTTTTAAACATGGAGTTTTATATTGTTAGTTGAGGATGTATTGTGATAAATTAAAGATGCACATTTAAATCTCTAGAGAAAACTAACAAACAAAAAAATGAAACTGTATAGCTAAAAAGCCAATAGAGGATATCCAAAGGAATAATGAAAATTTCTTGATTAATTTTTTAAAAGGCAGAAAAGTAAAATTGAAGGAAAAACAACAGATAAGACAAATAGAAAACAAATAGCAGGATGTTATGTTTAAGCCCAACCACACTAATAATTACAACACATGTAAATGAGATAACCACTCCAATTAAAAGACTGTGATTTTGGCCAAGATGGAGTAACAGGAACTGTTTTTACCTTCCCACTGAAACACACAGTATATGAAAGCCGTTTTCAAGACAATGCACATCAGGAACAGAGGACAGTGATTCCTGAGAGTTGGAAAATACACAAAATAACCCTACAATTGACCTGTTTATGTCTTAAGAGAGTTTCTAGACTGCAGTGGAGGAAGGACAAAGCCCAGACAAAGCCCAGAGGATTCCCTGAGCTGGAGGCAGAGCTAAGAGCAAAGGTGTCTATAATTTGATGAACAGAGTATTAGAGAGGAGAGAGCTACACAGAAAGGGAATTCTGAAGACCCACAGATGGTCCTCCTCATGTCTTCAACAGAGTACTGATAAACATATGTGTACAAGGAAACTACTTGGGGCCAGAGAAAGAGCCACTCAAAGGAATGAGAGGGAGCACTACGCAGAGCTCAAAAGAGCTAGGAATAGTGACTGCTCCCACAAGCAAGACTGGAAAAACTCATAATTCAAGGTGTAGAATACTCAGAAGGGTATTACTTCTGAGGGAGGCAGGGAATAATTAGCTCTAGAAGAAATACTACTTACGTCCCATCTAATAAATCATTAAAACAAGACCTAAAGGGGCCAAACTGTTTCTAAGCAACTAAACTGTATCTCAGAAAAAAAAAAAAAAAAACCTCAAGAATATTTACAGAAATATAAAAACATACAACAATCAACAAGGTCAAATTCATAATGTTTGGTGTCAAATAAAAAATTATCAGCATTCAGAGAAGAGAAAATAGAGTGCATAACACATAATGAAGAGAAAACTCGATCAAAACTGACCCAGAACTGACACAAATGTCAGAATAAGCAGTCAAGGACATTAAATTTGTTATTATAATTGTATTACAGGTATTCAAATTTTTAAGTGAAAGCATTAAAGACAGAAAAAGTCAGGAAAAACTTATAGAGATAAAATCTGCAATGTTTGAGATGAAAAATTACACTGAATGAGGTGAAAAGTATATTATATATTGCAGAAGAAAATGTGAGTGTATTTGAAGACAGCAGTAGAAACTATGCAAAATGAGACAAAATAAGTTAAAAAATTAAAAGAGCATCAGAAGCTGTGGCAAGATTTCAAGTGACATAATATACATGTAATTGGAGTCCCTGAAGGAGCAACAGGGACAGAAAAAATATTTGAAGACATAATGGCCACAAACTTTCCAAATTTAATGAGAACTATAAATCTAAGGATCCAAGAAAATCAACAAACCTCCAGCTCAATAAACCTGAAGAAAACTACACTAAGGCATATCATAATCAAATTGCTCAAAACTGGTGGAAGGAGAATATCTTAAAAGCAACCGGAGTGGGGGAAAAAAGATAACTTACATGCAGAGGCTCAGAGACAAGAATGACAGCAGATTTGTTTTTGAAAACAATAAGACAAGCAAAAGACAATGGAGCAATATCTTAACGTACCCAAAGGAAAAACACCTAGTAACCTAAAATTGTATTCCCAGCACACATATCTTTCAAAAACAAAATCAAAATAAACATTTTCAGTCATGCAAAAGCTGAAAGAATTCATCACCAGTAAACTGCAGAGCAAGAAGTGTTTAAGGAATTCCTCCTTCAAAAAGAAGGAAAACGGGGCTTCCCTGGTGGCGCAGTGGTTGAGAGTCCGCCTGCCGATGCTGGGGACACGGGTTCGTGCCCCGGTCCGGGAGGATCCCACATGCCGCGGAGCGGCTGGGCCCGTGAGCCATGGCCGCTGAGCCTGCGGGTCCGGAGCCTGTGCTCCGCAACAGGAGAGGCCACAGCAGTGAGAGGCCTGCGTACCGCAAAACAACAACAACAACAACAAAAAACAAACAAAAAGAAGGAAAATGATACCGGAATTAAGCCTGGATCTATAGAAAGGAATGAGAAACACTAGAGAAGACAACTAAATTGGTAAATATAAAAGATTTGTTTACGTGATAATTTAGGCTTTAAACAAACATAATAATGTAGAGTGTGGTTTATAACTTAGTATAAGTAAAATGTGTAACAATAGCACAAAGACTGTAATGGAAGAAATCGAAGCATTCTATTGTAAAGTTCTCATGTGCAAAGTGACATGATATCACTTAAGGGTAGATTGTGATAAGTTAAAGATGTGTGCCATAAACTCTAAAACAACCACTAAAGTTACAAAAGATCGTGGCACATTTCACATTAAATGTGAAAGTTCTAAACATGCCTGATTAAAGGGAAGAGATTTGCAGATTGGATTAAAAAAGAAAATGAAAGAAACAAGGCTCAACTATATCTTGCCTACAGGAAATGCATTTTACATATAAAAACAAAAATAAACTGAAAGTAAAAGGATGAAAAAAGAGTTATGCTTAACCAAAAGGAAGTTGGAGTGGCTATATGAATATCACCAGACAAAGAAGATTTCAGGGCAAAGAATATTACAAGGGACAAAGAAGCTCATTTTATCATGAAAAACAGGTCGTTTCATCAAGACATAACAACTCTGAGTGTTTATGCACCTAACAACAGAGCTTCAAAACACATGAAGCAAAACTGATAGACTTGAACTACAAGGAGGAACAGACAAATCCTTCACTATAATAAAATATTTCAATACCCTTCTCTCAAGAGTAGACAGAAAATCAGTAAGGATATAAAAGACTTGAATAACAGTATTAACCAACTTGACCCAATTGGCATTTATACAGCACTCCACCCAACAACATCAGAATACACATTCTTTTCAAGTGCACAAGGAACATTTACCGAGAAAGACCATATTTTGGGCCATAAAACAAGTCTAAATAAACTTTAAAGGGTTCTAGTTGTATAAAGTATGTTCTGTAACCGCAATGAAATCAAATTATAAATTAATAACAGAAAGATCTCTGGAAAATCCACAAATATTTGAAACTAAATAACACACTTCTAAATAACTGAGGGGGTCAAAGAAAAAATCAAAAGGGGAATTGGAAGATATTTCATACTGAATGAAAGTGAAAAGACAACATATCAAAATTTGTGAGCTGCCACTAAGTCAGTACTTATAAGGAAATTTATAGCACTAATTGTCTCTATTGGAGAAGAGAGAAATTCTCAAATTAATGACACCAGCTTCTACCTTGATAAACTAGAAAAACAGAGAAAATTAAACCCAAAGAAAGCAAAGGAAAGGAAAAAATTAAAATTACTATAAGCCAATGAAATAAAAACAAAAACAATAGAAAAAGCAATGAAACCAAACACTGGCTACTTGAAAATATCAATAAAAATGTAAAATTTCTAGATCAACTGATCAGGAAACAGGAAGAGATTATACAATTACCGAGATCAGAAAAAAAGAGAAGTGACATCACTACAGATGATATCCCTAAAACTATTAAAGAAAATGAATTTCAGGTAAAGATCATCCCAAAAGGAAAACTACAGGCTCCACATGGTTTCGTTGGTAAATAGTACCAAACATTTAAGGAAAAAATATTATTAGTTCTATACAGACACTTCCAGAAAACTGAAGAGAATACTTTCCAATTTATTCTATGAGGCCAGCAGTACCCCAATACCACTAATATCAAAACCAGACTAAGAAATAACAGTATAAAAAAACTATAGACCAGTGTCTGTCATGAACATAGATGCAAAAATTCTAAATAAGATTTTAGCATATCATATCCAACAATATATAAGAACCTACTGCACAGGGAACACACAGGGAACTCTATTCCATACTCTGTAATGACTTATATGGGAATAGAACCTAAAAAAGAGTGGCTATATGTATATGTATAACTGACTCACTTTGCTGTACAGCAGAAACTAACACAACATTGTAAATCAACTATACGCCAATACAAAATTAATTTAAAAATCCAACAATATATAGAAAGGATAATGCATCATGACGAAATGTGGTTTAATCCTAGGAGTATGGGTTGGTCTAATATTCAAAAATCAACCAATGTCATTCACCATAGTAAAAACTAAAATGAAAAACCCTATGATCCTCTTGATAGATGCAGAAAAAGCTATTTGACAAAAGAATCCAATATTTACTGCCTGATTTAAAAAAATACTCTTAACCAACTAGGACTAGAAGGGAGTTCTTCAATCTCGTAAAAATTGTTTACCCAAAAACCTACAGCTAACACTATACTTAATTGGAAAAAACTGAATGCTTTCTCCCTAAGATCAGGAACACAAGGATGTTGCTTTTCACCACTTCTGTTTAGCATTGTACGTGAGGCAAGTTGTGCACTTTATTATATGGTAATTATGCCTCAATAAGATCGTTTTCATAGGCAGAGATTATTGATTAGATTTTAAGTGATATTAAACTATGTACAGTAATCAAGCAACTCAATCTAAATATGAACACACAGAGAGGGCAAAATGAATCTATTTCAGACATAAGAACTGGGAGAGCTTACCACCCAGAGAGTTCCAAAGGATGTGTTTCTGACAAAATTATAATTATCTCAGAAGAAAATTTTGAGATGTGAGTAGGTATGGAAAACAAGGGAAAAGGTAAATGTGGGCTAAATCTAAACATAGATTTTTATGAAATAAACAATATATATCTAGCTTGGGGGGGGGATAAAATAGAACAAAGATAATGATCAAATGAACATTTTAGGAGGAGATGATTGGAACTACAGTATTTGAAGATTGTTTTAGTGTTCAGTAAACACTGAAAGCTATTAATTAACTTTCTCTCTTATTTAGTTCAATATAACATGTTAAAATTTCTGGAGCAACCAATTGGAAAAGTAAAAATAAATTTCTAAATAGTTCATTGATTTAAGAAGCAATGATATATTAAAATATTTAATTGCACAATACAGCTACCACAGAACTTTTTTGAGAAATATATAGCCTCAAATGTTTACTTTTAAAAAGAATAAAAGCTCAGCATTGGTAACCTAAGCATTCAGTGGCACAACCTCCCCCCGCAAAAAAAAAGAAAGAAAAGAAGGGATAGAATAATAAGAAAAGAAATTATTGAAAAATAAAACATATAATAAAATGATCAGCAAAGCCAAGAGTTTTCTCATTGAAAAAACTAATAGGCAAATCTCTAGTTACATTAATCAAAAAAAAAAAAAAGAAGAAGGAAAGAAAGAAATGGCACAATAAACAATATTAAGAATGAAAAAGAGATATAAACACAGATACAGCTGATAATTAAACAGATAAATTGTGAAAACCTTTGCCAGTTTATCTGAAAACTTAGGTAAAGGGACAAATTCCTCAGACATATAGCTCATTAAAAGTGACTCAAGAAAAAATAGAAAATTTAAGTAATCTAAGGACCACAAAAAAATTAAATCAGTAGTTTAAAATCTTCCTACAAAGAAAACTCAGGACCAAAGACCTTTACAAGAAAAGATATCTTCATAAGTATGTTACCATCAGATAATTTAATCTTAAACTTTTTTTCATAGACTGGGCGGGGGTATATTTTATTTAGCTTAACCTTTTCTTGATCAGAAAGTCAGGAAATGACAGCACAAGGAAGGAACCCATCTCATTCCTGGAGATAAATGCAAAAACCCTAAACAAAATTTTATCAAACAGATTCCAGCAATGCATATAAAAAAAATCTAGCTCCGCCAAATTTGTTCTATGCTAAGAATGCGAGTTTAGCTCAATATTGGTATGTTGTTTATCATATAAACACAATTTTAAAAGAAACACCATATGATCAATTCAACATTTATTCATAATAAAAACTCTGAACAAACTAGGACTAGATAGAGCTTTTCTTAACCTGATAAGGAATACCTTCAAAAAAATTTTACAACAAATCATATTCAATGGTGAAAGCATGCCCTTTATTAGAGTAAGGCAAGCATGCCCATTATGACCACTACTAATCAACATTATACTGGATGTTCCAACCAGTGAATTAAAATAAGATAAAGAAAAGATTTCAGGCTTTGAAAGAAACAAATAAAAGTACCATTGTTCATAGGTGAAAGGGTTGTCTAGGTAGAAAACCCAAATAATATATAGATAAATTATAAAATAATAGGAGAGTTTGGAAGGACTACTGGATGCAAAGTCAGTATTCAGTAAATAATCGCATTTTACAAAATGTAATTTTTTTAAACACCACTTGCAACGAACCCCAAAGATAAACCTTTTAAAAGAAATTTAACAAGATATGCAATCCTTTAAGGAAAAATTATAAATCCATAATGAAAGACATATAAAAACACCTAAGGGACTTCCCTGGTGGTCCAGTGGTTAAGACTCCGCACTTCCACTGCAGGGGTCATGGGTTCGATCCCTGGTTGGGGAACTAAGATCCCACATGCCGCATGGTGCAGCCAAAAAAAAAAAAAAAAACCTCAGTAAATGTAGAGAAGTGTCATTTTCTTGGAGAAGTTTCAATATCATAAATATATCATTTCTCTCAAAACTGATCAACAAACTCAATGCAGTTCTAAACAAAATCTCAAGAGAGTATTTCACGGAGCTTGAAGGTTGATTCTAATATTTATATGGAAGAATAAGGAGCCATGGATAGCCAAAAGACTCCTAAAAAAGTAGGAGAAGCTGGGGGAACCTGTCTTATCAGATATCAAGGTTTATTATAAAGCTATGACAAGGAAGAAAGTATTATAAGTACAGGAGTAGACCAAAAATAGACCAATATAAAAGGACAGAGAGTCCAGAAACAGACCCATGCAGATAAAGAGACTTGGTTTATGCCAGAGTGGCATTGAAGATAAGTGATAAAAATAGACATTAGTCCTAGGACTACTGTCTCTCCATATGGCAAAAATATGCAATTGGATTCCTATGTCATAGCACAACAAAAATCCATTTCAGATGGATTAAATTCTTAAATGCAAAAGCCAATATAGAAGAATACTATTGTGACTTCAAACATAGGAAAGATTCCTCAAACAACATGCAAAAAGCAAAAATTATTAAAGATTAACATATATGACTGTGTTAAAATTAAGAATGTTCATAACATTAACATATGATAACCCATAGAGTGAAAGGACAAAGCACGTATTGAATATATTTGCGACATACCTAACTCACAAAGGATTAATATCCAGAATATATAAAGAACACTAATGAATCAATGAGAAGACACACCATACAAGAGAAAATGCAAATCCTCTTCAGAGAAGAGGAAACATCAGTGGCTTATAAAATACAAAAATATGCCCAACCTCACTAATTGTGGAAATGCCAATTATAATCATAATGAGATACCATTATTCACCCATCAGAGCCTAAGAATACCAAATGTTGGTGAGAATGTAGAGTCATGAAAATTCCCATAAACTGCTAGTGGGTTGTACTTTTCACATATAAATGGTATAATCAATTGGAAGATTGGGACTGACATATACACACTATTATATATAAAATAGATTAATGAGGACCTACTGTATAGCACAGGGAACTCTACTCAGTACTCTGTAGTGGCCTATATGGGAAAAGGATCTAAAAAAGAGTGGATAGGGACTTCCCTGGTGGTCCAGTGGTAAAGAATCTGCCTTCCAATGCAGGGGACGCAGGTTCGATCCCTGGTGGGGGAACTAAGATCCCACATGCTGTGGGACAACTAAGCCCACGTGCCACAGCTACTGAACTCGTGTGCCTCAACAAGAGAGCCTGCATGCTGCAAACTACAGAGCCCACACACAGTGGAGCCTGCGTGCCACAACTAGAGAAGAGAAAACCTGCATGCCACAACTAGAGAGAAGCCCAGGCACCACAACTAGAGAAGAGTCCACGCGACACAATGAAGAGCCCACACGCTGCAACAAAAGATCCCGCATGCCTCAATGAAGATCCCGTGAGCCACAACTAAGACCCAACGCAGCCAAAAAAAAAAAAAAAAAGTGGATATATGTATATGTATAACTGATTCATTTTGCTGCACACCTGAAACTAACACAACATTGTAAATCAACTATACTCCAACAAAAATTTTTTTTTAATGTCAATATCATGAAAAATAAAGAAATGCAAAAGAAACACTCCACTTTAAAGGTGAATGAAGAGACGTGAAAACTAAATACAATGTACACTCCTGACCTGAGGTGGGTGATGGAGAGAGCCAGGGCTTTAAAAGACATCATTGGGTAATTGACAAAATTGAATAATGTTAATTATATAAATAATACTAAATAAATGTTAACTTTGTTGAGTTTTTTAAAAATGGCATAGTCATAAAACACTCAATAGCGTTAATAATTAATGAACCACAGTTTCTACACATGAATGTGGATGCCTCTCAAAATTATGAGAATGAAAGAAGGAGGTCACAGAAAAATACACACAGTGTGTTTATATGAAATTTAAAATCAGACAAAACTAAACAATATATTGTTTAGGAATATATGCATATGTGGTAAAACAACAAAGAAAAGAAATGATTAGCACAAAATTCAGGGTAATAGTTTCCTGGAGTGTAGGCTGTGAGGGTTGGTAGGTGAGTACAATGGGAGAAGAATCCAGGGAGCTTTGAAGCTACTGGAAATGTTCTATTTCTTAAGCTGAGTTATTATTCTTTGCATGAAGGTATATATCATCCTTAATTGTCTCTTTGTATAATACATGTAATAGTACATTTTTAAATAAAATAATTTTTTAAAAAGAATATTATTAATATATAAAGAGTTCTTATAAAGTAATAAAAAAGATCAGCCATAGAAAAGATGAGCAAAGGACTCATGAAAAAGTAAATAGAGTGACTTTGAACATATAAAGAGGTGCTCAACTTTGCTCATAATAAAAGAAATGCAAATTAAGTCACACCAAATTTCCTCCTATCTTATTCTCTCTCTTTCCCTCTATAGATATAGACATGGATATGGATACAGATATGAAATATATGAAGGAAATAGGCACTTTTATACAAGGTCGATAAGAATATAAACTGGTACAATGTCTTAGAAGGACAATTTGGTAAATGCTATCAAAATTTAAAATATACTCTTAGGAATTTACTTTACAAATATAATCATTCGTGTGTGCAGAGAAGCAGGCAAAGTATTTAATCTCTGTGCCTACTTCTTCATCCACAAAATGACAATAATAGCACCTGCCACCGAGATTTATTCTGAAGGTTAAATAACTTAATATAGGAAAACATATTATATGAAACATATATGAAACAGTGTCCAGCACTTGTTAAGAGCCCAACAAATGTTAACTACTATCATTATTATTAACATCATGATAATATTATTTGCTGCATTATTGGTAGCAAGAGTAGAAACCCCCTAAATGTTCATCAGCTGTGGGCTGATTAAATAAATTATAGTGCGTCCATACAATGGAACATTATTCAGCTGTTAAGGTAGATGTACATAAAAACCAGGCTAAAGATAAACTGTTAGGTGAAAAAGGCATAGTACCAAAACATCTATATGGCATGTTAGTATTTGTGTAAAATGCGTATCCACCAACTTACATGCTTCCATACGTATGCTTATAAATGGTGGCTCTGGGCAGGTAAACTGAGGACTGGGGATCAGAGATGAGAGTGAGCTTCCTTTGAAGGATATACCCTTTTGTGCTGTTTGAACTTGTTACCATGTGTATTAGACGTATGCATAAACGAGGAGAGGGGGAGTGAAGGGGAGGAATTGGGGGGCTGGAAAAAAGAGGAGGAGGAAGAGGGGAAGAGAAGGGGCTGGAGGAGGGGGGGGGAGTTTCTCTCACGTGAGGTTCTGAGCGCCTACTCTAGTCCAAGCCACCTTCTGATTATGACATGACATCGTGACATTCTACCTGTGGTGGGGGGAGGTGCTGGTCAGGCCACTCTGCTCATCCTACCTGAGCAACAATGTTGGTTCTCACCATCCTTTCCCTCGTGCATCAGCCTCAGGGGCTCTGTCAACAGAAGTCCACCCTGAGGCATAGATCTGTATGTCCTCAATGTGGAGGCAAAATCAGGATTCTGCAAAGAATCCTGGCAGGGAGATAACCCTGGACAGTGGCAGTGAGACGAGTGTCCCGCAGCGGAGGTGGGTAGGGGGCGAGTGGTCATAGGTGGGCCTTCAGTTTCTACCCACAGACCCCAGGACACTCCTCCACACCTTGCACAGGGCTAACACACATCTTCACTGACCTCCTTCTGGGGCACTCTGGCAACAAGGCCCTGGAGGTGTGGCCCGCTCCCGGCTTCCTTCTCTCCAGCCCTCATCATCTCCCTGATCCTCACAGCTCTCAGTCTCTCGTCCCACAGCCCTGCAGACTTTCTTTCTAGAACAATCATAGAGACCAATCTTCTCTATACAGACCAGCAAAATCATGACAGTATCCACCATTTACGGCGTGCTTGCTAAGAGTCAGACCCTGCACTAAGCCATCTCCATACCCTAACATGGTTAATCCTCACAGCAACTTCATGGGACATCTGAGACCCAACGGGATCAAATGACTAGCCTGAGGTCACAGCTAGGAAGCAGTGGATTCCGGATTTAAACATGGATA
Organism: Monodon monoceros; assembly: GCF_005190385.1. NCBI lineage: Eukaryota > Metazoa > Chordata > Mammalia > Artiodactyla > Monodontidae > Monodon > Monodon monoceros. The sequence continues at coordinate 146,210,494 of NW_021703768.1, read as the reverse complement.
TGAGTATATCCAGAGTTCATGCTCTTAAATCCTGGGATGGAGTGCTTCCCACAGGCTCCTCCCAAGGGGCTGGTGGTGGGAAAGTTCAGGATTGTCACCATTTGTGCTGAGTGAGGATGGGAGACAGTGACATTTTAGTGCTGGCTTCTCTTGTCAGAAATATATTTCCTGGGGGAAAAAAAAGTCTCTGTCCTATAGTGTGCCTTTGGCTTTCTTTTCTCTCATGAGTGCTAAAGTACAGCATATTCTTCCCAGGGTGGCCTGGGATGGGTGGGACTCAGAGGGAAGCAACATCCTGTCATTGTGAAGCCAAGCCTTCATCACCAATACCTCCCCACCCATTCCTGCAGATCCTTCAGAGCAGAGCCTGGGATTAGAATTCTCCATCCTTATGTGTGATTTCTCTTGGGCGAAGCACGAAGGGCACTGGGCCATATTAGAAGCATATACGTTCCTCAGTATAAAGAACTTGCCCATCTCCTCTCTGTGGGCTGTGTGGTCAAGGGCAAGTGTGTCTCTGCGTGCAAGGATGGCTTTGAATGCCTCCTCTGTTTTCTGCGTCCCCTTGTTTTGGGCCCTGGAATGTGGAAATCTCCTACAGGGGTGCCTGGTTTGCTTAAAGACCTTGGGTGGGACCCCAGACAGTTCTGGGTCCTCTTTTTGTGGGGTGTGGGTAGGGATTAGCAGGTGAGTGTTGTGGTTAACCACAAATCTTCATTTTCTTTAATAAAAATGATTAAGAAGGTAGTAAAACACTCTTCCGAGAGCTGAGGCAGATAGGAACTGCCTGGGTGAAGGTGACAAGGAGAAGGAAATATGAGATTCATCCAGATACTGAGCTAAAAGAATGAGAAGTGAGAAGACGAGTGGAGGGGATCAGTTCAACCCCCATGGAAGCAGCCCTCCCGGCTTGGACTCTTTCCGTTGTTGGGAAGAGAAGCAGTTGGGAGACAGAGCCCAGGGAACGACCTCAGGGCTGTGTTGTGGCCTCAACCCACTGCTCCCCATGTCCACTTCTGGGCAGGTTTCACGGGTCACCAGACACCACCTTTGCACTAAGTCCCCCTTACTTATCAGCCCTGTGGAGGGGTAAGGGGCGCAGTGCTGGAACCCTCAGCAGCATAATTACATTCTTGGGTTACTTCATTTCTCAAATAGAAGCAAAGATACTTCCCAGAGACCTGTGGTTTGGGGCTGAGCAGGGTAACTGGCTAGAACAAACACTCAATAAATAGTTCCTGCTATTGTTATTATTATTACTGTTCTTTTTCCTCTCCTTTCAACCTCACACAGCCTGGAGGAAGTAGTTCAGAAGGAACATTTCAGAGTTTCTACCCACATGACAGAGTCTTCAAAAAGATCAGAAAAATGTAGATAGGAAAGTGTCTTCTAGCTTCCACCCTTGAAGCTGTACCCGCTCCAGAAATAAGAATTGGAAATGCTTTGAATGTGGGAGGTCCTCCCGCTTTCCTGCTATTCCCATGATCTGCATCTAGCCTTCATTTTCCTTTGTTCTTTACATTTTTTTATTGTCAGCTCTATCATACATACTGAGAAGTATATAAAACATTATGTACCCTATGAATCAAGGTTTGCAAACCCTAACGTTTCAATGACGTCACTCAAAAGAACTTTATTTCGTTGTAAAGTCAAAACGGGTAATCCTGAACAGTGACAGTGTGTGGGAAGGGGAGCCCTCTGCTCCAGGGTGTGGCTCAGGGATCCAGAATGATTGCATCTCCACCATCTTCATCATCAGGCTTCCAAGGTTACCTTGGAGATCAACACCCAGGCAGAGATGTAAGAAGACAGAGTGGTTTCACGGGTCAGGGCTGAAAGTGGCACATAGCACTTCCTCCCATGTTCCACGGGCCAGAACTCAGTTTCATGGCCACGTTCACTGCAAGGGAGGGTGGGAAGTGTGGACTGTGCGTGTTTCCCAGAGGAAGAGGAAAGAGCTAGCCAGCCTCGGCACATGTGAGTTTTAAAGCACGCCTCCATGGTCAAACATCAAGAAAACTTAGTGTTCCTTTCCTATCACATGCCCTTCCTCTCCCTCAAAAGTAACCACTCTTCTGAGTCTCCTGATAATCCTCTGTTTTTCTTTGTAGTTTTCTACTTATATATTCATTCCTGGGTCTTTCATTTGGAAAAGAAAAAAAATTAGACCGCAATCCAAGCTTTTAATCTACATTTTGTTGTTCTTGTCACCCAACACCCGTTCTCCCCTCTCCTAGCAAATATACAACAATTTTTCTCTAAGGAACTACCCTGTTGCCCTTGCTCATCCACATGGTTAATATGGGATTTCATCCTTACTCCAGAAATGGGCACAAGATGCAGGCCTAGCCAATTTTAACACTGCATTCCCCTGGACGTGGTCATTGATTCAGGAGTGAGTATATGACTCAGCCAGCATCAATGTGTTGCAACGAGACCTTTGCAATAAGACTTTTCTTTGGCAGAGCCAAGAAATGGAGAAAAGAGAAACTGGAGCCTGATGATCTTTCTTGATACCCTGGATTAAGCCATGCCTGAAGTCCACTCTGCTTTAGTTTACATGAACAAATAAATTCTTTTTTTTTTTTTTTTTTTTTTTTGCGGTACGCAGGCCTCTCACTGTTGTGGCCTCTCCCGTTGCGAAGCACAGGCTCCGGATGCGCAGGCTCAGCGGCCGCCATGGCTCACAGGCCCAGCCGCTCCGCGGCATGTGGGATCTTCCCGGACCGGGGCACGAACCCGCGTCCCCTGCATCGGCAGGAGGACTCTCAACCACTGCGCCACCAGGGAAGCCCCCAATAAATTCTTTTTAAGGCAATTTAAGGTGGGCTTCGGACATTTAAATAGAGATAGCTCAAACTTTTACACTGATTGCCGTTGAGAATGTTTGAGGAAATGTTACTGAGGATAAAGCATTCTCAGAATGCCCTGATACTTTATAGTGTTTATCATTTGAAGACTTAGATTAATTCCTCCATAAGGGCTCTTTCCATCTTCTCCTCTCCTAACTAGAGAACACAAAAATGAACCCTGCCCACCTGTAGAATAAGACCACTCACTCTGCCCCCAGTCCCTAGAGAAGGGGTAAGGGAGAAGAGCTTCCATGTGTGACAGCAGGCCAGTGTGGTAATTGATCCAGGAGATTCAAGGGTTTCAGTTTAAAGTGATAACAAAGCCAAAATTATTCTGAACTAATATATTTTTAAAATCAAATATAGATCAAGAAGGACCCCAATTATAAAAAGAGTAACTTCCATTCTGTCAGTTAAAATCATTTCAATGATATTTTTCAGCTACTAAATTGAGAATACGGGAATCGTTTCCTTCTTCATTTGAGACTACCCCACCCCTTTTCTCTCCTGGAGTTAGGAAAGAAAACATTCTCACTTCCAGTCCCTTGTCACCCATGTAGCAGCCCCTGCCTACTGGTCCCACCCACACTCATTGTTACCCTGGGAACCTCCAGGCCATAAATCTACCCTTCAGCAAGAGTGGCCTATGGCTCACAGAGGCTCCCTGGGCCAGCCCTGGCCAGAACCTCTACCCAGTGAGCCTCCGGTCCAGATTCAGGGAGGAACAACTTAGCAGCGAGAGATCCAAGTCCCAGGGCCAGAAGAGCACAGCTGGCAGAGGGCAGAGGCAAATAATTTAACTCATGTTTTTTAAAAAAAAATTTAATTAAAATGTAATTCACATACCATAAAATTCACCCTATCAGAAGTGTGCAATTCAGTGGTTTTGAATATACTCATAAGGTTGTGCAACCATCGCCACTATCTAATTCCCGAACATTTTCATCACCCCAGACAGAAACCTCATACCCATTAGCAAGTCAGCCCTGAAGGAAAACATGCCACTTCCACATTTCTAACTTTGGGATTTTCCCTTTCCCCTATACGGGAACGGGACAGAATAGCCTTCTCTTATTCCTATTGGAGAGGATTAGATGGACCCAGAAACTGATGGCTGATTATTCCCTTTCCCATCGGCCTTGACATTCAAACACAAGAAAAAGAGGCCCAAAGAGGCAAGGCTTTGTGGGAACCAAGGAAACATCTATGACACATTGCAGTCACCGGGAGAGAAATTCCCTCCTTAGATAAACTGGGGTTGTACCTGGGAATGGCTTTTTGCCTTTTGAGTGTTGGGACTAAGGTGAGGCAAGCAAGCTGCCAGGGTAAAAAGTTAAGGAGGTCCTCGCTCTCAGAGCTGTGCGAGGGCAAGATTTATTACCAACTGGCTGACTTTTATTCCTGACTGTATAAACCCCTGGAGATCGTGGGCAATTCAAGCAGAGGGAGGTACCCAAGAGGCAGACCTTGGGCTTCCTGCCCATCTGTTGTTTGAGGGCTCAAATTGGTTTTAATCTGAGTTAAAAAAATAAAGGCCAGGGCTTCCCTGGTGGCACAGTGGTTAAGAATCTGCCTGCCAATGCAGGGGACATGGGTTCGAGCCCTGGTCCGAGAAGATCCCACATGCCGCGGAGCAACTAAGCCCTTGTGCCACAACTACTGAGCCTGCGCTCTAGAGCCCGCGAGCCACAACTACTGAGCCCACACGCCTAGAGGCCATGCTCTGCAACAAGAGAAACCACTGCAATGAGAAGCCTGCACACCACAACGAAGAGTAGCCCCAGCTCGCCACAACTACAGAGAAGCCTGTGCGCAGCAACGAAGATCCAACACAGTCAAAACTAAAATAAATAACTAAATTAAAAATAATAATAATAAAGGCCAAACCCCAGGTTTGAGAATTCGATCATAATCATTACTCCAGGGAAATGTGAATTGTCTTCTGTATTCATGATACAAACTTCAGGTGTGTGGATGGGGAGTTGGGTAGAATCAAGGGTAGAGGGAAGTGATTTAATGATATAGTGTGACATTAGCAGAAAAATGGGTCTACGTCTTGCTGGTTAAATGTGCTTTCATTACCAGGACTCAACTTTATAAAATCACTGAACTTTCCCTTGATGCACAGTAAAGCTGACTTTCCTTCTTTTCTGACCCTGTTTCTTCATTCACCAAACATTTACTGAATGCCTTCTATGATCCAGGAAGAGAGTCAGGCAATAGGCATACAAAGAAAAATAAGATGTTTTTTGTTTTAGAAGTTCTTAAAGAAGACAATCTTAGAAACAGAACTTTACAGTCCAGGTCTGTGACAGATGTGTGTACAAAGATGGATGAATGTAAAGAACCAACTTTAAGGAAGTTCATCTCAGCACAGTGGTAATAAAAACCTTGAAATAATTTCAATGTTGAAAAATAGGGAAATAGTTGGGGATAATGTAAATGGAAGGGGATAATATAGGTTATTACAATTGGATCAGAAACTATGCTCCATTTGTACCTGAAGGAAAGAGCTTCATCATCCTACCAAACACACACACACACACACACACACACACACACACACACACACTTCCTCTTACATCTTACAGATTTCACGCAGAAGTCTTAGACTGGCAGTCCAGGGCTCAGTGCAGGCAGACATGTTACGTTGTGCTCATAGAGTGTGTACATTTGGATTTATCCACATTTTTGAATGAAAGAGTTCAGATTTTTTAAAAGTTAAAATGATTTTCTGGCCTCTTTTGAAGCGTGAGAAGACGTGACCAGAGTGAGCCCCCATCCATACAGCAATGCTTGGCCAGAGCTGCGTGGAGGGCTCCCCCCAGGGTAGGTCACGTGCTAGCCAGCCTGCCCTGTCCACAGTCACCTGCATCTCCCAACACAGAAGCTGTGGAGTTATCATCCTGTAACTGGCGCACTGAACTCACTGAGGTCATTTTCTGACCACTGCATGCATTTTAAATTTGATCTCCTTGGAGAACACAGAATTGTCCCTGAGAATGAATGTTTGGTACGGGTATATAATGTGTGTTTGTGTTGGGGGGTGGGGGCGAGCGGGGGTTGGAGGAGAGAGAGAAGAGCGGGAGAGAAAGAGACAGACGAAGAGAGAGCGAGAGATTCAGCAGTTGGCCTACGAATGAGCAATTAGAATTAGATGGGAAGGAAACGTGGACACCTGGGTCATGTCCAGCTGCTTCTCTTTAGGGGGAACAGACTCTTGGATTGAGGGTCACTTTTATAATAAAATAATGGGAAAGAGAGAGACTGAAATATACAGACAGGTAGAGGCGCTGACAGAGGAGCAGAGACTCATGATAATATCCGGAAGGACACTTCCAAAAAGGCTGTCAAAGATGTTCATAAAGGTGAGTGGGTTTCACAACCATTGAGGCCACTAACCAGGGAAGCTCAGCCAGATCTGCCTGTGAGGATGAGGACATGCCTTGTTCCCATGTAGGAAGACAGACTGAGACGGCAAAGAAGGCCGGCTGGCGGGATGCTACGTGAGTGGTCCTGAGATGCCAGACATGGCGTGTTAACAACGATGATGACACATCGTTGATGACACATCCAAATTCCAAGTCGTCCCTGGATCTGAAAGTAGGGGAAGCTGGAGCCATGGTCAGGGTCTGCGTGCACTCCTGGAGCCGCGCGCGCACGCGCGTGTGTGTGTGTGTGTGTGTGTGTGTGTGTGTCTCCCTGTGTATATACCTGCATTCAGTGCTGCCCAGTAGAGCAGACCAAATTCCAAGCGCTGTGCTCAAGCTCTGGAAATGGAGTGTCTGTCGTTCAACAAATGCCTGTTGACTAGAGGCCCCACTTATGTGCCAAACACCCTTGGGACACTAGGAATAAAGCAGTGAGGTGGTCAGACAAGTACCTGCCCTAACGGAGCCCATGTTCTAGCAGGGGAGAGACAAAATCATCAAGTAAATGAGGAAATACATCAGGTGGTGAGAAAATACAATCAGGTGACCTAGCAGTAAGACTAGAAGATATTTCCAATTTCAGGATAGGCTGTTCCAGATGCCAGGGGTGATGAGCTTTTAGCAGAGATGCCTACTACCGCAGAGAAACTTGGGGTATCTGGGGACAGCCAGGGCACTCGAGTCGGGGAGCAGTGAGTAAGGTGGAGGGTCCAGGTGAGATTGGAGGAGGCCGCACGGGCCCTTGGGGAAAGTTCTGATTTCGTTCTCAGGGCTGTTGGAAACCATTGGAAGGTTGTAAACGGGAGTGGCACGATCAGAACTTTTTTTTAAGCTCCCTTGGCTGCTCTGTGGCAAGCGGATCACAGAGGGCAGGAGTGGAGAGCAGAGGGCCAGGCAGTGAAGATGGCAGGCAGAGGCCAGCCTCATTTCCCAGCTTTGCCCCGGGCTCCCTGGGGTGCCCATGGGGTACTCCTCTTTGCACCTCTCGTAAGGAATGGCACAGGCCTGGACACACAGTGATTCTGGAAATTAGAACACAGGGCTTTGGCATCGGACACTGGCCAGCTCTGGGGTCTTGGGTGAGTAATTTACCTTCTCTGAGCCTCCGTTTTCTCACCTGTAAAACAGACATTTTCCTCAGAGCAGGGCTGTAGCTACGTGTTCTCCTCCCTTGTCCAGGGCCCCACCTGATGCTTCAAGGACTTGGCGAGCCCCCTAGAGAACCAGAGGCTGTGCTCCTGCCTAAGGACGGGCTAGACCGTTGAGCCCAGCCGTAGGGCCGATTGGATCATCCAGGCTGAACCTCATTGTACCCTGGGCCACCCGGAGTCTCAGCAGATCCTTTTCTCTCAATGGGGAAACAGGAGGAAGAAGGAAGGGCCAGCGCCTCTCTGAGAGACGAGGAGAGAGGCCAGGTTGGGGAGAGGCGGAGGACATGACTCACTCCATCGGACACAGAAGATCCCAGGAGGAGACGTTCAGGAAGCGGACCCACCCTCCCCCACCCTCCTGCCGCTTCAGGGAGGTAACATCTCGCCCAGTCCTGGTCACATCTCCAAGTTCCTGGACAGGAGGCAGGGGAAAGTGTTGAGCAAAGGGAACAGGAGTCATTGGGAGGTTAAATGGGGACATAAAGAAAGGGTCCTGGTTGGGGTGGGGGTAGAGTGGGCAATTCTTCCGGGGTTGATGGACCAGTGCAGAGTCAACCATCAGGGATGCATGAGAGGTCCTTGGGGTGAGGGGGCAGTGCACAATCAGTGGGAGCCCTGGGGGTGGTGGGAGAGGCCACCCAGAGGGCTGGGGTGATGGGTGGGGTAGCAGATGCCCCTGCCCATAAGCCCTCGGCACTCACCGTTCCCCTGCACATTGACGCAAAGAGGACAGACCAGAAGTTCCTACAAGTCGACTGAGGCTCCCTACAGACAGCCCAGGCCACAGGGCTGGGGAGTTAACACTCATCACAGGACCCCTCAACAAATGGCTCCCGCCCCTCTGGTGGGCTGGGCAAGTGTTCGACACCATCTCGCAGGGCAGGAGCAGGATAGAACCCTCACTGTTAATGCACCCAGTTTGGGTCCCCTACCCCTGCCTGTCTCATGGCCCCATTCCCCTTGTCAGCACTTTTGGGCATCACTTTCCAAATGACTACTTGGACTCACATCCTCATTTCAAGGTTTGTAGTGGGGAAGCCAAGCTAAGACAAGAAGGGAGACAGGGGAGAGTTTCTAGGAAGTTGCAGGAGGTCAGTGAGGGAGGAGAATGGCCAAGGATGGGGGAGAAAATGATGGGAAGTGAGGTCAGCCTTTGCACAGGGGCTGATCCCAAGACACGCCCCAGTGCTGCTGCTGGGGGGCCACCTGGACCAGGCCCTGCTCTTATTCTTCTCAGCCCCTGTGTCGGATGGAGCTCATCACCCCTAGAACGAGTAAGATGGGGAGGGTGAGAAGCCTCTGCTCAGGCCCTGAGGAGAAATATCTCCCAGGGCAAGTCCCAGGGAGTCCGGGGCCAGAGCTAGAGCCCCAGGCCCGAGCCCGTTCCACCTCCCAACTTAAAAGGCCTGGTTGGGGCTTCCCTGGTGGCGCAGTGGTTGAGAGTCTGCCTGCCGATGCAGGGGACACGGGTTCGTGCCCCGGTCAGGGAAGATCCCACATGTCGCGAAGCGGCTGGGCCCGTGAGCCATGGCCGCTGAGCCTGCGCGTCCGGAGCCTGTGCTCCGCGACGGGAGAAGCCACTACAGTGAGAGGCCCGCGTACCGCAAAAAAAAAAAAAAAAAAAAAAAAAAGGCCTGGTTGGAGGAGTCTCAGAGAATAGGATGGTTGGGAGTCCACCTGAGTTTTCCAGGTACTGTAGGTCTGGGTAATGGCCCAGAGCACCAAAGCCTTTGAACTAGGGTGTGGGAGGGGCTCTCTTCAGGGGGCTCAGGACTCATGTAGCTGTCAAGTGACTTTGTTGAGGGAGCTCTCAGCCAGAGATTGTCTGAGAAATCCAACCCTCCCCTGTGAGACCGACAAGATTTCTTTTCTACATGTCTGCATCCTCTCATTCATTGATACAGCAGACACTGATGGAGCACCTACTGGGTGCCAGGCACCCTACGTATCCTGAGGGTACATCAGAGAACAAAACAGGCACCGTCCTTGCCTTCATGGCCCTTTCAGCCTCAAGCAGAACCAGGTTATAAATGAGAAGACAACAGGAAGGATGTGGTTTACAAACTTGCGACGAGTAGTAAATAAGTCCTAGAGATCTCACGTACAGTAGAGTGAATATAGACAACACTATTGCGTTGGAAGCATCAAACTTGCCAAGAGACTAGATCTTAGTTATTCCAACCACTGAAAAGAAATGATGATTATGCGGTGTGGTCGAGGTCTTAACTAACGCTACGGTGGTGATCATGTTGCAATAAAGAAATGTATCAAATCAACATATTGTACACCTTAAATTTACACAATGTTATATGTCAAATATAGTTCAATTTTTAGAAAAAGACAAACCAAATAACTGCAAATTGAGAAAAGTTCTAGGAGGGAAATAAGATGATATATTAGGAGTTAAAGGCAAACCCACTTTGAAGGCAGGTCAGGGAGGGTTTCTGTGATGACGCCCTGTGATGGCCGAGCTGAGACTGAAGGTGAGAAGGGACCACCTGTGGGACATCATCTGCCCAGAAGGGACCCCTGCACCCAGGGTGAACAGAGTCAACTGACACACGCTGAGCTACCCACATGCCAGGTGCTACTGTGGACATAGTCTCATTCAATCCGCATAACTCCTGGAGGAAGGTGTTAGGATTCCCATTTACAGATGAGGAAACTGAGGCTCAGAAAGCAACATAACTTGCCTGAGTTCAGCACAGCTGGAGACTGGTGGTGCCAGGACTTCTACCCTGGGGGACCTGGGTTTTGCCTTGAGGTCTTTGCCTGTGCCATTCTCTGAACAACCTTCTCCACTCTTCCTTCTCACATCCTGGCTAAATCTCACTCACCCAGCATAGAGGCTTCCAGAAAGCCTTCCTTAACTTGCTGTGCCTGGGCCAAGGTCCTTTTCTGTGTTTTCACAGGCCACTTGCAGAGAAGCAGCTGCAAAGGGTTAAAACTGTCTCTTTACTTCTGGGAATGTCTCTTCCTCATGCCATTCACATACCATGCTAGTAAATGACCCTTCCCTGGCTGCTGTTGATTGGTTGAGGGGTGGGCACCTGGTACAAGCTAAGCCAATCAGAAACCTTCCCTGGGACTTTGGAATTGAAACCCAGAAAGAGGAGTCTCTGTGCAGATGGCTGGAACTGAGACCATATACAACAGGAGCCACGTTCTGCCACATGGTCTGAGCAGCAGAAAGGTCAGCAGGCAGTGATAGAAGAGTTGACGCTGTTGCTGGAAGAGAAGTAGAGGTGCTGGGTTTCCCCACCACCAGGCCCAGGCTGTGAGTCCAGCCCATCCCTGACACATGTCCAGCTCTTGGAGGCCAGGTGCGCCCAAGGTGTCCTTCTCTTTTCTGTTACTCACAACCAAAAGACTCCAAATACAAAGTGCTCAGTAAACATTCACTGAATGAATGAATTGGTCCAAACATGGTGCTGATTCCACCAAGTCCTTCCTCACTGTTATATTAATGTGGAGAATAACAATAACAATAAAACTATTTTTGTCCAAGACTGAAAGGCCTGGATGGCAGGTTCCTTGAGTCCAGAAAAGAGGGGAACAGTAGGACGTGCCCCAGCAAGAAGCCCCAGCACATGGCCAAGGGTGACAAGCACCTCTTCCCAGGCCATCTTCCCTCTCTGGAGAGTCACCCTCAGACAGAAGGTCTCAGACCTAAAATGGGTCCCTCCCAGTGATCTGACCAGGTCTTGGGTGTGAGCTGGAGGAGGAGGCATGGGTTTGCCTGGGAACCAGAGGTCACCAGTCAGAGCGGATGCTTTGAATTTAGACCGGGGTTTATGAGCCGCAGCGGCCGCCAGCTGAGGACAGGGCCCAGCCCTTCCCAGGCCAGGGGCCACTGGGAGGAAGGCACACTTTTAATAGAGTGCCTGTTTCTCCCAAATATTACGCTAGGCAGGGAGTTTGGACCAGAATGAAAGCAGAGGGTCTAATTTTAGACGGTACCTATGAATGAAATTTGACCCAAGCTGGGGAGGAAATACCTTCCTTCAGCCTGTGCCAGGACCCGTGTGTGTGATTTTCTGCTAAATTAGGCAGCTCCTGCAAACAGGCGACTGCAGGGATTTGGGGGTTTTTTCTCCTTTCTCTCCACTAAGTTGGTCAGACTCTTTGTTTCTAAATATACATTCCCTCCTCCCCTCAGCCCCCTTCTTTTATGACAGCTCCCAGTCACCACGTCCCTGCATGTTCCGTCTGGTTAACTATCTATTCTTCCTTTTTTTCGGCACTGCCCTTCCTGGTGTGGCCCTGCTTAGGACCAACAGCTCAAGACATCAGGTCAAGTGCATGGGACTCGAGAGCCGTGGACGTCACGCTACCAGAGCCAAGTGTCAGCTTGACGGGGGTCAGATGGAAGCCAGACCTAGACCGTGGGATAGATGAAGACAGGTTTCATGTCTGTCTTATGCTCTGTGCTCTCCCAAGTGCCCTGCACAGGGCCTGGTGGGGATCTAGGCTCAGTCAATACCCAACAACTCTTAAAGGGAAGACTTCTGCCCTCTTGATGGCTGCATTTGAGCTCAGTTTGAGTAGAGCAGAGGTCGGTTTTTTGCTTTTTTTCTTAAAAATAATTCAGCAGTGTCACTCAGGAACAAAAGAAGAGTGTTACCTGCCACCACCATAGATATTACAGTGGCAGAGAAGGAAAAGGCAGCCTTTAGAAGCCAACAGCCCGGGGCTCCCATTCAGCCCGGTCTCTTCCTGCCTGTGTGATCTTTGGTGAGTCTCTTGTGCTCCATAAACCTCGGTTTCCTTATCTATGAAATGGGGATGGCAATCCCGACTTTTCAGACTGGCCTGCATCGGTGACTCTCTCCTCAGGACTTTCCCAGCTCCAGCTCCACCCGGGGCCTGGCCAGACTTGGGGGCGAAGGCGGAATCACGTCAGCCAAGCAGGACAGAGGCTGGAACGCAGCTCGGTTCCCAGTCTGGGGCGTGGCCCTGGCCCAGCTCAGGATCCGGTTCATCTGTAGCCTGGCTCTGTGACTTTGGAGCGAAGATCCATGGCGCATCCAAGGCAGCCCTGCAAACTGAGCAGGGCTGAGGCGGGGGAAGTGTGCAAGGATCTCAGCGGTGACCCTGGTCCTCGCAGAGATGAGCTGGGGCGATGTAGGCTCCTTCCCCAGCGGGCCCTGACCATTTGCTTGTCGTATGTCAAATGACTCAGCCATTTGGGACCCATTTTCCCTTCTCTAGAATCCTTCCCACAATGTTCCTGGGGAGGGGAAAAGAAACTTCCCTTGGAGATGTGTTTATCTCTGAGCACTTATTTTCTTTGGGGGATTTGGGTTGGGTACTTAGTGGGAAAAGGAACACATTGGCTGAACCTCTCTCTCTTTGCCACTCTTTTCACAACAGCTTACCCCAAAACCATCTCTCTCTAAATAGAGATTTTTGTTTTTATAATTTTCTTCCTTCTTTCCCCCTTTTTCCCTTCCCTTTCCTGCCTTCCTTCCTTCCTTAAATGTTTCTTTCAAGTTGAATCCAGCAGACCTGGTTTGCTGTTAACTGTGGGTGGAGATAGAGAGGAGTAGTTAGATACAGGTGGAGTGGTATTGGTGGGCACTCACTGCAAATGCAAATCCATTTAACCAACGTCAGTGGATTCACTGAGCACCTGCAGTGTATCCTAAGGACTATTTTAGGTGCACTCACTATGGGGGAAGGGAGGAGAGGCACAGAAGCAAGTGAGGGTGGAGGAGGCTGTGCTTTGCTCTGCCGGCAGGGTCGGGAAAGGCGTCCTCAGGGAGATGATGTCTGAGCAAGGCTCTGAAGGTTGAAGAGGAGTTCATCAGGTGGACAGGAGGGGAGTAAACACCCCAGGAGAGGGAGCAGAGTGCACAGTGGCACAGAGTATGACAAAGTACGGTACTCAGTAGGTCACACAGGAGAATCCAAGGAGGACCCTGCCCTCCTGGGACTTATGGCCTCTAGGGGTACAAGACTCAGGAGAGCCCAATACAATGTAGAGTGAACTGAGGGCTCTAAGGGCAGTTCAGGGAGCCATGGGGCTTAGAGGTGGCTTTGAGGGGGCTGGCCATGGAAGACAGCCTGGAGGAGGGGCTGGTGAAGGGTCCATTAATAATGATAGTATTTCCCCAGGAAGGGAAGGAGACAATACAGAGCAGAGTTCCTTGGGGTCACCCCAGGGCACTTTTAAAATACAGACTCCACGCCTCAATCCCGGACAGTCTGATTCAATTGACTGGGGCGGGGATTGAGGCATCTGTATTTTTTATAGCTCCCTGGGAATTCGGTGTGTGATCAGCATTGAGATCCACTGCTGCTGATGAAGGAGACAATACGAACAAAGGGGACAGAATGAGGGAGGAAAATGAGGAGGCGTTCTGGGAGAAGGGCAGTGGGACCTGCATATGGAAAGAAGCAGGAGGACACACTGGTCCTTATTCACAAAGGGCCACAAATTTCAGGTTCAGAGGTCTGCTCTCCATTCTGTTTGTAGATGGAATGGAAGGCACTGAAAATTTCAAACGGGGGCACGATCAGAGCAAAGAGTGCTAGGAGCAGGGAGGGACTGCAGGTGGGGCACCTGTAACCGACTGTTGGCCAGGGGAGAGCTACACAGTCTTAACCAAGCGCATCTTTGAGCATCTGTCTGCTGAGTGCCTGTCAAGTCCACTATTGTTATTATAGTAGATGTGATGGTTAATTTTATGTGTCAGCTTGGCTTGGTCACAGTGCCGAGATATGTGGTCAAACATTATTCTGGATGTACCTACAAGGATGTTTTTGAATGAGGTTAACATTTTAAGTCAGTGAACCCTCAGCAAAGCAAACTGACCTCCACAGTGTGGGTGGGCCTCATCCAATCAGTTGAAGACCTAAATAGAACAAAAAGACTGACTTGCCCTGAGCAAGAGGAAATTCTGCAGCAAATGGCCTTCATATATATATATATATATATATATATATATATATATATATATATATA